>NC_057686.1:7814265-7958942 GCF_014466175.1 Vespula pensylvanica
ACTCGTCGGCAAGCCTTGCGGTTTCTCTGCACCACAATATAGAATTCTAACCCCCTATCTACTTCCCTCGAGAAAAACAGAGATAAAAGGAATGAAACTCTCTCTCTCTCTCTTTTTCTCTTTCTCTCTCTCTTTCTGTCTTTTTTTCTCTTTCTGTCTTTCTCTCTTTTTTTTCGCTGAACGACTATCACGGATACCTACACACATTTACCAAGACAAATAGCTCCCTTGGTGTGCCATCATGCAATCTCTGCAAAATACGTGGAATCATTGGACGCAAGACAGCATGCAAGATTCTTTATGTAAATATATTTAATTCATTTTTGTCGCAAAACTCTCGAAAATAAGGCGAACCTCGTTTTGTCGACCTTTTTGTATTGTACAGAGTAAGTATTGTGTAATTTGTTACAAATTAGTATTTTTATTAATATAGTGAGTGTAACACAGTTATTAGTAGAGTAAATACTCATTATATTCGTATATTCATTGTGTCAACGATAGTTTTCTATAAATATAAATTTCTTTATTGTAATATTTATTTCTTTTATAAAGCGATATACTTCTTCTATCTCTTTTCTTTTTCTATTTCTCTCTCTTCTCTCTCTCTCTCTCTCTTTCTTATATATATATATATATATATATATATATATATATATATATATATATATATATATATATAGATAGATATCATTATGATTCTAACATATTGTTTAATTATTAAATCCAACAAAGAAAAGAATAAAGTACATAATAAAGTATAAACAATATAATACATTTTCTAAAATTGATGCGTCTAAAATATTTGTAGAATGAGATCAGATTTTTGTATATCATTCTTCGATTGATATTTTCATTCGACATGTCACCATTTCTACAGTGAACCAAAAGTTCCTAAACGATTTAAAAAATCAATTAGATATTTTTTTCGAGACATTATAATTTTTTTAGCTTGTAAAATTACAAGCCTAGGATCTTTTGACTCACTCTGTTGTTGAGTCTGCTAATCACACTTGTAAGATGCGATCACTCGGCTTGATTCTCCTCGTATTCGTTGTCGACGTAGCTTCCCCCAAAATCACACGTTATCTTGGAGGTACGCTCTGTACCAGACCCTCCAAAATTAATCGCACGAGGCCGAACTGCTTTTAGGTTTAAGATGATTCTTAATGAATATAATAGAGTTATAACAAATGGATATATTGATGAAATATATTGCAAGTATACTGCTATTAATATAATATAAAAGGTGAGCATAAAGTCTTTCCTACATATTAAAAAATAGTAATATAAAAACTAGTATAGTACAAGTTACAAACATGGTATTTATATTACCGAAAAGACTAATTCTTGACGTTTTTTCACTCACAGAGTTTAATCAATACATAAAAAGATAAAAAAATTATATATATACAAAGATAAATAATTATAGCAATATTTGATCAATAATAGTAGAATGGTTTCTCTGCAGATGAAAGCTTAATGTATTTTGTGGTACATATCACAAATATGTTTCGGCGATAATTTACGATAATGTAAATATCTAAATAAAATATCCAAATGTTAAAAGCATCAAAAGTTAGTATGAGAATAGATTGTTAGTGTTAATGATCCGAAAAAAATGGTAGATCTAATGTGATGTATATTGCACATCAGATAGATATTGCATATAGACATTTTGAAAAAGAAAATAAAGAATGCAGTAGCAATGATGATCGAAGAAATGTTTGATCAACTTGAAAAGAAATCGAGTACAGATTGAATCTTTTCCGAGCAACAAATAAGGCATATTAACAAACATAACAAAATTTAACTAAAATAATAAAAAGTTTATTAGTAGATAAACAAAGAAATGTTCGAATTAAGTTATAATCTCTAAAAAAAAAAACTCTATATTTGTAATCTGCATATTTTCTATAGAATAAATTATTGAAATGTGGAAAAGATTTTATTCTCACCCTGTATTTTAGAAATGAGGCTAACTGCGCTTTAATGTGTTATGTAGATTTTTACGAATCGGATAATTAATATTAAATGCTCTACTACTATTACGTAGAGCATTTATCGATTCCTTATATACGGATATAAATGCAGCAAGAAAATTAGAAAAAAGAAAAAGGAAAAATTTAAGTGTAAAAAGAACGAGTAAATGGAATGAATGACCCTTGATTCTGTTGGAGATGTGTCCAAGTTGTTTAAACAATTTCACGTAAAGTTTCTCGTAGAAAATGACACTATTAAAAAATAGATATTTCAAGGATAAGTATAAGATAAGCGACGTAAATAATAAAAGTCTATCTCTTGACTTTGTTGCTTGTTTTAAGATATTCTAAGAAACTAAATATTCACGGATATAACTAAACAATAAGTAAACGTAATACATTTATATCAATTTTCATTGTTAATATGCATCTTCATAAGAATTATTTTAGAAACTAGATAAAGGTAAATAAATGAGAAGGAAATCATTTTAACTAGGCATAATAAATAAAGATCTTATTCTATGCCAAATTATAAACTGTTAACATAGTTCATAGCGCTGTATACTATATAATATATAATAATTTGTGAAATAGGCGTCAAGAAAAAAATCGAAGATGCAATTTCGAATATTACATTCGTTATGTAGATAGACAATTCAGTTCATTCTCGACTTTATAATTACAAGAACATGTTAAAGAACAAAATATTGTAATCGTAAATGTTCGTCGGTTTAGCAATTCAGTAACCGACTCACCTTTTACCTACTTTTTGAGAACAACGTCAATACAGGAAGAATTGAAGAAAAGAAAGTTCGTAACTTTTCATTTTATTCGACGGACAACACGATCTCGTTAAACGACGAAAAATAAAGAAATAAAGAAAAAGAGAGGTAGAAAGAGAGGTCATGAAGAAAGGCATAGAAAGATGGATATTCTTGGTCCATAAAATCGAGCTTTGGTCGACTTTGGGGTATTCCAGTGTCGACCAAAGCGTCGAGAGACATTCGAGAGATGTTTGAATCTTTGTGGCTTTCTTTGCACATTCACAATCGGATGACTCCGTTCATCATGCTAAAGGATGGTATAGCTTCTTATCTTTTTCAAACTATATCGAGTAAGAAGAAAAATACTTTTCTATTGTATAACTTGATAATGCTATTACATGTAAGTTTTAACAATAGTGTAATATTTGTAGTTGATCCTTATTACGTTTTGTATCCTTTAAAAGCAAGATAACACTTTATGGATTTTCTTATTCACTTCAGTTTTTTTTTTTTTTTTTGATATAAGTGTAAAGAAAATGTTATCTTCGAAAAAGTTTATCGAAAATATTGTTAAGATTACACGTTTTAATAATTTATTTATTCATTACGAAGTATTTTTTCGATACGTATCGTATAAGAATATCTTTAATCTATGTAAATTATCGGAGTTTAAATCGGAAAATTAATGGTGAACAATATATGTTATTAATGAGTGTGTTGGATTTAGGAAGAATAAGGTCAGTTTTATACGGAGATATACGTATCGTGATATATCTATCGTAATACGTGTATTGCGAGCTACGTAAATATTTATCACAATACCCGTGTAAGTCCGGAAATGAATATCTCAATTGTTCTTGTGTTGATCATTCCTGCTTTGATTCAAAATATCTTCTATCTTTTTCTTTCTTGGACCCAACTGAGCGATTGATTATGTTTTCTGCTCATAGTTTACTAGACTTTAATTAACCGACTCGCTTGATTAATGATATATTTTATCTTAGGACGATTGATCCGACAAAAAGTTATGAACCTCACTTTAAGACACATCTCCCATTTTCTTCTTTTTGATCTTTGGCCTTCGAAAGGTTCGATCGAGTTAGATATAACCCAGATTCGGCAGGAGCACTCACTTGATTCGCTCTTTTCATTCGAAAATTTTCAAACATCTTTCGAATATGCAAATTCTGTCTTATCTTCATCATACGATTTTGACGATTGTACTCAATTTCAATACCAATAAATTGTTTCGCATTTCCGATCGTGATTTGAAAATTATATCACAAATTCTCCAAAGTACATGCACAATTACTATTTCTGAGGTTGACAAAAGCCCGTCGTCAACATAGATTACTAAAAATACGATTGTTTTTTTTTTTCTGAGGACATAATGATCACTTTCTGTTTGTATGTAAATCAAAAGTTTTCAGCAAGTACACAAATTTTGCATTACAATAGCGTAAGGATTGCTTGGGACCGTATAAATTTCTGCGTAATCTACACGCCCCGTCGATTCTCTCTGAATTTTCAAAACCTTGCGGCTGTTTCATGTAAATTTCTTCTTGCAGATCACTCTAAAGAAACTATGTTTCTACGTCGAACTGCGCAATCTCAAATTTTTTCTCAACCTCGATAAACTGACAACGTCCGAATCGATTCATACAATCATCAGTATAACCGGTACGAATGTATAAAAACTTTTTATCGTTAAACTAGCTTTGAAACGTTAGTCCTTAATATTCGAGTCCGATTTAATAATATAAATTTTATATTTGCAGCTAAAGATTCTTTGTTTTTTAGTCTCATTTTAAAATGTTCACGTTATATTTTTTTTTGACTACATCAATTTCTTCCCGCATAGCTCGTTTGTCAGCTTCGTTATTACGTACTACACTGCAATCATAATAGTAATACATTAATAGTACTGAATTTACAATACAACGAAACTGTAACCGAATTTGTTGTACCGATTAGGTTTCGAATATAATAGAGTTTATCAGATTTGGTTACGTAATAGAACTCTTCTTTCCGAAACCCTATCGCTTCCCTGTGCATTGTTCTCTTCAAATTGATTTTCAACTTATGACTTGTTGTGATAATTCGTTTTCATTGTTCGAGAAGTTGAAATTTCCGAAATGCTATTGAATTCACATTTCCCTCTCGGATGCCTTAGGCTTTCTGACTTTTCATTAAAATCTATGTTGCAAATTATATAAGTTTTCCAATTCGCAATATCCCATAAATAATAATTCGTCGACTTTTCCTTGTAATCGACGATATTCATCTTCTCACTTTTCGAATCGAATTTTTCTTTTTTTTTTTTTTTTGGACCATGTTTATGTTATGCGTCGTTCTGAAATACGCGCTGAGTTTCGGCTTTTGTCTGAACGAGCACTCGTATGTTGTTATGTTAGTTGATTGTCTCGACAGTATCCTATTCAAAACATACTCTGGCGTGTTTACAATCTCTACCTATAACGTCTTAGATATAGTCTTCGCAATCAATATCGATCGGACGTTCTCCACAAGCGTACGCATCTCGTGTTCAGTTCCTCCGTTGCGGAACGTACGGTGTCTAATACTATATTTCGTGAACAATATCTCTTGCTCGTAAAAATTCTTAACAATACTTCGACAAATATTCCTTTCTGTTATCCTTTTGCGAAATTCTTTCTTTATTTCCGGTCTGTTTAATCGCTAGAGCTTCATACTTTTTGAATTTGTCCGGAAATTCAGATTTGTGATGCAGAAAATAAACTATCTGAAATTCTGTACACTCATTCTTAAATAATAAAAAATACAGAGATTCTTTTGGAGATTTTATTTTAATCGGGTAATAGATGTCCAAGTATGTCATTTTTCTTGGCTTTTGAACTTTCTTCCGTTTGTTAAGAAAATGTGGTTTCTGTGTATGCTTCCCTAACATGCAAGTTTCACAGAAGAAGTTGTCGTTGGTGCTTTTAGTTTTAATACTTTCCATCGCTCCGATTTTCTCTGTTTTCTTAATGGATTTTCGTGCGCAACATTAGACACAATCGGTTTCTTAACACTAAAGGACATTGGATCCTTTCCGTAGACAATGGACCTCTCAGTGACCACAGTAAGTACGAATCGCAGTTCGAACAATGTTTGTGTATCAGTACAATATTTTTTTCTTATTTTCTCAATTCTTTAATAATTTTTCTTGTAAAAGAATCAGAATAAAATTTCGAAATTATTTTATTCTCGATGTTCTTCGATATTAGTTTTAAGTTTGGTAAAACATTTTAAAAAACACTTTACGGGTCAGATAACTAATCTTACTAAAAGCGAATTAAGAAATATTAACATCATTTAACTTCTACGTAATAATTATTGTAACGACGAATATTTAGCGATGACGAATGTTCGTAAGCGACTGGTTTTCAAAGTGATATAAAACAGAATACAACCGATTTATCATTTCCAAAGAAATAACAAAAAAAAAAAAAAAGAGATAAATAAACCTGTGTTTTTTTTTTAATTTGTAAAGCCTTAAAAGATAGCGTATGATGTTTACTTTTATATAATACCAATTGATCGTAATAGAAGGTTGCGTATGTGAATCAGTTTCTTGGAAATTTTATGAAGTTCGTTCAGTTTCGTTTATCGCTATAGCTCGGCATATCAGTGAAAGACATAAACAGGTAAGTACATATTCGATACGTATCATAAAATATTATCTCCGACATAAATTTGTCGAATTCAATGAGATAGATTATATTATCAGTCATTCCTTCGAAACTGTTGTGTTTTCTTAGAAAAATTTCTCGATTACATTTTCATTAGCTTATGTTTCATTCTATAAAGAGATATGGATTATACTCTACGTATCGTTTCTTCATCTCAATCTCCCAAGTTCGTAATCACTCGTATGCCTTCTCTGGCACACGCATTTTGTTCCTTTTGAGAAGCGCATCGATGCTCTTTTCTCATCCCTGTTCGTCGGTTCATCATTCAACGAGCTACAAAGAAGTCGAACAGATGCAGAGGAGAAGAGAGAACGTTTTCCACGAGAAACGGCAGCTTTCAAGTGGCAGTTAGGTAAATGGGATCGGTCGTATTGAGAGTGGTTGCTTCGTGAATAGAAACGGACTTTTGAAAGGTAGCGATATCGAGGGCCGATGGAGAGTACGCGAGTGTCGTCGTTGGTGGCATCGACGGCGACGACGATGAGGGACCAATAGTAGTATATGTCATCGAAGCTTTGCCTCGAAAAAGTTTCGTTCTCTTTCTCTCTCTCTCTCTCTCTTTCTGTTTCTGTCTCTGTCTGTCTGTTTGTCTGTCAGTTTAGTTCGCCTTGGTCACTTCATCCTCATCGGTCGTACCGTTTCTCTAGGACTACGTTCTATCTTCGTTTTCATGTAGGTTCTCTTTCTTTATTCACCTTTTCCCGATACTCGGATGATGAATGGATTTTAGAAAATTGTTGTCTGGTACTTTGCCAGAATTTTTCTCGGTTTGCTGTTACACTTACTTTTCTTGCTCCTTTTTGATCCTCTTCTTATTTCTTTGCTTCTGTTTCTTTTTTTTTCTCTTGTACCATTATAAAATGGCTGAGTCATCTTCACGACGAAAGTATTTGTTCCGAATAACCGAGTGAACGAGCGTTAAAAAATTGATTCTCTTGTGAATTCGTAAAGAGCTTTCGACCGATGAGAGATCGAAAGTTCGATTCTTTTTTTTTTCTCTTTCTTCCTTTCTTCCATTCTGTTTTTTTTCTTTCTTTTTTTTTTTTTTTTTGATCGATGTAAATTGTTCCTCTCGTCTATTCGTGAAATTAAATTTCATTGCATCAATTATTTATTGCCAATAAACACGTGCCCTGCTGCGAACGAGCGACAAATTTTCGGCGTGAGAGGCGTGGCCGAAGAGGGGAAAAAAAAGGAAGAAGAAGAAGAGGACGATTAATTAGTTTCATCGAGATTTCGACGAGTCTTTCTAAGAACGAAAGTTTTGACGTTCGTCCTGCTGGCTATAAAGGTGGACTGGGTAAATTATCAAAATATCCGGCGTTGCGAGTAATCGTGAAATTGCAAGACGACGAAAGTTTATGCTAGGAAATGGCATGCGAGAAGAGAGAATTAGTCGTAATTAGCATCCAGCTGGAACAGGGCGTATCAATTAAGAACTGCGCCTCGACTTATTCACTTCCACTCTCTTCTCCTTCCTCCTCCCCCTCCGCCACCCCTTTCCCTACCCTTACCCCTTCCAGTGTCGGTCGATCTCACCCTTGCTATTTCTTGAGAAAAGCATCAGACGCTTTTGTGAAAGTAGGAAGCGAGTTTCCTTGCTTTTGTCCATTAAAACGTAGCTGAACATCGCTTCTAGAAGAGGTTTCAAGACTAAAACGTATTGAATATAAGAGGAAAAGGAGAACAGACTCGTCCCTCGAAACCGGCTTAAAGAAAAAGCTTTTCTCTCTCTCTCTCTCTCTCTCTCTCTCTCTCTCTCTCTTTCTCTTTCTCTTTCTCCCTCATTCTTTTCTGCCAGAGAGGTAAAGACAAATGATGCGTGCGTGATTTGTTTTGTGGCTGCTGCATGTAAAAGATACTCCGTGCTATTTCGTTAACGTCTCAGTGCATTACTGAAAGAGTGAGCACCGGTGGAGAAAGCAAACTTTTACGATTATAAAATTTCTCTGACAGACAAACAGAGAGAAATAGAAGGAAAGAAATAAAATGTTTTTATATTTTCGTTGGGTACAGTAAGATGGAAAATTTTTCATTGTAAGAATTCGTACAGAGTTCGTCTAGTCGAATTTTTCCCGTGGATGTCATTATATGGAATAAGAAAAAAGAAATAATAGAGAAGAAGAAAGAAACGTCTTTTCCTTTGGAACGATCGACACGTTAGTATCGCTAGATCCATTGGAACGGATCAGAAAAACCGTGGGAGCATATGCGACATTGAGAAATATTACGCATAGGTTACTCCAGTAAAACAGGGAGACAACGTATCCTATCGACAATGGCCATCGATTCGACGCTTTACTATCTCGTCGTAAAATATATCGATACTTCTCGCGAAAATGTGGATACCACGAGGACAGATATGTAACCAGCGCGAGTACGTCGGAGAAGAAAGTCTTCTGGAAAAAGATGAAAAAGGAAAAGAGAGAAAGGGGGAGAGAGAGAGAGAGAGAGAGAGAGAGAGAGAGATAGAAAGAGAGAGGAAAGGGATGACATCGTTTCGAGTCCACCTTCGAGCATGCAAGAACGAAGTTTCTGTAACGTCGTCTACGAATATGAAAGGCGTTACGTTTTTCATCCTTCCGTCGACACAATTTTATTGCAAACTTTCCAGCTTCATTCACGCTACGACTTATAACTGAACCATATGTACGGTTTCTTAATTTTCGTTTTAAAGTCGAAAGGAAATCGAATTTTTTATATTTTCTCTCTCTCTCTCTCTCTTTTATTTTTTTTAATTTACATGTCATATTTTTACATATTTTTACATCTCCTTTTTTTTTGTTAAACTTTCTTTTAAATTTTATATCGTAAGTACGATATTTCCATATTATAATACGTACTTACGGTATGTTGTTAATTTTTCGTGGACATGTCAGAAACAGCCAGGCGAAATCGATCGAAAGAGTAAATCGAAACGCGAGAACGTCGACAGCTCGTAATCGCCATTCCGGTTTTAGCGAGCTTTCCGCGACGTGCCATTTCGAATAAAATCTCGCTTCACCGGTTATTTATTATACACCGCGCGCTCGTCCGCTTGTGGTACCACTTCGGTGTACCCTCCCTCGAACTCATCGTACCGTGCGCAAAACGTCACCGTTAAATATGCACGTGTTTGCAGGAAGAGAGAGACAGAGCGAGGCGAAAGAGGAGCACGCGATACATTTTCGCGAGGACGCATTTAGGAAGTCAAAGCGGGGATTCGGACTGTCTAATCGACATTCGTGTTTATCGTAACATTAACATTCGAGCCATTCCTGTTTAATTCGGCTCACCTCGTAACAATGAGTACAATATCCATTGCGAGATTTCTGGGAGTAATGAGAAATATGAAAAATTTTCTATGTTTTACTTATCTCTTTAAAATTAAAAGTATAAATCCATTAAATTTATATATGCACACACACACACACACACACACACACACACACACACACACACACACACACACACACACACACACACACACACACACACACACACACACACACACACACACACACACACACACACACACACACACAGTAATATAAATATATATAATTGTTACAAAAATATTAATATAAATATATATATATATATATATTAATATAGAAAGATATATATATATAATATCTTTTTATCTATGTTCTATTTTTCCTTATTTTTCTCTTTCATTACACACTTCTATCGGTACAACATTGAAAACGAAAGTTCATTGTATTAGAATACGTATCCTTAATGTAGAAGAGAATAAAGCAATTGCAGGAGGGCAATAATTTGTTCTCGAATTGCTGGCGTTGTCTCTTCTCATTCTCGTGGTAGTAACCACCAGTAGTTGTAGCAGTAGCAGTATCACCAATACCAGCCACCATAACCAACAGCACATACCATAGTAGTAGGGGTCTCTTGGAATAACTTCACCACAGATTTATCCCCGATCCGCAGAGATTCACTCTAATCGCCTATCGCTACAGACCTTTCGATGGTTACGCCGGCTAGCCAGTGAGACTGCTTTACGAGTGTTCCTCGCAGATTTAGTCCTTTCGATCTGCCTCGGAAAAGGGTCCAAGTGGAAACGGTAAAAGATAGGACAAAGAAAGAGAATTCTCGCTGGTGTGTTCGGCTTCGTGTTGGTGGCCTTAATTTACGAGCCGCGTGCCGTTTCGCATAAGGTCGGATGGTTTCCATGCGACGATTCTTCGTTTAACGATCGTAGGCTTGAGAAAGACGAGAAGAGGGGTGAGAGAGAGAGAGAGAACTACTTCAGAGGATGGGAAAACGTCGTTAACGTGTTTTCCTACCTTCGTTGTTTCTCCTCGACTGCCTCGACGAAGAAAATTGAAGACCCGTGAGCTTGCAAGAAAATGGCGAAGCTCGGCCTTTTAACGCCTTCTCTCTCTCTCTCTCTCTCTCTCTCTCTGTCTCTCTCTTCCTCTTTTTCTTACTCTTCTTCTTTCTTTCTTTCTGTTTTTAAGATATATCTTCCGTTAGGTTGGATAATGTTGCTTTTTTGTTCATACTATCCCAAGCATTCGCGGTATCGTTTGATTTTTCTTCTTTTGGCGACACAACGGAACATCGTTTCTGAAGTGACTTTCGTCTCTTTCTCATCTGTGTGCTAGCGTGTGTGTATGTGTGGGATGTATGTGCTTCTGTTGTATATGTGTTGTTTTTTATAGTTTCGTTTTTATTTTGATTGCGTTTTCTTTTCGGGTCGAAAAATTGTACTTTATTTTTCTTCGATTCACGGTCTTCTTCCTGAATTTTTGCTTTCGGCACCGATCGTATAAATATAGCGAGGGATGAAAAGCACAGTTCAATTTGTGCGTTACGTAGAATCAAACAAAGTGAATCGTTTGTATAACTGGAATTGATCGCTGTTCTATTCGTAGTCGATATACGTATGTGTTCTCCGTTTTTTCATATCTTCTCTCTTTTTTTCTCCTTTTGTTGTATCAGAGGGTGTGAGCAGAGAGAAAGGGTTAGAAAAAGAAACGACGCGATAACAAAAGTAATTTTTATTTCGAGCACGAAACAAGTATACGCATTCAACCCTATAAATTAGAGAGTTTCCAAAGGACCGATAGACAAAGAAAATAACAAGTTTTATTATACGCCTATGAAATAGACTATGATAATATAATAACAATCGCAATAATAAGTCGAGGTATACACACTGATTTATTGAATTCCTTTTCGTGACAATGCCACTTGGAATATCGAAAACAATTTTTGTAGTCGCGTGAGATTGGAAAGAAAATTCAATGCGTTTCAAAAGCTTCCGAGCTGCAAGTATGCAACTTCTTTTATTGATTCCAATCGAATTCTTTCATTCGCACTTACTTCTGGTTTTATCGTAATACGTATATACATATGAATGTGCATTGTACATACGTCGATATTTATTTCATTTGACAGAATTCATGGAATAGTTTTAAACGCAACTTTATCTATGACATTTCAATTTATTTAATTATAATGAATAGAAGAGAAGTTTTTCTTTGCGTGGAAACAAATATAAATTTTTTGACGAAGCGCGTGTTATCGTAAAAGAATTGTTAAATAAAAATTACAGAGAACCCTTTGGATGTATCTTTTAATCCGCTTAAAAATCGACAGCTTTGGTGCTGTTAAGAATAAAGTACTACTACGAGCTTGCATCGAATTATGCCCTTTAAAATTATACTATAAAGCCGAAGAGGACCGTTCAGCTAGATTGAAAATTCTCTCTAAAATGAGATTACTTGAGAGTATTTCAGCGCAAATTTCGCTCTTTCTTGTTTCTCTCTCTCTTTCTTTTTCTTTCGTCTTTTCCCGCTTTAGTCGATAGCTCAAATTTAAATTTGAAAATTTCGTGCCCGATCGAAGAGGCGAGAGTGGATAATCCGAACATAAAAGGGACGACCGTTTTCCGTTTTAATTCGACTCTTTAACACAACGGATATTTCATAATCAGATTCGATATTCTCTCTCGCTTAGAAGTTTAGCCAACCAACGTTACATTGGGAAACGTTCAAAATCAATTACGGATGTTGGCTTACTTTAACCGAAGCGCTCGTTACTCGAACGGCTGATTCTCTGTACGACCTGAATGTCTGTTTTGGTGTCGCGTTTAATGCATGTAAATTGTAATCAGCCCACGCGAGGCTATCGTTCGGACCACTGATACGTCGATAATGACTATGCAATGGTCGATGCTTGTCGGTACTTCGTGGCTGAGAGCAGCTTCGTGCATGAAAGGGTGTGGAAGGACGGTATAAGGGTACGTACACGTTCGTGACGATTTTAAAATTTGATTCAATGTTAAATTATCGATTAGAGGCTTTAGATTCATTGTCGTAGCTCCTATAGTAAATATCTGACGGTGTAACGTAAAATAATTGTTAGTAAAGCAATGAGAATTGGAAATTTCCGTTTGTTAATTTTGTCGAATATACACAAGTTCTCTTTTTTTCCGCTTATGTATTCGTCGCAATCGTGTACGTAGCTTAAAAACATTTCGATCGAGCCTAAACGCTCTTCGCTTTGATCCTCGTCGATTGACACGCAAACCTGGCTACCTATGCCAACTCGTTTGTTTATCCCCCATTTCGAAAATAACGCTATCTGGAGTGGCAGCAGGGTTTATCGTCTACCACTGTAAAAATAATGGGATAACGTGAACGGAAATTGTGCTACGGTACGCAACGTTACCGAAGATAAACCGATCGAGTATCATCACTTTTCTACGAGATTTACCTTTGGTTTTACTTTTCTGCTTCGATTTTTAAACTCTTTCGATGGTCAATATTACGAATGGCTTCTTTTTTTGCTGCCAATTTCTTCTTTATTATCTCGATTTGTAACTTCGTCGTTTAATTAATAAATACTGATATTACTTATTTCTTTCGTTTCCATCGAAGTGTAGAAAATTCTTGGTGGTTTTCATTCCGAGCCAAGATTTATTGCGAAACTCTTACTCGTTCGAGAATCTTTTTTCGAACAGCCTCGAGCGCTTCGACGTGAATTACGATTCGTCGTTGTGACGAAAACCGATATTAAGAATCTGTTAAGGACACGTACATACGTACGTTTTTGTATTTTGTAGACGATACAATACGAAGTCGATAAGATTCGCAATAATATTAATCAATTTATTAGTCATTCAGAGGTTGCGTTTAATTCATCTTTTTACAAAACAATCTATTTTTGCTCTAATAGAAATTTTTAATATTTTCATAGAAATAAACATTTTTTATGTACAATTCTTTTTTCTCCAAAAGTTGATCCTACAATATAATTTTAGAACGTTTCTACTTCTTAAATACACATATTTCATAACGAATTTTTGAGATCGTGATTTTTACAAAAAATTAAAACGATATATACAGCATAGTGCAGATTGAAAGAAATAACTTATCGATGTAAATAATTTTTCTTTGTGATTTAGAAAATTTATTTTTATCGATTATACAGAGTGTTCTTGTAACAGTTGAATAATCGAAACAGTGATTTCTCGTGAAAAAATAAGTAGAAAATGTAAAGCTTTTGCGTATGAAACTCCGTTTTGGAGAAAACATAATTTTTAAAATTTATTTAATATATTTGTACTTACTTCAAGTTTCGACTCGATGGACTTGCTTTTACTCATGTTTGTAAACACAAACACGAGTAATATTATTATCTGCTTCCTGTTGTTGCCACTACTGTGCTGTAACAGCAGTCTCTTTCGGTCCACAATAATGTCAAAATATACTACGTGAGAATATGTGGACATGATCCTCTGTTTAGGATTATGCAATGGTAATGCTTTCACGGCAAGTTGTTTGTACAAAGAACGTTATTCAAATCACGCTGTCATTTTGATCGACGTATGATTGTAAAAATATAACGAAATCTTCTGGAAAATGATTATTTTCAATCTATTTTAAATAGTAAATACAAATATATCAAATAGATTCGAAAAGTCCTTTTTCTCGAAAACGGTGGCTCATACGCAAAAACTACATTTTCGATTTATTTTTTTTTTACAAAGAAAAATCATTTCTTGTTCAATCGTACTGTTGTTGCTGGAATATCCTGTATACCGGATAAGCTCGTAATGAAAAAATTATTTTGACGATTTTTAAAAGTTTGTCGGATATCATTGGAAAACTACTTACAGTAATATTTAACCGATTATTAATATTGTATTTATAATAAGATTATTGATATTTAACTGTAGTAATATTGAACAGATTGTTTTATAGCTTTGTATCTACGAAGGACGTATTCAATTACGGTGCATCGATTGCCACAACAAAGCAGAATTTCTGAAATGAGTAGTTCCATGATAGTTAGTTTATTATTATAGATTACACGTAGTCAATTGCATACTACATTGATCCTTGTATTTGATAGCATGGTGTATTTGATAGCATCCCTTTTCTTGCGTAAGCACGAAAGGAGCATTTTGCATACGTTAGATGCATTTACCTAGGAACGTCTTAGGTTATTGTAGTAAACACTAGGATTTCGCGATGCGTACGCTTTTAAACTATTAATGTTTGCGACTAAAGTGAAATTTGGTTAACAGAGCGAAATGTGCAATCTGAACCGTTTGATTATTAGATTAAAGAGAACTGTCATTAACCGTTCCGATCGTCTGCTCTTAATGATAAGGTTAATGCAATCGATTTTATTACAGGAAAAATAATGAAGATAGAGTTTTCAAATTGGATTTCGTTTTTCCATTCGATTTGAAACATTACTGTTATGGGTCAGAAACGAAAAAAGCTATTCGTCTTGACGTTCGATTAAATGTTTCAGAGAGAAAGAGAGAAAAAAGAGAGAGACAGACAGAGAAAGAGAGAGAGAGAGAGAGAGAGAGAGAAAGAGAGAGATCGATTGATCGATCTTGATCGTAGCCAGTCTTCGAACGAAGACAACGACTGGATACTGGATGTATCGAGAGTACTTGAATTAAAACGTATAACAGGATTCGATCCGGTCTATGATATTCCCAACCAATCGCATGAAAGTTTCCTCCCTACTCTTTTTCCCTTTTGTGCTTGACTCTATTTCGAAGCTCAAACGGGTCAAATTATTATTACAATCACAGCTAAATTTTACGTTAAAAGCTTGCTGTCGATAACCACGACGATAATTAATACGCGATAAATGAATCGGAAATGAATACATACATTCTATATATTCTCTCGTACTCGTTTTCGAAGCTTCTATTTCGAAGCTCGTCATAAATCCTGTAAGAGAAATAAGGAAAAAGAAAGAAGAAAGAGAAAAAAATAATAAAAAACGAAAACAAGATATCAAGCGAGCCATTCTTCGCGGCTGGATAAATCACGGAGAAAATGAATTCGAACGTTCCTCGTGTATTCTCTTTCTCGCTCACACGCGTCGATCCATCACAGGATTCGCGACACACGCAGCAATCTATTCTCGGTGTGTGAAACAAAGTTCGAGGGAAAAGATGAAAGAGAATGTCGATAACGTGTAGAGAGTACATTCAACGTGGAATTTTAATTCGGACTCGAAGTAAATTTGTTTTTTCTTTTTCTTTTTTTTTTCGTTTTTTGTTGACATTTTCAATATACCTAATAATTAGTTACATTAATACATATTTTAAGCAACATTTATATCAATCATTCAATATTGACTAACGATTCGTACATTTCATACCGTTTCAAAAAACAAACGTTTTAGAAATTCATCGACGACGGTCTTACATACATCGACGAACAAAATTTTGAACGAAATTCATTGTCAGTCTTGAAAAGTTCAAAATCCTGGGATAAACGTACCACCTCTATCGGTCGATGATCTCGCGTTTGTTACGCGTTTGTCGCGCTGGTAGAATATTAAAACAGGATGATCATGTTCCCTCTTGCCGAAGGGTTGTGTGAGAGGAAGGGATAGTCGGTAATTTAACGAGGCAACAGAGAGAGAGTTGCCGATAATGCGTTTGTCTGCGTGGATGCGTTTGTGTCTGCGTGGTTAAAAGGGATGCAGCGTCCCACGGTTTTCGACCAATCGCAAGCGAAAGGCAGTCCTAGCGGCGTGAAAATTGATTTCTACCTCCTCTCTTTTTACTTTCTATCGGTGGTACTCGTCATTTCGTTTGCAACGCTCCTCCTTCTCCCTCTATTGACTCTCTCTCTTTCTCTCTTTTTCTCTTTATATATACATATATATATATATATATATATATGTATATATGTATATACATCTTTCTATCTCTATCTATCCATCTCGTCAATAAACCTACCATCAGCCGCAGGTGATGAAAACGAGCAAGCACCAAGCGCAAACCGTGACCACTTCGTTGCGCGTATTCGACGAATGCCTACGCATACGTGGCGCCGAATCGATTTGTCATAAATCTCTTTTGTCTGACGTTGTTCGCCGATGATAATTATCCGTGCACGTCGACGAAAGGTGAGAGAGGGAGAGAGAGAGAGAGAGAGAGAGAGAGAGAGAGAGAGAGAGAGAGAGAGAGAGAGAGAGAGATAACCTTTAGAAATCGAAGCAATCCAGTGCCTTTGAAAATTAGAGTCATGATATCAAAGGTAATAAATTAATAGAGATATTAATTGGGCCTTTATCAATACGATCAGAAAAAAGAGATAGATCCTATTTCATTAATGAAATCTTTTCATTTCCTTTTCCAATTTCTTCTACTACGCTTTACTAATTATTGTAAATTTTTACATTGACGTAGACATTTAATTTATATATTTTTCTCTATTATGTCTTTCCATTTCATCTTTATTGCGTTTCAAGCGATATCAGCGTGCTAATGTCATTCGGTGCAACATATTTTTATAATGCTCGTAGTAACTATGAAACGTCGTTCGCCTGATTACGCTTCTCCATTAACCCAATTTCGCGGGAAAATTCATGCGCAATGTTGCGCGCTCGTTTCTCTTGTTAAAGTCGGCATCGCCACGGGCTACACGTCGGGAGGGATCCTTTATCCTTGGAACAAAAAAAAGGGAGACAGAGAGAGAGAGAGAGAGAGAGAGAGAGAGAAAAAGAGAGGAGAAAGGAAGAAAAAAAAGTGATTCGGGACGATAGCCATTCATTATGTTACCGAATTAACGCTTTTCATGGTAGCAACGAATTTACGCTAAAAAATAGAGAGAGTACTTTCTATCTTTTCCTCTTTCCTTCTTTGTCCCTCTTCTCTATCTCTCACGGATACAACGTTAAAAGATCAATATTTATTTCCGAACGAGCGTGTACGATGTGTTTTTACAAAGCGCACGTTCTCCGTATTTTCTTTTCGTTTATCCGACCGCGAGATCCAATAAATTTGAAACGACTGGCAATACGGTAGGAAGAGAGAAAGACAGAGAAAGAGAGAGAGAGAGAGAGAGAGAGAGAGAGAGAGAGAGAGAGAGAGAGAGAGAGAGGAAGAGTAAAAATGTACAAACAAGCCGAATCTCTCGATGCCTCTTGGGTTTATAGCCAGGCGGCAAGTAAGTTACTGGTTGACGTTAATTGGTTAAATTTTATCAGGTGGAAAAAGCTGGCCGGTACGCTGCAACTGCTGCCAACTCCACATCCGCACCAACTGTCGTGTAACTGTTTGTTCTTTTAACTTTTTTTCTCTTTCTTTCGCTTTCTGTTCTCTCTCCCTCTCCCTCTCCCTCTCCCTCTCCCTCTCTCTCTCTCTTTCTCTTTTTCTTTCACTTATATAGAATTCTCTCTTCTGCAAAGCGTACTAGAGAGCAACGATTCTACGGCTCTCTACCTTCGTATTTCGTTCAATACCATTTCGCGCTGATACGCTTGCTTTTATTTTCGACATCCTGAAAAGGTGAACCGCGAGTACCGATGCGTTTCGAATGAAGTCTCGCGTCCGGATACACGTTCTACTGCGTCCAGCTTATACAAAGCCTGTCCAAACGGTATCTCTTTGTGTTGCTTTTTCTCTTTCTTTCTCTTTTCCTCTTTCTCTAGGGCTTTTGTTATGGCTTTTTACGCTTCGATGCGAACAAGAAATCGTCGTAGAAAGCTTTAGGAAAGTTCGATCGATCGGGCGTGTCTTCTAGGTCGTTGACCCGTAACTTAACCACTCTATTAAATCGGTCGATAATGAAGGATAATCAAAGGATAGTTTAGAAGTTTATATGAGAGTGAATTGTTCGTTTATTTAAAAACAAATAACTGTAACTTTAACGAAGGAAAGAAAAAAATTGTGAAGTGTACGCTTAAGCGCGATTTTAATGATTAATTTATTTCATTGAGTCGTTTTTAAAATATTACAAATGATTGAGTTTTCAATGATTCGTGTATCATATATTTTCCTTCCTTTGTTTACAGAAACAGAAATGTCGAAATAACACGTGGATGACATCACATGTACTTATATATATATATATATATATATATATATATATATATATATATGCCAACAATAGAGAATGCTCGATGTTTTAACAAAGCAGAAATAGCAAAACGTTTACCAATTTTCTTTAGATGATATATAGTCGTTTTTCTTCGACGATTCCATTTGTAAGATTTTTGTTGAAGAAATCGGTTACCTTCGTTGGTCCAGATCTTCAAATTTCTTGACGATTTTGTTGGAAAATCGGAACGGAAGCGAATTCGGTGAGTTGCCGAACGGGGTTCAAAGTGGGGTTGACAACCGATAGAAATATTTATTCGAGAAATTTCCGTCAGAATAACAGCCTTCGCCGTCTACGGATATTCACTCACTCTCTCTCTCCCTCTCTATCTCTTTCTATCTATCTCTATCTCTTGCTCGTTCACTCACTTGCTTTCTGCGTCCGTTTTCTCGTGAAGTATTCGCCGATTTCGTCGATAAACTTTATCACGTGGATTTCACGTTTTCACGTTCTTCCTTTCCCTTTTCCTAAACGTGTACGTCAAAAAAAAAAAAAAAAAAGAAAAGACAGCGATTTACTTCGAGCGTAAATGTGAACGTAGATAGATCTGATACATATACAGAGGGAGAGAAAAGTAAGAGAGAAAGAGAGAGTAAGAGAGTAAGAGAGAGAGAGAGAGAGAGAGAGAGAGAGAGAGAGAGAACAAGAGAAAGAGAATAAAGCTTTAAAAAATAATTTATTCCCTTATCGTTCGAAAAAGACATCGTTGAAATAACGCGAAGTATTCTCTGTCTTTCTTCCGCTCTTTTTCCCTCTCATTCTTCTTTTTTTCTTTTTTTTTTTCATAAACTTTATAATGGTCTGCCATGAGAGTTTGTAAGCCAGCTTCTATGCATACAATTTTCGATCCCGTTCAGCGACCCCTTTTTTGTAATATTACGTGTATCGTTACGGGAACGTAACGAAGCTATTTCGTCGGTCGATCATTGGTATTTGGAGGCTTTGGAAAATATCTCGAAAATGTTTGATTCTAAAGAGAAGAGACGGACAAAATAGATACTTAAGACAACTTCGAGTATAAAAACTCGAAGGGAACTTCAACGATGGGTTGTTGCAACGATGTAAGATAGACTCATTTGTTCGTAGATATTTATAGAAGAGATCTTAAAAAGTTTGCACTCTTTCGAAAATATTGTATTTTTAACATTTCGAGGTTGATACTCCTCCTTAACAAAGAAAGAAAAAAAGAAGGAAAATGGAAAAGAAAGAAGAGAAAGAAAGCAAGCCTTCTCGAGAAATTTGTTCTCTCATCGTCATTAATTATGACTGCCGCGTGTCTCGGCGTGTTAGCTAGATACTTCGTGGAGAACAAGGACGTGACTCGTGTCTCGGCGATTTGACAGATGTTTTCACTAAATTTATTAGTAGCCTCGATGTTGTCTAACGAGCGGCGTTGCACGGACACGAGCCTAATGTATTCCTTCTTGATTAATTTGTTCTCTCGCCGTGAGAAAAACAAAGAGAGAGAGAGAGAGAGAGAGAGAGAGAGAGAGAGAGAGATAAAGAAGGAGAAAAAAGAAGAAAGAGAGAGAAATGAAGAGAGAAAGAGAGACAGAGAGGAGAAAGAGAAAGAAGGAAAGCGAGAATGCAGCTCTGTAATAAAATACTTGGCTATATATCGAGTTTTCTCAGCTAAAGGTACGATCTCCTAATTAATCATTGAAAATCTCGACAGTGGAAAATGTAGAACTTCATTATTATTATTATTATTATTATTATTATTTGCCGACTAAGCGCTCGTCTGTTTCTTCTATCATACCAACTCAATTAAAAGCGAGAATGCTTTAAAATTGCCACTCTCTTTCCTCTCTTTTCAGTTCCGTGCTAATAACTACTCGTATTGTTACTTCATCATCGATTTGTCGATAGCCGTGCGTGTTCGTTCCAATTCTTAGCAATCTTTGCAGCTGGCAAGTGTTTTATTAATTATCCGTTTGAAATATTATCATGGGTGTTGCTCACGGTAATATCAGAACGAATATCATAGTTTATATGAAATACGTTCGTATTTCTTACGAGCATTTATGTATACAAGTACTTCTCTTTATTTGTAATAATTTTTTATTCAATTTTTTTTTTCTGGACATTGTTCATCATCGAAAATTGATATTGATGTTACTACGTAGTAGATTGAGACGATTAAAAGTCTATTTAATTATTTATAAGTTAAAAGCGGATAATAGGATAGAGTAGGGAAGGATAAACAACGATTTCCTCAGTATAGTATAGGAAACATAAATCGAATGTGGTCTAAGATGACAAGACTATTCACTCTCTCTCTCTCTCTCTCTCTCTCTCTCTCTCTCTCTCTCTCTCTCTCTCTCTCTCTCTCTCTCTCTCTCTCTCTCTCTCTCTCTCTCTCTCTCTCTCTCTCTCTCTCTCTTGTTCTCTAGTTGCCATAATGGACAGACGGAAATAACCACTACCACATAATGTCATCTTGCTGTTGTACGATTTCCGTTTAAACTACTGCGGTAAATTTAACGACGTGCCTAAGATGAAACTCTCTCTTTCTACTCAGAATACAATGGATACTTATATATATATATATATATATATATATATATATCTTGCTTTTCTTCCGTAACTACATTATACTCAATCTTCTAAGATAATTATCGTTTATATTGAATTTATTTAAAATATTCATTCATGTTCCTTTCGTTGATGGGATATTGTTTTTAGAGAGCGATCTTATACAAGATGAGATTGCAGTTAGAATATTTAGTTTAAATGAGTACAAACTAATCTCGAAAATGACGTTTATTTACAACATATTGTTTTGTCTTATATTATACTTGACTTCGCTCGAAATCGAGTGTACCTCTCAGCTACGAACTACATACTTATTCGAGAAGGGACCGTGGGTTGTACACGAGTTCCATCAGTTTCCAGGATAATCTAGTTTTACGTTAGGAAGACAAGATTCGCTTTTCCTTTGCCACCTCGAGCCAGCAGTTTCAATATGGCGTTATCGTTAGGTCTCCCAGTAATTTCACCGTATTCCGTGCTCTCCTACCATCCACTTCGTTCAGAATGAGTATTACGCTAATGAGAATTTTCACATTTTATTATTTCTTTTGATATTGCGGCAAATTAAAGTGTCTGCTTGCTTTTCTTTTCGCCTTGCCGTTCGTTACAAAAATTACCCGCGAGATTACGTTTCCTTACCGCCTGTACATTTTTTTTTACGAGCATTAATGCATAGGGGAAAAACGTGTAGTTTAAAACCACAAGTAAAAAAAATAAAAAAGAGAGAAAAAAGAAATTGGATTCGACGCATTGTAAAAAGCCAATAAAAAATTGATCGCGAGTTATTTCTCAAACATATTGTGGTATCTTCTTTTTATTCTCTCTTCGGTCTTATAATTATTTAACCTGTTAGCTCTGTACACTTATTTTAAAAGTGTTTACTTACGTTGTGTCGCAAAATTGAAAAGATGTTGGATATACTCTTTAAACACAGAATATATGCTGCTATTGTAAAACTGAATTAAAATATAATGGAATGTCAATTGGTTTTTTGAAAAAATTTCGGTTATATTATTTACAAAATTTAAACATTCATAATTTTCTTAAAAAATAGAAAAAATCAATTACTTGAAAAAAATTATAAATTATAAATTTAATCTGTTAAAAGATTTTGTTTACAAATGACATGGTAACGTATGTACATTTTTACAAATTGATAAGTTATAGGCATAATTTAAAGAAAGCAACTGATTCATAAGGTCTACTAGAAATAGAACAATTTATGTAATCGATCTTTATTAAAGATGATAAAGACTGCTAACATTTAAATACGCATCTGATAATGAGTAATATTTTATCTTTCGGCTTCTTTGAAGTTTGATTTTATTACGAATGGTAGCAGTGGCAAATATCTTAATGAATAACTGATAGAAAATTAAAAAAAAAAAAGAATAAAGAAAAGAATATATCCAGAAATTTATAAATATTATACTTTATCTGCAATATCGTACGCAATTATTTTTAAATGAATATTTGTATTTCTCTCTTCTTTAATTTTTTTATTTCATTCTAATATCAATATATTCTATAATGTTTGAGATTTACGAATATGCTATAATTTTTACTAACATTTTAATTTAAACAATGTGATAATTACTTTTTTTGTACAACAAGTTTACTCCTCATAGACAGCTAATAAGGAAATAAAAAAAGTGAGAAATAAGGAACAAGAAAAAATGAAAAAGTAAGAAAAGAGTGAAAGAGAGAGAGAGAAAGAGAGAAAGAAATGAAATCTTCTTCATTATTACTTCTATCGCCTTGTTTTTAGCAATTTGAAATTTTCTCGTCGTTAATAGAAGCGTACAATGGATGGACATACATAAACGTGTTCTGTTTCGCTTAACAGAAATGCGATTTGTGTGTTCTTTCGCCTTTGCGAATTCCCTGTGGTTTATGTGGATACGAAATGAATGCTTATAACGAGAAATTCTGCTTTTCGTTCTCTTTCTATCTCTCATTTCCTCTTCTTCTCTTATTTCTTTGTTTCTCTTTGTCCAGAATAGTAATGCAAAGGAGAAGTATGTTTGAGAAAAAAGAGTTTTTGCAAGAAAAGAAAAACAAAATGAAAGGGCAGAAAGTTAATGTTTACTATTGAGAAAAGAAACGTAGACACGTGTCATTTCATGCAATTTTATTACGTCGAAATTACTTACACCTATTCTCAAGATCTCGTCTATGAGAAATATTTTTCTTCTTTTACTTCGTTTGTTTTTTAAACGAATGAACTTTTTTTTAATCATTTTTTCTTTGTTCAAAATTCTCGCGAGGATTTGATAAAATCCATACCATTCTGTTGTACAATTAATAATTCTTTAAAAATGTGCAATATCGCATAAGATCATCATAGAACATTTCTGAGAAGAATTAAAGAAAAAGAAAGTAACGATAATTTACAGGTGTTCGTGACTAAAATAGTATTTACGTGAACCACGTGCATATAACTTCCTCTTCGATAACTCAGAATTCGTTTCGAATCAATCGAAGAGACATCAAGAAACATGGCTTACCATTTGGGAAATGGTGGAAGAACGATAAAGGAAAAAGCAAAGGAGAATTTCATCGATGGACGGGTCGCTGCTTGTCAACGGCGTTTCCTCCATTTTTCTTTAAGAAACTGGCACACAGCCGAGAACTCTTTCTCTCTTTCTCGTTTTCTCTAACGTGCGGTTTTGTTACGATATTCTATACGAGCAGGTATAACACACATACACACAAAAAGGTATACACACGAAAACTCAAACCTTTTATTCAACTCAGAACGTCACGGTATGCGTATTTTCCTCTCTTCGAAAAGCCAAGGTGACTTGGTTAGGGTCTGCCCGCTTACTTCGAGGGTGGTAGTTGCTCGTTTGCTTCGAGGGTGGTTGCCCCTATAGAAAGGATGTCTGAGAGTTCTCCTTCGAGAAAAGTGGGACTGGCTTCGTTAAGCGGCGTCGTTATTTCAAATACACGTCGTGCATAAATTAGAATGAGACACGGAGTACGTACCATCTCTTTCTCGATCTTTTCGGATGAGGGAAGTACGACTTTAAACGAGGGATTCGTTCTAGTTGAATCGTAGATTGAGATTGAGTGCTATCGCGTGATCTAATAAATCACGATCGAATTTCTATGCCACTGAGTCAACCCTCCTAGGACATTGTATTCCGTTAGAAATCGTTCCAACTCATGCTCCTTTTCTTTTATACGAATAAAATTACGAATGAATTAGATATTTTTTATCATCTTTTTTGTCTTGAAAATTGGTATCTCTTCTTTGTATTCTTTTTGTCTGGCTTTAATCACGAGAAACGATCATTTTTCATGTTACGTTGATCGTAATGACGATGTCCTTAGGTAGGGTGAAAATTTTCTAGGCGATTTAGCACGCTCGTATCGGCCGTTATAGCACATTTTGGCAATCACGGGTCATCTCTCTCTCTCTCTCTCTTTCTCTCTCTCTCTCTCTCTCTCTCTCTGTCTCTTTCTCTCTCTTGCTTATATAACTATCCACCTCATCAGCATTGCCTCTGGAGACTCGTTCGAATTTTCGTTTCAATGAAAATCATCGATATTGTTATCGCACCAGGAAGATATGTAATTTTGTAGCGTCGCTGATGAAAATGGATTAAATGCACTCGGCGCGCTCGTAAAATTATTCATCCTGCCGTTGCAGGTAAACACTCTCTATGCATCACACATACACACACACACACACACACACACACACACACACACACGTTCCGAAAGACTATATGTGTGTGTGTATATATATATATAAATATAAATATAAATATAAACTTTCCGAAGGTATATATATATATGTATGTATGACTATATTATATATATATATATATATATATATATATGTATGTATATATGTATATAGACTTTTGGAAGGTTGCAGGTAAATATAATATTTCGTGCTATGTCGCGCGCGGAATTGCTAAACCGTGTCCGAGTTATTAAAGCGTAGTTGAACGTTACGACAAATTTTTCCGATGACATGCACGAGGTGAGAACGTACGAGTTGCGTAACTTTAATAAAGTCTGGCGTTCTTTCGTACCTTTTCGAATTGTTCGGAAAATACGATATACCTATAGAATCAAGATATATAACACATGGTATGTATGTACATACGTCCTTTTAAAATAGTTCAGAATCGACTCTCGAATAGACGAAAAAGATCGAAGATAAAATTGTTATCGAGTTAGATGATACTAATACAGCGAGGTTATCGTAATCGTAAAACAAAAAATAAGAAAAGAATGTGGAAAGTTTGGTAATGAATGGTATTGATTTGCATGAGCAAAATCGAATGAATTTAGTTCATTACCATGATAAATGGTCCGAGAAGTTGGCGGTCGTTAATGGAACGGTGTGTTCTGTTTTCGTGCGAATTACTTTAATGAATTGTCGTATTGCTTCGTAAACGGCGAGAAATCGGTACTGGACTAACATGCAGAAACGAACGAAGCGATAAACGTTGCTCGATTAAAATTAATAATTAATGTTGTTATCGATGCACGTGATATCGTAAAGGGAATACCGATTTACTTTGCGTTTCCCGAACGCCAGAAGCGTCGAAGATTTATCGGATTATCATTCGTTATTATTATGGGTCACAATTGTTTAACTTGAACGAACGCATCGAAATATGCAAGGCTTGTATTGGTGTTAGTAGTGGTTACTACGAGAGTACTAGAACGCACCGGCATTAATTGTATTTTGCAAAATTTTTGATTTTCTTTGCGTCTCCGTGTATACAATAACCACCACCTCCCTTTCAGTATACTCATTTCCCAATGGACAGTGAGTAAATATTAATTATACGTCATTGGTAAAATTCCTATGTAATACGTTGGCTCGTGGCTTTTAGGAAAATAAATAACCAACGTTATGTCGTCTCTTTCCAATGGTATTTTATTGAACAAACAAATGAACAAACGAATGAACGTACGAACGAACGAACGAACGAACGAACGAACGAACGAACGAACGAACGAACGATGAGAAATTGTTTAAACATTTTTTTATTATCATTTTTGTTGTTACAATTGTTAGTATTTTGAGCAAGTATTGCGTTTTACAAGCACGCTTATCCCCGTTGAATGTGAAAGATTACAATTTCCGACTAATCGATCGTGAATTCATATAAACCTGATAGATTTAACAGCGTAAAATGGTATATTTCCATTTTTTTCAAGCGTACTCGTTCAGATGAGTAAAATAAATACTTCTCTCGAATCGATCGTGTCATCTAGGCGGTGCCTCTCGATATCGAGGAAAATGGATCGAGATTATGATTTATGTACAATAAAAGTTAGAGTAGGAGCGATGAAAAAGCAGTTTCCATCCGTTCCTTTGATTCCGGATCGGTTCTTCTCACGCAAGGATGGTTCTATCGCCTCTTCACGATGGCATTTCTCGCTCCTAGACCACTTTCCTCGTCCCTGGGAGGATCAACCCGAGAGAATGGAATCATTCCAAATGAGATTACGACTTGCGCGGGAGCATTTTAAGCGGCGTCTTTCTATCCTATTTCACCTTCTCTCGATGGACACTGATTTTCCGACTATACAGGGGTGAGTCACGTCATACCGTTAAGTACTACTTGTCGAGAGACTCGTTGAAAAAAAAAAAGAAAGGTAAAGAGAAATATTCGACGTTTTCGAGAATCTCTGAATCTCTGAATGATTTCAAATCACATATAAAGATTATAGTTTATATCTGTCATACCATTCAGTATTATATAGATATATATTTAATAGATAATAACTTTATAAAATTATTATTATTTAGTATATAATGACTTTATAAAAATATAATTTATAATTTATATATAGTCGATAATGAAAGTTTTATTATGTATATTGCAGAAATAAATCTTTGAAATATGATGTTTACATTTTTATTATAGCCTTAAATAAAAAAGTTGTGAAAAGCAATCTTTACTTTTTTTTTTCGACAAATCCCTGTTTTTTCAACAATCTTTTTTACGCGTCATCTAGTAAAATAATCCTTCTAATTAGTTAAATTTTTAAAAAGTTACGCGTTTGTAAAGAGCGCGTAACTAAAGAGAAAAACTAAAGAGTTTAGTTTTTCTTTTTATATATAGTAACAATAACGTTTGTTAATAATAATAATAATTTCCGGATATGAACTATTAATTAATATTTTGAAAATTTAATAATAAATTAATATTCGAAAAAATAACTTAATATTCGAAAAAGATACTTTGTTACGAGTGTGTTATTTTGAAGTTAAATGGCGTTTATAAAGAGTTACGATATTATATCAATATATTTTCGTTGCCACATATAATTTCGTTCGATTTATCTTTCCTCTCTCTTTTTTCTATTCGTTCGTTTAGAAGTAGTTAATAATCGAACGTCAATAATTTTTTTTCTTCAAAGCATTCCATTATTCTTCATCTTTTCTTTTTCTCTTTTCTTTATTTTCTCTTTCTTTTTCTCGTTCTTATTACCAAAAAGTTATTGAGCCAATCGTTTTGCAAAATGTGGAAATATAGTAGCTTTCTAAGCGAGGACATTCCATACAAGTTTTAGGAACGTCAGACACCGCGAAAGAGAATAGTCGTGAAGTCGAGGAGACGGAAGGAAGGGTAGTGCAAGGAAAAACGGAGAACTCGGTTGCTCGCATAATTTCCTAGTCTGCAAGTGCATCGCTTGAGCATGGTAAGCAAGCCTTTCTCGTTCTTTGTGTATATCCCATGTCGAGAAATTCAACGTATATTGCTCTGGTGTTCGTGAATACACGTGCGAAAAGAGAGAGAAAGAGAGAGAATATTCGGTAGGTGGACTCCTTCAACGAAGTTGAAAGATATAGCAAAGTATACAAAGATGGAAAACAAGAGAGAAAGAGAGAGAAAGAGAGGAAGAGAGAGAAAGAGCCTTTATGGCTAGATGCGGATACGGACTTTAATAAAATTGCTTCTACACAGAGTCTTCCTTGGCTGTAAAGTACTAGCTATAACTACTACCCTACCTCGGCAACCACCCCTCCATTCTATTTCGCGATATACAAACATCTACCGAGACATTTACGGTATGTACACACGCGCTCATTTCTTTCTTTTATCATTCTTTAAAGCGATAAATTAATTTCTTTATTAACAATTATAATTCTGTAAATTACTCAAAAATCCTTTTATAAAATTATAAAGAAATGTGTATAAGAAAACAAAATATAATAATAGGATTAAGTAGAAATGGTTTATAAATTAAGTGGAATAGTTAATTCGAAATCGAAATATTAAACGAAATCGTATCAACAAAATCATACAAGTTTAATTGATTTACGAATGGCAATATGAATAGGAAGATTATGGAGATACTTCATGGAATTCTATAGAGATCTAGTTGGATAACTTTCGAAGCATGACTTTGATTGATAGTGTTCATCTCGAGTAATAGTATTAGCTAAAGATATTTAGTAACATATAATAAAATGATTGAAAAATATTGGTGACCTTTTTTGTTGTTCATATTTTTATTTTCGATTAATTCTTTATTCCTCTATAACAATTAGAAAAAGAAGAAACACACAGAGAGAGAGAGAGAGAGAGATATTGGAAAATATTTAGACACATGTCTATCATGAATTTTTGCATGACGATATGACGGCTATGTTTTTGTTTTTTTTTTATGCTTCGTATATTTTGTTTTGTTCGGCTTGTCAATCAGATCGTAGCAGAATGAACGTTGCGTAAGACCAAAGTCTAAAGAGAAGCTTTAAAATTATTTTTAGTTTTGCTTCACTTTAACTTTCTTTATAACAATTAACTTGTGATCACATTTATTTTATTTTTATTAAAACGTAATTTTTATAGTACGTAACTAAGATTAGTATTAATTGGAAAAATATTCAATAAAAGAAAAAAAAAATGAAAATTATCATATTCCTCCGTATAATGTGAATTTAGTTTAAAAATTTTATAAAATAATAATTAGGTTTGAAGGAGAATAAAGAACGAGACAAGCCATTTCCTATCTCTCCCTTTGTTCCTCTGGACTATTTCGTGTAATTGCTAATTTTCGTCGATTGAGTCGAGCGTTTAATTACGAAATAACAGAAACGAGCCGTTCTAGCGGCACACTGGTACTTCTGGATTACAAGGGGGAGCACTTATTTCCGTCTCTCTCTCTCTCTCCCTCCCTCTCCTTTTCTCTTGTCCTCCATCTTCACCTCGACAGCACGCGACAGTCTGAGCGAAGCCCACGGAATTAATTACGACTTGTAATTGCAATCGCGGTCGCCACGCGAGTTCCCCCGTTCTTTCCGGGCTTCGCGAGATGCTTTATACAACGAGGAAATCCTCCACTTCGGAACTCGGTTAAAAAAAAAAAAAGGAAAAAAAAAAAGAAGAAAGAACATTTTCTCCTACCTCGGAGATTAAGTAATTAACGATGATTTACTTTACCTATGTTCTTAAGTATTTGAAATAGTTATTATAATTATATTTTTATAATAATGTTTATATAAAATTTTCTTTCTACAGATTTATTAAATAATCGGAGTGAATTCTTTCAAAATCGATGCTACTTACCTCAATCGGTCAGTATTTTCCGTATCTATCTATTTAAATACCTACATATATACGTATGTATGTACATAGAGCTTCACAGTACATCCTAGAGCCGACTGATTTTGTTTTCGATGTGCCAGGTCGAAACTGATTGACGTTCAGGGATAGAATCGCTCGACCCCAAGTTAATTACGAGACCTAAGCGAACCGCAAACTCGCTCTAAGCTGGCCCGGCTAAGCTTCCATTATAATTAATTAATTAGTCGTACGAGATGGCTCAACGGATCGCTGCCAATTCGCTTGGAAATTCCATTTGGTTTCCGCATGGCGAACGGTAAATGTTAAACGTTTTACCGATAATACATTTTGGCTTACAAACGAAAAGTACTTGTGCGTTGTCGTTATCTTAGGACGATTGTATTCTCGATAGATATCGTTTTGAGATGAGATATTATTATTTTCTTTTATTTTTTTTTTCTTTGTTGTTTCTTTTTTTCAGCAGAATCAAAAGTATTTTTTTCAGTAAGGTATTATAAGAAGAAAAGCAAGATCGTTAGTTTTGACGAATTTTTATTAAACGAAAGCCTAGACTATAATAAAGAATTGTTAAGTGTATACATATTCTCTATCTATATACAATATACTGATTCTTCGTAACGCTTTCGTACACAGTCAACAGTTTTGGCAATTGATTGATTACGTCTGATCTCTCACTCTTCCTCTCTTTCTTTTTCGTTTGGCAGGAATCACACATGAACTTCGACAATTCTTTAATTCTAAAGTGTTTTTCCGTGTGTCCGGAACCGAACATACCTCCTTTATTTCGCCGTTAGTGCTGTTCATAAGAACTATCGTTATGAATAAGTGTAATATTGCTTTCGCAGCACTATGGAAACGGAATTTCTTGTTACTTATTTATTTATTTATTTATTTATTAATTTATGTTTTTCTTTTCGTTAGATATACACGTTTGTACGAACAATCGTTAAGTCGCATTTTCCTTTGTTTCCTTCTCTTTATTTTTCATTTATTTCATTTGATTTTATTTACAATGATTTCTTTCCTTCATATCGTACACCGATGAGATTTAAAATCGTAAGACGGGAAGTATTGTAGTGACGAGAATCGAATAAACCACTTAAAAAATCAGTCTTCGCGCGCAAGCGATTCGAAGTTTTACGGAAGTCGTTGCGTTGTTGCTTGGTAGTAAATATGAACGATCGGAGGACGATCGATCTTCTTTAACTATTATCGCGTTTCTCTGTCTATTTATTTCAAAAGTCTTCGTCTTAAAGTTTCCTCCTTTGTCGATTGGTCGATCTTAGAGGATTTCGAAGGATTGGAAGAAAAGCAAGTAGCAAGTTTCCGATCCCTTTTTGGCACAGTTAGTTTAACCAGGCAGCGTCCGAGTTGAAGGATGTAAAAAAGAAGAACAAGAGAGAAAAAAAGAAATAAAAAAAAAAAAAAGACAAGAAATAGAAGAGAGAAGAAGAAGTTTTACGAGCATCGTAAGAATCTTCTGTGGTGATAAATCGTTCATGGTTCTACGTTGATTTTCGCGTAGATGAGAAAGTTCGATGTCCGGATTCGAATTTATTGGCGAGTTTCGAAAAACGAACATTTTGCGACATCTCGAAAAAGAAACATATATACTCGTCCGTTTTTCTTTGTGTTTGTATAACGTGCCATGATGAAAAAACGTCCATGTTTTACGCACCGATCAGAAGCAGACTCTTCCCGAGATTCGTTTTCCGAGCGGGCCGATATCCTCGACTACTCGACGTTTGGACGGTCGTCGTTATTTCGATAGCGAATAAGTTAGCCGAAGATACCTGTGTATGTCGAAACGCTCTTCATCTCAATATCGTGCTCGCGAGATTCGTGCTTGCGAGACTCGTTCGGCTTGTGCTACGAGTTCAAAGGTGTGGTGCCGATGTTGCTGATAAAGCTGGGACATGGATTCTCTGCTCGATCGCCGCTTTGCAAGGAAAAGTGCCTGTAGGACATGTACTCCGGTGGGTTTGAGGCTATCGGTTGATCCCTCTTAATGGCAGCCCTTTGCTTCTTCATCTTCATGTAACCTAATACTGAGATTAACACTATAAAGACAACGAATCCCATGCAGCTACCGACTATCAAACCCAAGCGTCTCGTTAGAATACTAGCGAGACCTCCTCTATCGTTCATGGTACCATCACCGACTATCGAATCCGGAGCATCCAACGTTCTAACCTCGGTACATCGACTTGTTGGTGAATCGGACATAACCGGTAACGTTGATCCTTCGATTAAATCGTCATGAGAGGAATTCCACTGCCAGGCACCGATATCCTCTGGGATCGGTGTACCCCAACTACCGAGACCTAATACGCAGATCAGGTATCGAGTGTCCGATGACAGCTTTGTCAGTTTCACCGAGCGTGCTTTTGGATCTAATAATTTACCACGTACCTGTAATTCAACGATTAATCTCCGATTCTATCACAGTTTTTCATTTGCATTTGTGGAATTTGTAAGTTTAGAAAGAAACTAACACTCACCTCGGCGACATTATCCAATGCATGATAGGCCACTTGATAACCATGAAGTCCCGAATGATTTCTGCTTTGCCACGATACCAACACCGAGAAAGGCTGTATGTCCTGTATCGCAAGTTTGAGGACAAGAGGAGCGGAACAAAAAGCATGAGGGTCGAGATCGAGAAAGACGAGTCCACGAAGCTCCGGTGGCTGCTCACATTTCAGTAAACCACCCTCGACGTCACCCACTCCGACACCGTTTCTTCCACGGCCGCGACCACGACCTACTCCACCGACCAACTTTTGATGATCCCTCAGCCATTCCCACAACTCCTGTGACTCGCATCCGCAATGTAAGGGATTTTCTGTGAAGGTTAGACTCGATCAGATTTATCATCTTATTTCAATCGATACTCGGATTGATAGTGGAGAGGTAAAAATGATTCGTAAAGAGAGTAGGTGTCAGGTGTTCGGAGATTTCGTGGAAGAGATTAGAGGGAACGTCTGTTAGGTCTTAAAGCTCGATGGGAGATTAGCCGGCAAACTTTGATAAGAGGATGGGGTAGGACAGTAAAGCCGGGCTTGTTTGATTGTCGTAATGTTGGGTATCGATTCGAGACGACGGTACGTGACCGGCGATATGATTGGATTGCGAATACAACCGGCAGCAACTTCGCTTGGATCGATAGTCGATTTATACATATAAATGTTTTGGACATTGTGTTTAGAAATTCGCGTGAACGTTTTATTGGAAGAAATCGGATGCACTCAGGAATATGTTAGAAGAGGACACTTATTGTTATGATTACCGTTATAACTAGTATTGCAATTAGTTAATCGAGTTCTTATCCGTCGATGATAAGAATTTTTGTTAGTAGTTATAACAGGTGTAGAAAGTATTCGTACGCCAATCAATTTCAAACAAGACTTCGTGAAATTGTAGTTTATTAATTAATTTTTTATAAACAATGAGAATGCACATATTTCCGAAGATTTCTAGAATATAGATACAATGTAAAGTATAAAGAAAAATTAATTCTTTGTTTAATATACGAAATTAACAAGAAAAAGATAAAAGATCGAGAGAAATCAATCTAAAGAATCTAAAGAGTTTATACATTTTTTTAAATTCATAAAATTTGATCAATTTGACAGTAAGAACTAAAGTAAAAAGTTAATTGATGGTTCCGTACCGTTAACGACTTGATAATCATTGCAATTCTTCTAAGTATTAATAAATATAAACCGTTTATAAAAAATTACTTAATAAATTACAATTTCAGGAAATTTTCTTTGAGATTAATTGGTTTACTTGGTACTTGTCAAACGTCAATAACGTTCGCGGTAAATGTAATCACGGAGAGTCTAATATTTGAGGATAACACCGAGGAGAAAGAGGAATAGAACTGTATACATGTTAATTTATAAGACCTCAAGTTACCTTCGGCTCGAAGACTTCGTATTTGTGTCTCGAGAGGTCGGAAAGCGTTCAGCGGAAGGTTCTCCAAGTAATTTCTACTTAGATCGAGAAGCCGTAGTTTCTTCAAAGGCTTAAATGCTTCGCTGGAGATCGCGTTTATCCAGTTACCATAGAGATGCAGCTCGACCAGGCTAATTAAATTCTTGAACGTCACTTTGCCAACGATACCGATCTGGTTGTAGGATAGGTCCAGTACCTGAAGAGACTTAAGATCCTTTGGAAATTCCTCGAGTTCCTTTAATCGATTGTGCGTGAGATTCAGTATTCGCAGATGTTCCATACCTTGGAGCCTCTCTTTCGGTAAAATCTCTAGGCTGTTCATACCTAGATGGAGGGTCAATAGATTTGGTAGGCTACGAAATGCTCCTGGCGATACTCTTAGGATGCAATTTTGACCTAGAAAGAGATGCTGAAGAGCCGGAAAAGCTTCGAAATCTTGTGACGTGACGATGCTCAGATTGGTACCAGATATGTGAATCTCTTGTAGGATCGGATACATAGCCTCCGAGGGTAGATCGTGGATTCTATTGAGCGGATTTCTTGTTAGATTCAGCCAGGCGAGACCGGGGAGATTTTGTCCGGATAGAGCGACCGCTGGTATTTGTCGGAATTTATTTTCCGATAGGTTGACGCGTCGTAACATCGACGAATGTGCGAAGAAGTTAGCAGGTAAAGCGTTTAAGTAATTGTGACTTAGATCCACGGAGAGCAAGTGGGATAGATTGGCTATGGCAAAGCCAGACATTGTGTCTATCCGATTGTGGCTCAAGTCCAATTCTCTCAAATACTTTAAACTAACAAAGCTGGCCACGTCCACATTAACTATCTCATTGTTGGATAATGTGAGTATTTCGAGGTTGAGTGCGTTTGCCAATGCGGAATAGGGAATGTCCAGAAATCGGTTGCGATCTAAACGAATCTCACGGAGCGATAACAATCTGTCGAAGATGCCAGGTGGTAGAGCTCTGAGAAGATTCCGATTGAGATGCAGCCGTGCCAAATTTCTATTAAAAAGGAAAATAGTCTCGGGTAATTTCGATATTTGTGCATCGTCGATGATGAGCTCCTGAAGGGAAGGCAGGCCGTTCAGACTGTGTTCCATGATGTGACTGAAATTATTCCCGGAGGCGAGCAACGTTCGAAGTCCTGGCGCGTGCAGACGAATAAGAGCGCCGGCGGTTATCAAATTATCTTCCAAATTGAGATAAGACAAATTCAGGAGACCACCGAAGACGCCGCTTTCTACGCTCGTTATAGAGCAATTTTTCAAATTGAGCGTTTCTATCGGTAGATCCTCTTGAAACATAGTGTCTTGTAGTACGGCGAGATGATTATTCGCCAAATCCAACACTCGTAATTTTTTCAAAGCCGTCAGAGCGTAAGGATCCAATCTACGGAGTCCATTGTCCTGGAGATACAATTCCTCGAGCTTGTGAAGTTCGGAGAAGGTGCGTGCAGTTACATGACCGAGCTTATTCATACTTAGCTCGAGGAATTTCAGTGCTTGCATCGGTTGGAACGCGGAATCTTCGATCTTAGATATGGAGTTATTCGTTAAGTACAGTCGTTCGACCAAGAGCAAGTCTCGGAAGAGAGGAGCTTGCAAGTGTGTTAATTTATTATGACCGAGCCACATAATTCTAACGGAAGCCTGTCCGCGTAGAGAATCGTTGTGCAACACGGCCAGAGCATTGCTGTCCAATTGAATCGACACCAGAGAACTCCCACCGGATGAGGATTCGGAAGCGGATAGCTGAAAGACGTCGCCCAGCATCGTCAGCTGATTTCCTTGCAAGTTAACGTGTTGAAGACTATTCAATGTTCTCAACGCGCCAGTCTCCATATCCGTGATCGCGTTGTTCTGTAGATGAAGCTCGAGCAAAGAGGGTAACGGTGAAAATACTCCTCTTTTCACTTCGGTTATTTGATTGTCCTGCAGTCTCAATTCCCTTAATTGATGCAACTTAACGAAAGTGCCCGGTTGAAGTTCCCGAATTTTGTTGCCATCCAAAGACAATGACGAAAGATTTTCACAATGATCGAGAAAATCTCGCGGTACCTTTTCGATGTAATTGTTACTTAGATGTAATTGTGCCAGTTGAGTCAGACTGGCTAAACCCTTCGCGTCGATTCTCCTGATAGCATTTTGTTGAAGATAAACCACCGCGAGACTGACACTGCCGGCGAACGCGTCTCCAGGAATTTCGAGAATATTATTTTCCGCGAGATAAAGTTCTCTCAATTCTGGTAGCCTCGCGAATACTCCGCCTATATAATGGATATGATTGTGACTGAGATCGATCGTGCGAAGTCTCTCGTTGCTTCTAAAAGTAGTCACGTCGAGAAAAACTATTTTATTGTGACTTAGGTCTATCGATTCCAAGTCTTTCAATGATATAAAAGCATCTTTGTGAATTGCTTCGATGGAGTTGTAGTAAAGGGAAAGAGTATGTAATATTGGACAAGGCCTGAAACAATTCTCTGACAATTTTTCAAAATTATTGCTACTCAGATCGAGAATCAGTAAGGAACCAAGGAGACTGTAACCATCGTCCGGTAATTCAGAGATTTCGTTATAGGAAAGTCGAAGAGAGGCCAAGCTTTCGAGTCTCCTAAGTGGTGCCATCGGAAATAACTTGAGCTTATTCTCGGCTAGATCCAGATCGCTTAGACTGTCCTCCAGTCCGGCGAACGCGTATTCCGATATCTTCAAGATTTGATTGCTCTTTAAACTCAATTTCAATAATTTCAGACCATAGAAACAGTACGAAGAAAGATCTTGAATCAAATTTGATTCAAGGTGAAGGGCATCGAGCTTTTTTAAATCGGACAACGCTTTCTGTGGCACGTGTGTCAAACGTCCGGACAAAAGAGCTAGAGATTCTAAACTTTTCCTCAGATTAGAAAAGGCGACCTCGTTGATCTCTTTCAACGACGAATGCGATATTTGCAAATGTCTTATTTGTGTTTCCGCCGGAAAGCAGTCTTCTTTCAATATCTCGATGCTTTTATCCAATTCGTAGACGCTCAACGACTGTATTATCGTATCTGCTCCTGAAAAGATTCGAAAGGAAATTGTTCTTCTTTCTTTCTGCATTTTTATCTTTGACGGGAATAGATTTTCAAGATTATTCGATTTCGTTACGATATCATTAGATATATGTATCGATCATGTTATCAAACTACGACGCGAAACTTTGATCGTGTAATCATCGTTTACATCACGTAAGATTTAGTAAAATTTCTATTGATTTTTTCAATATTTCTCTATGCTCGTCTCATCGACGATTTTCTCTTATAATTAAATTACGTTCTTACCAGTCGCCGTTATAACAGCTTGCAAAGTACTCCGTAGGGTCTCCTCCGTGGCGCCAGAGCATTCGAGAAAGAGACCATCCTGGAAATTATAGCAAGGACAACCTGGAATGGATTCCGTTGGTGGACATTCCGATGTTTGTCCTATAGCTCTTAGTACACTGAGATTTTGTATCAGCAGAGCCTGAATTATAAGAGTCAGGCTTCGCCGACTCCCAGCAGCTCGTTTCCGTCTTTGCGGATCTCGCATCATCGTATCGTCATATCCGTGATCGCAGCTCCCTTTACTCTCTCGTGTTTACGAGCTTCATCTGGAAAACAGAATTAATTGTACCGTGTAATTGTAATTCTTTTGAGTACATTATCCTGAATAAAGTAGCCGTTAATTAAATTGAACTTTAGATTTATCAACCATTTAAGTACGTAATAAACATATTAAATTTTATACATATACATATATAAAACATGTGTATTTTTGATAAATAAATTAACTTATTAACAGTTTACGGATGGCATTCGTATAAAATTATACAAATATATCTAATCAAGCGTAGTTCTCGTTTGACTGAAACATTTAGCATGCAAATTTTATTTGAAGCTTATCGTAGTTAAAGTTATACAGAGAGTTTCGTTGAAACGTGAAGATCACTAAAGATAAAGAGAGAAAGAGATAGACAGAGATATATCGTTCGTTATAATTAAGCGAGTAAATAAGATGGACGAAGGGAGAATCTTGAGCGTGCATTTCCATTATATTCTCGGGAGAGAAGATATACATACGCGTCGTTTATTTAATCTCACAGGGAAACACCCTATAGGGGAGGATGTTCGTTGAATAGTCACCCGCGGCGACATTGCTGCCGTTGTAGACGTTAACTGCTCCCCGTCTGCGTAACGTCCGGTTTTGATGCAACGGAAACGTATAGCGTAACCCTCCCTTTCCGTCCTCACTCTCTCTCTCTCTCTCTCTCTCTCTCTCTCTCTCTCTCTCTCTCTCTCTCTCTCTCTCTCTCTCTCTCTCTCTCTCTCTCTCTCTCTCTCTCTCTCTCTCTCTCTCTCTCTCTCTCTCTCTCTCTCTCTCTCTCTCTCTCTCTCTCTGTCTATCTCTGTCTCAGTCAGCAACCAAGGGACGAGTTCGCGCCAGAGCCACATTAATTTAACTTTATTCTTGCCACTTCCGTACGTATGAATTCAGAGAGACCATGAACAGATACAATAAGCGATTAGATACTTTCTCAGTGGTGAGAAATATTTTTCATAAAAGTGTGTTTTATTAACTATGTTACAATCGTTACAGTTGATATAAAATTTATGATCTCTTTGTAATGTTTTATTTGATCTGTTTTTACAAAGTTTATGTAGGCAATAGAATCTTTTAATAACTGGAGTTAAATAATTTCAACGTTATAATGGTCTCTTGTAATAGGAGAAGTTTTCTTTTGAAGAGAGAAAGATTGAGTTCCACAGAGTGGATTAAATAAAATTAAATAAAATATAAATATTACTTTATAATGTATCATAAGTCGTATGCCAACGAAAAGAAAATTTTATATAACGCAAATAACTAAATAATAATGTAAAGTAAAAAGTGAGGTATTTAACATTTTATATTAATAATTGTAATCAATAATTTTTGAGATAAAGTAAATTTCATGACTCCTTAGTATAAAATGTGTAAAATTCTTATCATAGTATTAAAAATATTCCTCTTTTTTAGATGAATACTGATAAAATTGAGGAAAAGGATGAGGAGAATACATGGTTTGATAGTTTCGTTTGACCATCTTTACTTTTTAATTCTACTTCTGGATCGCTATACTCCGAATTATGCATCGCGTATAGGCAACTCGAGAAAGCTTTGAAGAAAGCGATTTAAAGCTCAACACATGTGCGAGTATAGTCAGTTTTTTCTCATGGAAGAATGTTTCATACTTCTTGTATCAGCTTCGCGTTTTTCATAGGAGAAGCACTTTTATGGGCTCAGCTCGTAAAGTATCGTACGTAATGCTTCAGTGCTTTCTGCGAAACGCATAAGAAAGGCGTTAAGCTCATCTTCAGTGACGATATACATATATTTATAACATATATTGTTGCGAACAAGCATAGCGAAATTCTGAGTATACTCAAAGGAAGTAGACTGTTTCCAGGAGCTCAGGATTCATTTATGAAATACGCCATACAGTTGTTTTTTTACAAGAGCTCGATTGGGAATGACTTTTTATGTAAACACTTCAGACTGCATATTTCATCGAAAAGCAGGACTTCTATAGCTGCAAATAGTATTAATAAAGTTTGGTTGACGTTCCTTCGTAAGTCTACTACAATATATATATATATATATATATATATATATATATATATATATATATATATTTGTGTGTATTTATCGAGGGTATAGTCGAGGAAAGAAGTAGCTTTTCTCGGAAATCCGATTAACGCGCATAAAGTCGATCCCTTGTGCCCTACCAACACCATGACTCCGTTCGTCCGATGTCACTCAGCTGATCTAAGAAAGTTGCTTTTTCGCGCAAAACAATTTGTTTTTTCTTTTCTATTTAAAATGTCAAACATTCGAATTGAATTATTTCTCTTTAAAATCGACTAACTAGAAATTGATGCGATTTCGTAAGGAATACGTAAAGATTAATTTTTTGTTCTGTTAAATTGTGTTTAATTGTGCAAATCTTTTATTCATCAATGAAATACAATGTACTACAATTGAGTTTTAACCACGAGGAGAAAAAGAATCACTTATGACACTCAGTACGGATGTCTTTATCCGGTGCTACGAGCTCATCATAATCCGAGATTCGTTGGGGATGTTTTATCTGCTTCGTATTACTTTCTTACAAAAATAAAAACGTTAATAGATATTTCATACAGTAATAAGTGTTGAAATTTTGTTAATAGCTGTTTCTACTTTTATATTTTACGGATTCCATAGAAGAAATTTACGATTATTTGATTCATTAAATTAGCATTTAATTAACTTGTTAACTCGTTATGAAGATTTAATTTCTTTCATAATTAAAGAATAATAAAAAAGTCATTTGTTTCTCTCTGTGTTATTAAGAAAGTATTCTACCTTCCGTTTGTTTTATTTAAAATTCATTAAATTATCTAAAACTACTTGAGTTTTTACCTATCTCGTTAACTTTTCAATTTTAAATAATATAAAAGTTTCAATATTCAGTAGTGTAAGTTGTTCTTAGCTAATAAAGAGAGATAAAGTATTTGACTCCATCGAAATAAATGCATGAAGAGGTTTTGGTAAATCGATAGAACATGATATTAGTTTGTGTTTTTTGTTTTTAGGACGCGTTTTGAGGATCGGTATCGAGGAGACCCGAGCGAAATAAATATCATTTTTGTATTTACGTTTTAGAATTTTAATTTTACCTTAGATTTTTACTCTCCTTTTTTTCATAGTAGATATGTTTATTTTATTTTTAATTATTTATTTTATAAAAAACATCTGCCGCGTATCAATACATTCGTCGATAAACTATATACATGAATAGTTATTTAACAGGCAATCGATCGATTATATGCATCAGTGAATAACGAAAATTTGTTTGTCCCATCAATAAAATTTGTCGAAATTTGTCGAAATAGTAGAATTAATTTAGGTATATGGAGGAAGAAAAACCCGGTGGACAGGTTTGATATCCTCGCATTTCTCGTCGGAAGGCGTTCTTCCCATTCATTCGTGGATATTCGCCGTCCGTATAAATTCTCGGAATCGCGATTCCTCCAAGCGAATATCCTCGCAACGAGAGGTCGTAGAAAGTTGCAAGAGAGGAAAACCATTTTAAAGGGTAGTTCTTTCTTCGTATGCAGCTGCAACTCGCGGTCACCTTTCGTTGCGAAAAGTTCGCCATTTTGAATTCAGTTTGCAGAATGTTTTATGGGTAGTGGTATCGGTTTATAGCGGTCTCGCTCGATTTAATTCACCTTAAGTCGCAAAAAAAGAGCGAGGACGAAAACGAGAGAGAGAGAGAGAGATAGAGAGAGAGAGATAGATAGATAGATAGATAGATAGATAGATAGATAGATAGATAGAGAGAGAGAGAGAGAGAGAGAGAGAGAGAGAGAGAGAGAGAGAGAAATATTGAGTATGCAAATTTTTGTATCGATTTAGAGAAGGCTATTTACGAACCTCTTCCTAATTTGACAACGGAGTATTAATAAATATCGAGTAGTGAAAACTTTTTCAAAGCATCATAAAACTTTCTCTTACTAGAACGATATCATTCGAATGATGTACTCACTTTCAAGTTCTATTCTTTTCCTATCGTTTTATGACGAATGATATAAAATAACAGGAACTTTTACCCTTTACGTGAAACCTACGAGTTCCTAAAGATACAGAAAGTAGATATATTTTATTAGATTCCGGTTATATAGTCTCGATGGTTCATTAAACTCTTTTATTACATGATCGTTATAGACTATATTTTCAAAGTCACTGTCCCATGATATGCCATTTTTATTTTCTTCTCTCTCCTTCTTCGTCTCTCTCTCTCTCTCTCTTTTTCTCTTTATCTCTTTTTCTTTTTTATTCATTCCATACGCAACGTATTGATCTTTTTATTTCAATTAATTTCCTTGTATTTATTCTTCTGTTTCTTTTTTTCCTTTTTGTAATAAATTTCACCGCTTAATTCGCGTTTAATTTTATTTTTGTACGTACTCATTTTTATCCACCATGCAATAGATTTCATAATATTTTTTAACTACGTAACTACTCCGAGAAAATTTCTTATTCAAAATGATTTTTATTAATGTTTTAAAATAAATTAATTCACGACGGATCTTTAACGAAAAGCAGTACGTATCACGTGCTTTTTAACGAGGAATATTTACCGGAGAGAAAGAGGGGAAAAAAAAAAGCTCGACAAAAATTAGTTATTACTCCTGGGAATAGAAATATATCAGCATAGTGGGACGTTACGAGGCGAGAATTAAAATGCATCGAGAGAAAGAAGTGGTTAAGAATTCATCTTCCTTTTACTCTTTCTCCCCCTCCCACTCTTTCTCTCACTCTCTCTCTCTCTCTCTCTCTCTCTCTCTCTCTCTCTCTCTCTCTCTATCTCCCCACGTGATAAGTGCACTTTACGAGGCAGACATCATTTTGATCTAAACGCGTGCACGGTAGTACGTTCCTCGAGAGCAACGACCGGCCGCGTAGACTTTCTTGCGCATACGTGCAAGCTCAGACTCTCTCACGCAATAGCTCGTGGTAATAAAGCGCGGAAACGTTTTGCTTCTACGTGAAACGATTTTAACGCTGTGGCGAGAGGAAGCTGGTCTTGTACCTATATACAAAAACACATATACATATATTTGTATCTGTTCATTTGTAATATTCTATAGACATATACGTATATATTTATATATGCGTGTATATATGTACAACGAGCGTCCGTTCGAATATTTTATATTGTACATGCATAAAAAAACACACTTTTATATTTATATACACAACTCATTCGTATATATATGTATATATATAATATTATGCATACATAAAAATAAAATACGTTGTATACAGCTGATTTTACAGAAATAGGAATTATTTAATAGTTTTTTTTGTGCACATCCCTTTCAATATTTTTGATGGATTTTAACTGGTTTATGACATGCGACGAAATGTATTATTAATGTTACAAAAAAATATGTATCTATGATTTTATGAACATTTTTTTCAAAAAATATACTTAGGGAACTAAAAAGATTTTCGAAAGAATGGAATATAAGTAGAAAATTAAAGAGTAAGTATTTGAAACTTTATAGTTTAAATAAGAACTCGTATCTCTTTTACCAAAAAAAGGAAAAAAAGACATTCTTCTATACTTATAATCTCAAGTTTATCCCTTTCATAGGAGAATAATTAGAAAACCTGTGCAATTAACACGAAAATAATTTTTATTTCTGTTATTTTAAAAGTAAATTAACTATTATTCTTAACAAAATAATTCCGGAACAGGGAATTGGTTTTTTGATATTTTGCTAGATTGAATATTTGATCGATGATTCAATTGAATACCGCATGATTCTGTAAATTTTTAGAAAATAAAAAAAGTTCACGTACATACAACAAAACTAATATTAAAATGTCATATTTATCGTAAAATAAAAAAAAAATATTTGCTCATCCTACATCAATTTCTCTCAAAATAGTACGCTTTTATTTCGCTAAAATAGAATTCACAAAAATGTTTGGAGGAGGATTATTACAAACAAATGTCATATATCTCAAATTACTTTATCAAATATATACTTCAATAAATTTTTGTTAAAGAGAACTGACAATTCATTAGTGTGATGGAAAGAGTGGAAATCCACGTCGTCTATTTTATGTGAGACAAGAAAATTCCTTTCAGAATCACGTATAAACGTACAAAACCAAAGTTATTTCTGAAGTTGGAAATATATATGTATAAAACTAAAAGAAATGAATCGCTTCCAATAAACTACGAAAACTAATTTATTGCATCACAATTTGCTAAAAGTTGATTTTGAATATTTAACTAATATTAAATATATTATAAATATATATCAAATATACATGTTAAATATATACTATATTTTATAAATTTTGATATAGAAATAAAAAAAAATAAATGAATATTACATAAATATATATATATAAAATATATATTATTTATATATGTATATATATTTTTTTAACTGTCCTTAATAAACTTATTTATATCTTTTTAAAGAATAAATATAAAAATATATTCGTTTTAATATACATTTATCAATTCCCTCGTTAATGCTCAATTTATTACATTGTCTCTCAGGGGCTGGATAATTTTGTACATATAAATTTAAAAATATCTTAAAACTTAAAAAATATTATAAATCTATAAAAATATTATAAATATATTATAAATGTATAAAAATGTATTATAAATTAAAAAAATCTCGTTTAAATTATATTGAGATTTAAATTGTTAAAGAAAATTTGTAAGTTAAACTTATACATAATTTAGATCAAATGAAAGTTATTAATAACAATAAAGTTTTAAAATAATACTTACCAATTAAAAATCAACTATGTTCAACAGATCAAGCGAGATAAAATGAATAAAAATAACGACTCGTCGCTAAACTTATGACGCGGACTAACTGCACTTCAAACTTATTCATTCGATTCAAGTGGCTATTTCGTTAAGAGCGTACATGGCATTATAATGCAAATGATTCTAATATCAGGGAATTGAGAATTAAAACTTGGAACAAAGTTTAATAATGTTATCTATCAATAACATAGAATTTAATAAAATAAATAAAACTGTTGTCGATATTAGTGACTAATGTAAATTAGTTTTAAGACATATTTGTGATCGTTTATATATAATTTATACATATAATTGTATATAATTCTAAAATTATTTTGTAACCATTTGTTATAATTTAATGGGATTTGCAATTCAACAGAAAACTGAGAATTTTTTATAATATAATTTTTAAAAATAAATATGCTACTCTTTGCCCGTTTTTCATTATTTGCCTATATACTCACAGTTATTATCCTCCTTTGTATTGAAAATATAATCCAATTAAATGATAATTAAAGTATAATAAGTAAAAAGCAAACAATTTCTATTTTTGTAGAATCATCCATATATATATATATATATATATATATATATATATATATATATATATATATAGGTGTATATCATCCATATTTACACACTATATATATTGATACATGTAATATTCATATATATTCACACACACAGAGAAAGAGAGAAAGAGCTATGTAGATACGAATATAGTCGTAAAAGAAAAATACATCCATCTTCTTGTCGAGCAATAAGAAATTTTCTGCGTGTTCTTTGTTCTGTTCGACTCGAAGCTTTTCCATCATAAATGGTTTCTGGACAGCGTCAGAATAATGAGATTTTCTGTAAGTAAATGATGACAAGTAGTGAAGATTTCCATTGATAATCCGTAACGCCTATATTGGAAATCATTGAAAAGTGTCAAACTCGAAAAATGATCGAGAAATGATCATGAAGACGTATTATTTGATAAAATGCTGATTCATAAATTCACAGTTCGCGTATTTATATTACTAACTCGGAACGATTTCCAAATTTGAAAGGTATATAAAGTAGAGCGGCAAATGATTAATTAAAAATGATATATATGAGGAAATTATTAATCTGTGTCCTAGTTAATAATGTAGTATGTGTATATATATATATATATAAAGTATACATATACACACACATATATATATGTCCATATATATATATATTGAAATCTTCATAAAACAGAGGGAAATTGTAAAAAACCCTCTCGTGTTTTATCACTTTCTTCTTTTTTCTCATATGTGCCACTTCATATAATACTCGTTGCATGATATATAGATATATCTTAAAAGCTCGGTATTCGCTATACACCTTTTCTTTATTTCTTTCTTTTTCCACCTCTCTTCCTCCCTTGTGAATCCTGACTGCGCCATGAAAGATTACCCATCCTCCTTATCCACTACGTATCTTCTTAACGTCTTCTTCGAGCTATCGCTTATGTGAGCTGTCAAGGTCCTTTCTTTTATCCCCGACGAAACTTTGTACTCCGTGAAATATCGTCAGAATGTATCATCACGGACAAATGATTCTACCTTTCTCAGGATAACGAAGTACATCATTTATATATATAACTCAATAATTTCGTTTGGATTAATATCTTAAGCCCCTAATAGTAGGCAACACACATTTACATATCTGTACATCGATGTTGCCTATCATAGAAGTTTTAAGAAAGTTTCCTACTGATTGATCGCGTTCACAAGCAATATTATCAAAAAAATATAAACTGATATTTATTTATTCTGGCACCATATTTTAACAAGAATATTAATTACATTAATTCGAACAATCTGGAGGATTTACGAAAATGATTACTTGTGAAGAATAGTTTAAGCTGTTCATCAAGAACACGCTTGATTCGTCGCTCTTGATAGAAAGACGAATCAACTTCGAGAAGATCTCTGTTTCTCTCTCTTTCTGTTTCCTTCTTTCCATCTGGAATCCCCTGTGCCCGCAAAATCCAGTCGCTCGCGGGTTATTGGCTTCTTTCTTTCTCTCTCCCTCTCTTTCTGTCTCCGCATCGCCTTTTAAACGGTTTACCTTGTTCCTCCACGGCAAAGAGAAAGAAGAAACTTCCAATTTCCGCAAAGCCTATCCCCTTTCTCAAACGTTTTCGCCTCCGGAGATCGTGAACGGAAGTGGCTCGAGAGAGGCTCCTCAGACCGAAGCTTCGAGTGAATCCATAGTGTCCCAGTTTGGATTACCGTCGACCCTACTTTTTCATCTTTTTGTCTTTACTACGGAGGCTTAAAAGAGATGGTATAGAGGGTAAGAGGCCAGAGAGGAATCTGGCGAGAAAGAAAGTGTGATAGATAGTGATAGATGAAAAGACCGAAGAATACAATAAGAGAAAAAGAGAGAGAGAGAGAGAAAGAAAGGGAGGCAGGCGAATAGAGATAGAAATAGAATCAAGAATATATTAAGAAAAAGGATAGGAAAAGAGAGAAAATAGAGAGTGAATCTTCGTCGATTTATTCCGAGTTTCACATCAATCGAGAAATCGATCTTCCTCAAATGCAATCCAATCAAACTTATTCCCAATTCGTTACCGTCAAATGTATAATTTATTCTTGGTGAAAGAAAGTTATCAACGAAATTAACCATTCCTCTGATCTCTGAGTAATATGTAGAGATTAGATGGATCAAGTTGAGAATAATACGTTCTTCCTGGTGAGTTCCGTTAGTCGATGAAACACGAATATGAGAAACGGAGAGAGAGAGAAAGAGAGAGAGAGAGAGAGAGAGAGAGAGAGAGACTTGTCCTTTTGAATGTCTACCACTTGAATTAGCCTAGACAGTAATACATTTTGTGAATTCCTTCGAGTACGCGACATTCGTCTGAAATACCTCGATTTAAAGGGCGTTGTGACGAGTGCGAACGTGATTTGAATGTTTCCTTCCTACTCAATCTGAGCTGTGAGATAGAGCGAAGGAAGGAAGAGGGAAGAACGGTAGAAACTCATGCAGTTTTCAGTACACACGATTCGTCATGAATGTTTCTTCTTACTCTTTCGCCAAAGCCGAGATTTTGCATCGTATAATCCAAAAATCCGTGACAGACATTTCGCGTTACAGTGTGTATATAGATGTCGATACACGTTGAATCTCTCCCCCTCACGGATAAACGAATTACCGAAATTAGTTAATTAGAGAAACACTCACGGGTTGTACGTAATATTGGCGATTTTCAATAGTAACAATGTGATATCGTTACGATCGGAATAATTCGTACGCATTTGCTTCTATTTATTCATTTAATTTTACGATTTTCTCTCGGCTGTAATTTTCACGTAAAATGGAAGAGAGCGAACGAGAGAAACAGAGAGGAAGAGAAAAAGCTGTAACTTCTCTCCGGAAGGCCAATTGTATGGCGAGAAAACAAATGCGAAGTATTTTGGTAGAAAAGTACTAACGCTCGATCAACGAAAGTACTTTCTTTTTGGGGGCAACGGGGGCAACCTTTCGCGTAGTGAAAAAGAAACGATGTTCCTGTTAAGTTTATGTATATACGTGCAAGTGTATGTGTGGAAGGTCCTAACGTAGGTGTGCTGTTGGAAAACGAGAAGTCTCCGATTCTCAGATTCCAAGAGTATTGGCACATACGTAATCTCCTTTCGGCCTCGTTCTCCGGAAATCGCTGATCTTCCAACCGGTCATTCCTTCTGACATCGCTTTACCTAACTCAAGGACTCCTTCGAGTCCTTACGTGGAATAGTTTCGACCTGCTTCGACGTGATAGCTTCTCGAAAATTTACTGCTCTCGTTGTACGTGCAGTAACTTAGGCTAGGATAGCGAAGGCACGAAGGAAAGAAAGAGAGATGGTACCTTCTCTTGGCTACGGCCGATTTAAAGTTCGAATGGTTTTCGGCTGACCAATCCCGTTTACCGACGTCCATCTTCTTTCGAGATAAGGTTATCTACGTAGATCTTTACCTTCTGCTTTGCTCACAGTATTTCGTAAAACGGACAAAATATCAAAAATTCCGTATCTAAGATTTAAAAAAATCTTAGATCTAAGAAATATTAATAACGAAATATAATTTGTAATTCAATTCATAGATTCTAGTTCAATACAAATAATCGATTATATATATAATCATTATTATTATAATAATTAATTATTTTTATTGAATGTATTTAATTATTGTTAAAACGCAAACGGGAAGTTTCATCCAAAAATTATCAAACAAGTGGCATACGCGTAATATTTGTTCCTTTTATTTTATTTTAATACTGAAGTACCCTTTAAAATTAATAAATAATTGTAATGGAATAATAACAATTTTTTTCTTAATTTTGTATATAACATTTTTATAAACTTTGAAGTGACTTTTAAAAAAGTACCACCATATTATGTATATCGCTTCTTGACAAACTTAACTTTACATTAATGTTAAATTTATTTGCCCAACTCACTCAAAATGAATAAAATAACCTAAATCGTTATTCGTTATAGATATGTTCACTTCCTTTAGTAGGTCCAAATATGATCATCCATAGTAGGCCGGGTCGAGGATTTTAGTGATATTTCGGCAAAAAATAAACTTTTTCATATCGATATTTGGGGGCGATCACCTCCATTTCATATAAGTAGGGATTTATGGGGAGATTGACAGAAGGGCCTGGGTAACTTGATGGTTACAGCAGCCACTCGCAAAACGATAGATCGGAGTTTGAGTTCCGGACTCTACCCAATGTTAGAACTGTTTTTACGAATTCTAACAAAATCTATTAAATTTGTATTGTTTCTTAAATGTCCATAGTTCACGTAAATTTTTAAGTTACAAAAATTAAATACAAATTTGTAATCGTATCGAACAAAGATTGCTATAAAGACATAAAAACTTATTTAGAATACTAGATGAATCACATTATGCAAGATTATCAGACATAAATACAGAAACATGTTTTCAAACCGATTCAGAATGAATGTAACAAATGAATATAATTTTTTCCATGTTTCGCTAACTACGTAATATGTAATTAATTGTAGAACAAAAGAAAAATAGAAAGCTTTGGATGAATACGAAATTATGCTTTTTGTCCTGAACGATCGTATGGGCGTAATACTGACTGATCGAAACACAGTAATGGTAAATATAAATTAATATTCCCAAACTATCATTCTTATATTTGTGTGAATATTAAATGTATATACAGATATGATAGTTTCATCGATTTAAGAGCAATTGTCGATTCGATACTATACATTCCGAAACGTTGAGAGCAGGACTAAACGAGAGAGAGAGAGAGAGAGAGAGGAGAGAGAGAGAGAAAGAGAAAGAGTGGGAGGGACAGCGTTTTAGTGGACATCAGCAAAGTGAGTACTCTTGTTATACGCATCAACGTTAATAACGACACTCCACTCGTCGGCGTAGATCGGTGAAATATCAATTAGCCTTTTATACGTAAAAATGGATCGAGAATTATTTCGATGAAAGCACACTTTGGCGAGCGTAACCGCGAGTGCCCATGTGAAACGAGCTTTAAAGCTCGCATTTCGTTTGGCAATCGAGAAAGTTTGACGGGCTACCGCACGCCCAGTAATTCCACTTCGATCGAAACACAGGTGATTTATAATTGCTCTCTCACCGTTCGCTCGTTGGATTCATTTTGTGGACGTGTTGTTACATAGCCGCCAACATAGGTACATATTTTATGAAGTGAACGAAAAAGCAAACTTCGTGTTTTTTTTTTGTCCGGCCGTCGAAGCGTTTGACATTTTTCGATAAATTTAAGTAAATCCAGATCGAGTAAAATTATCGCGTTGCAATAAATTCTTCGAATTTTATGGTGTATTGTAATGAGGTCGAACTATCTCTCACTTTTTCTCTCTCGTTGAAACGTTGAAACGGTTTCTACTTGCCAATTTTTCAGAGGAACGCGAGGAAGATGGCCGGATGTAGCACGAGTTCTCGAATCGGTCACGACCCGATTCGGAGAGACGATTTCCTGTCCAGGATGTATCTAGATACGTTCGTGATCGGAAAATTTCTGTGACATTGGCAGATTCCCATTCAGTCGACCACATGCTTCGATTTCCTACCGTTGGCTTCTGCCTTGCCGTTGAAACTCGTTCTTTCCTTGTCATTCGTGGATAACCCGAAATTCAGTGCCCTTTCTGGAGCTTTTCGATAGATCTCCAAATTGAGAATTCCTATCTATGGAATCCGTGGAAATATTTTTAGAATTAAAATTACTAAAAGGTTGAATATTTAACGTGTTTTTATCCCGAACTTAATTTCATTGCTCAATGATATTTTACAATTTATATTTCATAAGTCGGCCACATAATGGAGTTAAAAGTTAACTTCATTAATCTAATAGTCTTTCCGAGTCGTTTTCTTCTTCTTTTTTTTTTTCTTTTTTTAATACGAGACTGACGGAAACAAAGGGCCATCCTGGCTTGAGTATCGATTCGAGAGAACGAAAATTACTCTCGGGATTTGTTATAGAAAGTGGCCCGATACACGCTTGACGATAATAATCATTTATATTGCTGCAAGTTTAATCTTGGAACGACGGAGCGAGCACGATTCTCATACACCGACCTTTCCCCCGAGCTAATTTAAAGGTAAACGTCGAGGTAGCGTGAAATATTTTTACGCTTATATACGTTGCCATCCAACGTAGATAGTTTTCGGTGTGGGTTCTCTCGTGATATAACTTCGAATGATTTCCATATTTTCTTATCCATGTTGGCGGTATTTTCAATTACCGATTCGAAGATCTTTTATTTCCTCTATTCTTCTTATTCTTTAAAGTAGAAATGAAATTATAAAATATTTTTTATTCTGAAAAGATTCATACGTACTCGAATAATAATATTCCTGACAAGAAAACTAAAAATCAGTGTAGGTAGGTAGGTAGGTAGGTAGCTAGTTATGAGAATAGCGCAGTTTTTATTATTCGGACATGGAGTACGTTCCTTTATCCGATTCTAAAACTGGGAATATAACGCTTCCCTCTTCCTAGCGCCATACATTATACCCTTTTTCCTTCCTGCGTGAAAACCTTCCTACGCTGCATTTTCATTTTCGCTTTTCTTCGTGTTCTTTCTGCTCAGGTCTCTCTTCGTTTCAACGTTCTTCGCGATCATGCATTTCTTTCTTTTTCACGACTTTTTTTCTTCCTTTCTTTGCCGAAACAATTTTTCTTAAGACAAACTCGTCGAATAAAGCTTTTCGACTCTTTTTTTTTTCTTTTTTTTTTTTTAAATTGTACCATTGAAATTAGAAGAGAAAATTTTTGTTATAACTTTATTCCAAATACGAGTATATGAATGGATAAATAATAAAATAACAAAAACAATGATAATGTTTAAATAAATTAACAGCTAGCGGGGAACCGTTTACTTGTTTTCTGGACGAAATCCAGGAGAGACAGAAATGTGTAAGCTGGGTCATCACGAGAATCCTCGGCAAAAGGATCTACTTAGCGGATCGGTTTATGTCTGTGGGATTAGTTGGGTTTACGCCAACCGGCCGAAGAAAGAGAGCGAGAGGGAAAGAGAGAGAAAAATGTATATATCTGCGCGTTTCAAGTTGGTGCATGCGGGTGTGTATTTTGTAGATATGCTTAATAATGCACCGAATTAACGTACGACTATAATCAACTGGAATTTATTTATTCCTGTAAAATTCTTATTACTGCTCCGTAACATTGATTGAAATCTTTATTTATTATTTATTGTAAATAAATCTTTGAACTCTACCTATTCCTCTCTTTCAGCTTTAAATTATTTGGGAACAGGGATTTCCTTATAAAATTGATTATAGGCGTTCGAGGTGTTAGTTGCTTACGAAATAGTTCTAATCTCGAATCTAAGGGAAACCTTTTCGTCAATTCCCCGAAGCACCATTTGTGTTGTACTTCGCAACCAAGTTCGCCCCCCCCCCCCCTCTCTCTCTCTTTCTCTCTCTTTCTCTCTATTTCTCTCTCTCTCTCTCTCTCTCTCTCTCTCTCTCTCTCTCTCTCTTTCTCTTTCCCTTTACATTTCTTATTAACGCGAGTAGAGAGCTACGTACATGGGTATTCACAAAGAAAGGATTCCGACATCGTGAAGTTATACGTCTCGAAGCTAACAAAGCGTTCGTATGAATAAAGAATGCAATTACCGCAAATAATGTTTATAATAATCCGGAAACTGCTGCACCGTTTCGAAACAACAAAAATGCGGGATATAGGAAAATTAAAGAGGAAACCGGAGCTTTCGATTTATTATTCATTCTAACGGTTTGTAATTTAAGTTTGAATAAAAAGTTTCACGATGAGCACCTATATATATACGCAAACGTGTACATGTAGATTTAGGTACGTATATAAAGTCTGCGTTCTTCAAAGATGATTATGTACTCGTTCGATGAAAATAAATGAAGGAAAGGGCAAAAGGAATGAATAGGGTAAGGGAAGGAAGATCGGTAGAATCGTTAGGATGATGCTTTTGAACAAAATCGTTAAATTTTTCTCATTTCGAGGTCGTTAATGCTTATACATTGCTGGCTAGCAAGCCTCTCTCAACTTACCCTTTCTAGAGCTCATCTTGCTCGTTTCGCTTAGCGTTACTACGCTTTGTGGATTTTCATACTTTAATCAGAGAGAAACAGAGGGGTTGGCCCTTTGCGAAAGGTACATACCCTTGATGTAACTCGTAGTTACGTATCCTGCTCAATATCCTCTGTGATACCCCATGGAAAGAGATAGATAGAGAGAGAGAAGGAGACCGAGAGCGAGAAAGAGAGAGAGAGAGAGAGAGAGAGGCAGAGAAAGACATACACACATAGGAAAATTTAATGCCCAGTATATCCTTGGTTAAAGCATCAAAGCTGAAGCCATCATGGTATAAACGTCAAAATGCCTCTGCTGTTGCTTCCTGGTAACGAATACGCATACTCCTCTACCTCCGCTTCCACTACTCCACCTCCACCTCTAACTCCATCTCCAATCCTCCACCTCCTCTTCGTCTGGCTGGGTGTTGCCCGCTCGCCATACTTCACTTCTATTTCCATCCTTTTTTTTCGTTCTCTTTGAAGCAATCTCACTAGCTAGAGGCCGTCTAATCTTTGCCCGGGATTCAATTTTCACCCGCATCTTCTATGTATCTCTCTCTCTTCTTTTCTCTTACTTTTTTTTTAACCTTCTTTTCTTTCTGAAACCTCCTGGTCTCTCTTTTTTACTTAACGGTACTTCCCAGAACCATGAAATTTACCGGATGGCATACACACGTCGTTTAACTTTATCAGCCATGCACTCTGTCTCTCTCTCTCTCTCTCTCTCTCTTGTTTCTAACATGTATGCATCGGTATCGGTATAATGATGATACTATGTCGTTATTTTCTCGAATAATCTTTTTTATTTTTTTCTTTACTCTTTCGATACAACGAAAAGTTCCGTTTACTGTAATAGAACGAAAGGATAATTTAATACGAAAATTTTGTTTCGATTTTCACATATGGGAGTATGAATTCTGGACTATTCGTTAAGTCGAGAACAAATCCGCAGAGAACTATTCTCTGCGGGTTTGTCTAATAAACAAGAAAACTGTCGGTATTGGCACGATGCTTAGTAGAGCGCAATCAGAATGCTTTGTCTTGTAGGAACGAACGAGCTTGTACATGTGAATCGATAAAGCTGACGTCCGTTTGCAAGCGATAGGCAGCAGTTCCATCGTGAAATCAACTTCAGGATTTGATGTGGCGTTTTGGTATTACTAGGAAAGTGAAACAGAGGGAGAGACAGACAGACGGATAGGAATGGATATACATATATGTATAGAGAGAGAGAGAGAGAGAGAGAGAGAGAGAGAGAGAGAGAGAGAGAGAGAGAGGGAGAGAGAGAAAGAGAGAGAGGGGAGGCAAGGCCGATAGTTGGTGCATTCAAAGAGACCGACGTTGGCGACTAATCGCGCTAAATTATTGTTACTGCGGTGCACTGCGGCTTACCACGTACTTCAGTTAGAATGGCGAATTGTATCGCTGCGTTTACGTTGCCTGGCGCACCGTGGCGAGCGAATTCTCATTGTGATATTCATCTTTGTTGCTTGAGTCATATCCGCATAGAATGAAAGTTTTCAAATTTTCTTTCATATAGAAATAATTTGCACTTCGATTAATATATATATATAACAATATTTTTCTCTTTCGAAAGAATCTTATTTCGTTATCCATCATATAATATTTTGAAAATATTTTTATAAAGGCTTGCGCTTTTAATCAAAATCCACTCGGAGAATAATCGTTACACGGTCATCGAGTCGAAACGGTGCAGCACGTGCGAATTCCACTCATGCGGGGCCGATCGATAGCATCGATTTCAGTTTCGGGTACGAAATTGAACCAAACTGCTCCAGTAGCGTGAGGCTGCAGTTTCAAAGTTCAGCCACGTGCAACCGATAGCCGAAGTTTCGGATTCGCGAAAACAGCCGCGCATATTCGACAAACCGCCCGAACTTCCTATTATCAGTGCACTGGATAACGCTCTGTTTTGCTTCAGGAGGAAGAGGAAGAATATTCGAACGTTCCTTGTAACGTGATATGTTATGGAAATATAAACGTCTTCCGAGTAGTATAATAATAGTCAAGGATATACCAAAGTGATCGAAACTTTAAAAAAGGATTCTTCAAGGTCTTTCATTACTATTATTATTATACTTATTAAATGTTGAATTATAATTGATTAATTAATTTATAACTAAATAAAAAAGTTGCTAGGTATATGAATATCGCTACTAGAATTCAAGCTGTTGCAGAAAAGCAAGGTATCTTAAAATTATTTTTAGAAGAGATCGTAAGACAAAGAAAGTAAGAAAGAAAGCTTCGATCGACAAGCTCTCCTTTTATCAACTTCGACGCCTTTCAGAATCACGTTCAAGAGGGTCTTTTGGATACCTAATGTCTGTGTGTCTGTGTGTATATGTAGACCTTCGGCAAATATACGACGTCACTTTGTACCTACCCACGCATCTACTCACGTACCTACTCTCTTCAAACTTTAGTACAACCTGAGATCCTATCCGCTGCAGAAGAGAAAAGGGTCATGAGAAAAGGGTCACGAGAAAAAGAGAAAGAGAGAAAGAAAGAGAGAGAGAGAGAGAGAGAGAGAGAGAGAGAGAGAGAGAGAGAGAGAGAGAGAGACAGCAATCGAGTACAAAAGAATTTTTCCAATTTCTGAATCCACTTGTATATCGAGACGAGTACCTTTCCGAATTTCCCTTGGCCTTTCTTGAAAAGGAAAATTACATTTTTCGAAATATCGTTTTCAATTTCCAAATCTTTTAATAGAAAATATTACAAACAAGAAAATAGAGGAATAGAAAAAGAGATAAGAACGGCTTCGATGAATACCAGCGGTCCGTTTATTAAACGTCAAAAGTTTTAAATTAGATAAGGTAATTGTAGAAAAGAATCGAATTAAATGTATATATACAAACAAAAAATATAGAATACCTCGGGGTGTTTTTATAGCAAGGAAGACCGAGAGAAAGAAATTTGTCGATAGGGCTAAGAAGAGGGAAGAAAAGTCTCATCGAAAATCTAATATGATGGTAATCAGGAGAAGGGCAGAGTCTTCTTCGGTTCTTCGCTTTACCGACTTTATTCGTCGAAGATCCATAGGTTGGCAAGCATTGAAAATTTATTAGAGTTCGGCCTCCCTATCGTCCTTGTAGATTAGCCTTGGCTTTTCGATATTTTAATAATCCGTCTATTCGACTTTGCTTCTCAGTTCGTGATTCGCTGAAAATCATAATGCATTGTTCTACATTTTGATCGTAGTCTGAATCAGCAATCTTAAGATCGTATATTTTAATTCGTAAATTCCTTTCCATTGTCATATTGAAAAATTCAATTTTGTTTTTCACTAAACCCGTCGACCCGATACGTCATCGTTTTTTAAATTTCCACCAAAGGAGCTCTCGATGTCTCTCGATTATTCCGCTCGATTATTATCTCGCTGGCGGGCAAGGTGGGAGGATTAAAAGAAGTTTTAAAAGGAGAAAGAAAGGTACCATCGTCGAGAATTTCTGCGGTTAATTTAGATTCTTAGCTTTTCGTTGTCGACGTAAACATCGTCGGTTGGAAGGAAGACGGAATCTGCATAATGCGGAGAATACAAGCTTTCTGCGATGCGCCAGAGGCTACTCTCTCTCTCTCTCTCTCTCTCTCTCTCTCTCTATCTCTTTTCCTATCTCTCTCTATCTCTCTTTTTCTCTGTCCTTTTGTCTATGCCTTTTTTTCTCTCTCAGACACCATCTTCTGCTAATGAAATTACGCGTCGCAACGCGATACTGATGAAGACTTGCGCCATGAACCCTCATCTTTTTACCCTTCTTAAAATAATCGTGGAAGGGAAGCAAAAGAGAGAATGATAGGCAAGTTCGATCTTACGAACGATAAGTGGAATGAAGATAAACATTTCATATCTTTTTATTTTCCTTCATTCGCTTTGTTAATTTATCATTTGTTATTTAGGATGTATATTTATCTTGAAAAGTTTAATAAGAAATTTTGTATAAATGTCCACGCAATGATTTATTTTGATCAAATTAATATAAAATGTGAAATTAGAATATTCTATTATCTTATGTATTTAAAAAACATTATCAACAAGGAAAACGTGACATGGATCTTACAATAATTATTATTTTAGATTGTCGAGTCTTCTTTACTTGTGTATATAATAATCTATCGTATTTTTATGTCCAATGTATATAGCTTTATTTGAAATGTATACATTGTACATATATATGGTATATTGATATATGATAATTTTTATAAAATTAATTCGAATTAATGGCATTGGAAATATCAAAAATAACGAGAACTCTCCTTTATATACTCAACGAGTCACCAACCATATTGAAAGTATAAATATCGTGGCTTCTTTACCTAATAGAAAAAATTTTTTTAAAAAAACTGATTCGAAGGGATTGATGTAGCAAGGGTTGAAACTTCTTGTGAAATCTTTTAATTATTTTGAAATCGTAAAGTTTATCGATACAAGCTGCTTACGGTATTTTTCATTAAAAAAACAAAATTTGTTAAACTAATGCAATAACTTTTGATTTTATATTATAATAATATTCATGATTTTGTCAAGTAAAGAATTCAACAATAATTCCGTAGTACATTATTTTATAACTTATAAGATATCTCGAAAAATGAAATAAAGCAAGAAAGAAAACGTAGTATATCTAATTGTTTGTACATTATTGTACAATTTATAATAATGATATAATATTCTTGATAAAAGTCTATTAAAGTTACAGTACACATTCAACACAAATTGATATTCTTATTGATATATAAAATCATGGACAAACATTAGTATAAATAGGTTTACATATTTAAACAATTCGGAAGAAGATATTTTTATTCATAATGATCGTAGAAAGAGAAATTTGTGACATTTTAAATTTCTGTTATTTAATTTATAACTTTTGTGAAAACAAAAAAATGGGTACGTGATCACCAGTCGTGTTAGAGATAAAACTTGTGGAATTAATGTAATGATATAATCATTTTTTCATAAAAATATTTCAATTTAATATAACAATATTTATTTACACATACTATTTTTTATTTCTTTTATATTTTTTCATATAATATTTTTTGATACATGATATTATTACTCAGACGTATTCATTTTCTTATAACCCAATAAAGAGACTGTTGGTTACAAACAGCAGATTTGAGATTGTTTAACTGTCCGTGGAATAATTGCGTCGATTGTTTCCAGATTTTGTACTTGATGTTGCTAAATTATCATTGTAAAGAAAGTTAAAAGTCTAAGCGTACGTGCGATAAATATTATTGCGTTATCAAAGAAAGGATTAAGATGCACGTGTGAATAATATTGACAGACTGAGTGAAAGAGAATGAAAGAATGTTTAGGAAACAGACGTGTAAAAGAAGACGTTATCGAGAGTGAGTCATTATTGGGAAACTATTGTGAGTTTATCAAGAACTTTGTACTTTCGTTTTTCTTTCCTATAATATAATCTAGTTTTTTTTTCCTTTAATAAATAAGATCTGTTAATATTGAAACTCTTACTCATCCTCGCTTGAATCCTACATTATTCATATACAAGTTGAATTTCAAATGGATTGCACTTCTTCGATTACAGTAAAGTTATCAGTACGTTCACAAGTTTGTTAAAATATATCGCACAGGTGACTATGTTCTCATTAATCAGGGTGCTTTTCTGAATATAACTTAGTTGAACCGCCATGTCCTCTGAATTCTTCAATTTATATAAGGTTTGAAGTAAATAAACCCAACTGATTTCATTAATTCTTCTCTTAGTACGAAGAACATAATATTTTTCTTATTATGGCGAATAAGTCGCGATTTCGTTCACGCAACATCTAATATCAACTTAAATTTGGTATAAATCTAAGGAAAGCAATATTACTTTCTAAATAATAGTTGATGTATTATTTTGATTCAATTTGCTGTCATATTATATTAGAATCACGTTATATTTATACACATAACTTTTATTTTTATATAATACGAATGATATGAAGTTATTTCACGACGATCGAATTGAATAATCTATAATTGTTATGAAAAGTGTAACACATAGCCTTTCTTTGAATATTCAGAAGTGAACAAAGTAAACATTGAATAAAGATAATTATTTTATGTGTTCATCGAATTCATTTGTCTTGGAACTGTTTAAAAATATTTTTCATTAGTTCATGGCACTGTTTATTATTGTCCAATAAGATTCACTTCGATAGGAATGTCTTTACTTTCATCTTTTTGTACTTTAGTTTCATGTATTATCAAAAATGGATTGATTATAATATCATAAAAACGGTAAAGATTGTAACCATATCTTAAACGTTAAATATTATAAATATATTTTAATATTACGTTTGATAATCATAAAATAGCTCGATTTATGAATATTTTTCTTTTGATGTAAATACTGATGCAATGATTATCATCAATGCCTATTGATAACTGATGTGCAATATTATTTATCAAAACAGAAGAAATTTTATAATTTGTCCAAAAATCCCATATTGTCTATGACACGATGGTCGAATTTTTATAAATAGTATGCGTGGGAAAATGAGTCGTTCCAATATTAAATCTAATTTAAGAAGGTGAAATGGTTTTTGTGGATACAGAAAACCATTGGATGTTAACAAAGTGGGAACGTGTCCACGACTCAGAGATTGAATGCAACATTTACATGCCATTACAGTATCTAAATTAACTCCGGGAAATACTGCATTCAACAATTGTTGGTGTTCTTGAGTAATTTTGTTAATGTCATTTTTAAACTACAATTGATCACAAATTCCGCATGGAAAGCCGAATGGATTGTTTGAGAATTTCTTTCGAAATATCTGATGAGCGCTGTTATTGGTTTTGAAATTTGTATAAGGTAGATTTAATTCAGTTGAATTGAATAAAATATTAGTAGACGTATTGATTGTATTGTTAACATTATCGACCATCGACGATTGAGCAGTTAGCACTGTTGATCCTAACGCAACTTCACTTTTCATCACTTTTTGACGCACTTGAAATATCCTCCACTTATAGAACACTTCATGGAGCATTTTCTGGAGATTTTTGGACACGCTTTCTTTCACGGAATGATTTTATACGTTCTATATTTGTTTTTTCTTCAGAATTGTTAATTCTTTCAATTAATGTCACTTAACATTAATATAAAATCAAATATAAAATAATAATACACGGATAACAATTACGACGCAAATCGTAAATGTATAAAGGTTCATTAAACAGAGTATACGGGAAAAAAAACATTTACATGTAACGCGTGTAATTCATTTTGCCAACTATCTCCCTGCCACAGTAGAGACGAACTGAGAAGAAAACGAAAATGTGAAACGTGCTTTGCTCGCTTTACTGAGTCACTAACAAAGAGGGGTAGGATTAACCGGGACTAATCTTTACCCTCTTCTCAAACTTCAACTCGGAGATAAGCTCTGTATAAAACGAAATTGTGAAAGCAAGCATATTCATTATATTAAAAAGTAAGGGCTCTTCTCCGTATTTTATTTTTCGTTTCATTTCATTTCGAATTCGTACTATCGTATCCTAAGAAATTTCACTTCAAACATTAAGTTCTATTTATATATAGGTATATAAAAAAATGTCGATAACAACCACAAATAAAAAACTATAACTTTCCTTTTTACAAAGTTAAACTTGTAATCCCTATTCTTGTCTATTATATACATATAAGTCCTAGAATTTGTAAATCTTCTTCCAATAAAATTTTTCTTTGAAAAGATACGTGCTTATTATTATAACTAACCGAAACATTAACATTTTTAATTTCAGGTGATTTACCCGGTATATACTTGACACGTAATTTTGTCAACGTCAAAGATCAAAGATCGAAGGAATAGAAACGAGAATAGATAACATTCGCACCGAGTAAAGTGAAAGAACCTTCGCATCTTGACTTCGTGTCGTCCGTGAAAAGAATGCGATAAGAACGTATTTCTTATAGATAGAGGTTCCGCTTTTTGAGATCGTACCAAGCTAGCAAAAGGAAAGCGACCGTCTTGGGGGTTTGCAAGGCCAGTCACGTTTTGCAAGAGATAGAAATGGAAAGAAACACGAAGGATATCGTTCGTGACTGGCCGGAAGCTTTCCTAATGTTAATCAAAGGAGTCATTACACCTACGTAGATACACGGCTGCTTTTGACGTTTCTACTTTGCGAGTTTTAAACAGGACGCATAAGATAGAAAGAAAAGAGAGAGAGAGAGAGAGAGAGAGAGAGAGAGAGAGAGAGAGAGAAGAGAATAAAAGAATGGCAAACGGAAGAAAGTTCAAATGGACATCGTTTCGTTTTTCAACGAAAGCGTTTTCCCAGCTTCTTTTACAGGTATATTCTTTGATCGTTCCAAAGATCGTTTAATGAAATAGTTGCATTTACAAGCGATCAGTTTCTTTGAATTGGTATGTTCGCTATTTATATAGCATTGTTTCGAGTAATAGTCATTTTGTTAGAAAAGAAACCATTCTCTTTCAGATTCAAAAGAAGAGTACGCTTTTATGTGCATTTAACGTATATATTATAAAAAGAACAAGCTATCTATTGTCATATAAAAGGAGAATTATCCACGAAGAATTTGTTAAGTATACAAAAATATAGAATGGAAAGAGGTTCTGTTTTTTCTTTTTCCTTTTTTACTTTTTCTTTTTTCTCAGAAATGTTTCGGATTAAAAGAGATTAATATTGAATTGCTCTCACATATAAATGGTATATGGTTTTTAAATATATTTTTATATTTATTAAAAACGATCGCGAAACGAATAGCATACAGAAAGGTAGTGGTCTTGTTGCTTCGGTTTTGTTTCATAGGCGGAGTTTCTCTACCTGTTATCAGAAATAGCGCGTTTGGCGATCGGAATTAATATCGTCATTTATTTAGACTAGGGGGAACAATTTAAGGGTAGATCCGTATTCGAGAGCGCTCGGCCGGCACGTCGTTTCCGTAAGTTGGAAACTGCAACGGCAAGTGGAGCGACTCTATGAAGGGACTTTGCTACTCCGGTCACGCCAATGCCTGGAGTTTCTCATTACGATTCCGATGGCGTCAGCAATTGCAGTAAGTTGTATGGTTTCTCTCTCTCCCTCTCTCTCTCTCTCTCTCTCTTTCAGATATATATCGCGATACTTTATTACTGTTTGGTTGGCACTTGCAGCACTTGCTCCAGTTTGTAAATTTTTTCATAATTTTATCGAAATATCCACTTACTGGTAACCTTCTTTCCAAGTATATACAACACGATCATTCGATATTAATATTTTCTTAAAAAATAATTATCGCGGAATCGTGTCTCATATCGAAAAAAAAAAGAAATAAAAAACTAAAAGAGAAAAGAAAGAAAGAAAGAAAGAAAAAGCAATGATGGATTAGTTAAAGAAAAAGGAAGAAAAAAGAAGCAAACGGTTCAAGATAAGGACGCAAAAGATGTCTGGAGGGTTTTATCCATGGCGAGCGTGAGTTTGCAATTAGCTCTCGGCTTTTCGTTTTGATACGCACGAATGACGCACGACGACGACGGATGGAAGGAGAAAAGGAGGACGAAGAGAGGAGGAGGGATTGGGAGGAGGATAGAGCGGGCAATGAAAATGGCCCCGGGACTTGTATTGTTCCTACGGCTGGTAATGATGCCCTCGAGCATGGAGACGTTTCGCCGAGTTTCCTGAGAACGAACGGGCTGCCTAGCGCGTAGCCTCGCAACGCGTTGCTGAGCTACGCTCACTGAGCTCTCTGTGACCCGGAGAAAAAAGCGGCACGGCGAATCTTCTTTCTACTCTCTTTTCATTCCTCTTTTTTCTTTCTATTTTTTCTATTTTCTTCATTCTTTTGCTTTCATCTTCTTTCTCTCTCTCTCTCTCTCTCTCTCTTCTTCTCTCTTTCTGTTTCTTTCTCTTTCTTTCTTTCTTTTCTCTCTCTCTCTCTTTTTTTTCTCTGTTTCTCTCTCTATCTTTCTCTCTTTTTCTTTCCCTATACTACGGTCTGACAATTGCGGCCGATTCACTCGTCGCCTAGAAAAGAAGATATCGCTTATTGCTGGAAAGCAGCGACGCGCAGAAAAGTGCCAGAGCTTCCTCGTGCCGGTAACGAGGTATAATATCAACCCCTAACCCAACCCCCATCTCCTCTTTATCTTTCTTTCTTTCTTTTCTTTTCTTTTCTTTTCTTTTCTTTTCTTTCCCTCTGTTTCTTTCTACTTCCTGAAAAATCCATGCTACGCTTGATCGCCCAACGAAACTTTACTCTCACTCTCCTTTTTCTCTTTTTCGCATTTGTTTTTCGTTTTTCTTTTCCTTTTCTTTTTTATTTCTTCTTCTACTTCTTCTTCTTCTTCTTTTTTACATGGTATTCCAGTATCCATTTCATCGTATCATTTTCCTCGTCATTCATATGAGAATCGCGCAACATCGTTATGGATAGATAGAAAGGAAAAAGAGTGTGTTCTCATATGTTCTCTAGAGTTACTTCGAAATCGTTTTATCATAGCTCTCGCTAAATTGTTATCGTAACGAGCAAGACGGTTAGAGTCCGTGACTGAAGAAAAAAAAAAGAAAAATTCACAGAACCGATTTTCACTCTCGCTACTCGTCACCGAAGTTTTCCTCTTACGATAAAAGTTCGAAATGTAGTACGCTCTGTGCAAATTACTAGCCTTCACGGTTCGTATTCTTCCGTTGTATGTTGAACGCGAAAGCAAGTTAAACGTTAACTTTTGGAAAGTAAGTGCATCGTTAACGAAGTCAATTTTAAAGTTAGCGTTGGAAAAGTATACCCTTTCATCCTCTTGTCTATCTCTACCGAGACTCCTTCTCACTCTCTCTTTCTTTCTTTCTTTCTCTCTCTCTCCCTCTCTCTCTCTCTTGAAGTCTGGTACCCTTCGTCAAGAGTTTTAGTTTTAATAACTTAATGATGAGGGCATCTTTCCGCTTTATTAATTAATTTGCATGTCGTTGATCGTGATCGGTAGTATGATCATCGAGCATTACAATTTCATTAAAGTTTGTCTCTTTGTTTTATTTATCGAACAGAGAATAAAAGAGAGGTAAAGAGAAAGACAGAGAAAGAGAGAGAGAGAGAGAGAGAGAGAGAGAGAGAGAGAGGAAGGGAGAGAGAAAGAGAGAGAGAGTGAAAAAGGAAGGGAGCAAAATAGTTATATCCTGCGAATTATCTTATACGTTGACATGAAGAGTGAGTGAGAGAGAGAGAGAGAGAGAGGGAGAGAGAGAGTGAGAAAGAAAGAAGTCTGTCCAACGTGTCAGAGAACTCGATTGCTCCCGACCTCTTCGCTGATCGGAAGAACGATTTGCCGAGCGATAAATTATTTCGAGTGGACGATCCATCTCCCTTGTGGCAATCTACGAGAGTTCGCTGTCGAAATTGATGTCAAGGGCGATCTTAAGACGACGTTCTTGTAGACAGGATACTCCGAATAATTTTATCAGAACAAGCATGTAAACAATATCTTATTATAAAGTTTCGGCGAAGGCAATCAACGAAGTGTGTGTGCGTATGTGGGCGTGTATTTATGATATACATACATACATACATACATATATATATATACATATATACACATATATACATAAATATATGTATATTTGTAAGATAATGTAATAGATATGTCAAATCATATATATTTTATTAAAATATTTTATATTTGAGAATATTAAATAATATATTTTATTAATTTGAAATCAAAACAATTTAAAATCATGGAAGTAAAATAAAAAATACTTTAAAAGTTTATCAGTAACAATAATTTGTAATTGGTTACGTCAGATGATTGACCCTGCTTCGGTACGTGGTAATTAGTAGTTCCATTTTAATTAGGAAGGTTACATCGTAGCAATGTTATAGCGTAGTTAATTAACGTAATTTTCTCCATTTTTCTTTTTCCACTCGATGAGAAATATATTTAATTCATCGATCTTTTTCCATGTCATCGAATGTAGACCCCATCAAGAGTGGATGCAATCATCGTATACGGTTATCCATCGTCTCTAAGTTTCACTATTACGTAGGAACGAATCGATCGAGCGTACTTGGTAATACCAGCCTGCGATACATAATTGATTCGGTTGGCACGCAATTAATTAACGAGTCGGCGTTGTAACCCCCTATTATTCCTCGTTAATACGTTTCCCTTCTATTCACTACGCAACGCGTATAAACACACACACATACATACGATCGTTCTATCAGTGGGATTCCATTTCTAGTGAGAGAAGCAGTAAAGGAGATTCTTCGAGGAAAAGATGGGAAATCGAATCGATCTGCCGGCTGACAACGACCTAACACGTGTTACGAGATCATAAGTATTATACACCACCTTCTATCGAACATTTATCGTTATTTGGGATTTATCACGTACATAGGTATGTTTGTACGAGGAGCAAAATATCTCGATAGAATATCCGTAGGATTTTGTTTCCTAGATAATATGATGATACTCGGTACGCATTACCGGTAACGCTATACACAATGAACGTATTAGAGAATATATACGTGACATTATCGATATACTCTCTGGTTAACACAACGAATGATCATTAATCGCTCGAATAAACAAAGCGACGATAATTTCAAAGGATCAAAGAATAAAATGTTACACTAAAATATGTTTTGGAATTATTATTATTATTATTATTATTATTATTATTATTATTATTGTTATTATTATTGTTATTATTATTGTTATTATTGCTATTGTTGTTGTTATTATCATCTTTATCATTATTGTTATTATCCTCGTTGTAATACAAATATTAAGCGTTTTCATCGTGTAAAATATTCTTTAGTACGGCGCTATAAAACATTTGATTTTTTCCTCATCACAGCGGTAAGCTTAATTTTGTATACAACGAAGTTCATTACGTGTAGAACAAGAGGATGTGGAAGAAGTATAGAGGAAGATTTTCACGCATCTGGCATATTTCGGAAATGTTATATCTACTCGTTTCTCGACGCACTCGTAAAGCGTTTGCCCAGCTGTTAATGAGAACATGGAAAAGAGAGAGAGAGAGAGAGAGAGAGAAAGAAAGAGAGAGAGAGAGAGAGAGAGAGAGAGAGAGAGAGAGAGAGATTTGCTGCTAGTAGAGCCACTTCAATAATACGAAGCAAGTCGTCTATGATTTTTTATCGTTCTTTCGAATTAACGTTACCTTTGTTTATCATTCTCGTTTTGTTTTTCGTTCACTATTATTTTTTCTTTTTCGATTTGTTATGACACATATTTTTCACTCTCACGATCACGATTGAATTTTGATTGTCAACATTCAGGTATCACTCTAAAAAGATTTGTTCTTCTTTTTATATATATATATATATATATATATATATATATATATATATTTCCGTTTTTCACCGATACAGATTATCACTTCTTCCATTTCTTTATCATTTCGTCTTTCTCGATCTTTCGCATGACACGTATTTCCGATATTTCGAATCGCAAAGCATAGGACGCGAGAGAAAGTTGTTAACGTTGAGGAAATATTTGTTCGTTCTCTAAAGTTTGCTTTTAAGCATTTATCGATCCGAAACGTAAGTTACATTTGCCGATACGTTTTATTCGTTTACGTTGCAAATACACGCATTTATCCATCATCCATAAAGCGTATAATCACGCAAGAAATGTTTTATCGAAGTTTCTAACGTAAATAAACGTAGTTCGCATGCACCGTGTTAAGGTCTGCCCATGACGGTCTTAACTAAAGGAGAGAGGAGGAGGAGAAGGAGGAGGGAGAAGGTCTCGTTTGAATTAAATCTAGGAAGCTACAAAACGAAAGTAAATTCGTCATTGCTAGTAACCGTAAGAGTAAAGTTTCACAGGAAGAATAAATTGTGTTTAACTTTTTCCCCGATGCTCGGAAATTGCCCGTTGTAATTTTGTTTGAATTTCTGCGGCAAAAGTTTACTCGTGGAGTCAGTTTTATGTACACACTCACAGACGCGCACGAACGCAAACACATGCACGCATGCACGCACTCACGCACACACACACACAGACTTGATGGCCACTAGGACGAATCTTGTCAATCTCTAAGGACCCCCAATACCAAGTATATCCAAGTACTCGAGAAAATAAACTCCGTTCTTCGCAATGCTTTAAATTGTTAAACCACGTTTGAAATATTTCAAGAGATTAGAAATGTCAAGGAAACAATTCGGAAGAAACTATTTATTTTTACCATAAAGTAAATTAGAGAGAAAGGAATTAATATTTGATAAAAAAACGCGAGACTGTCTTTCTATAGAGTTTAATAGAAATAGAAATTGATCGAGAAATTAGTCCACACGATATCTCTAATTCAACGTAGATCTTCCAATCCAATCATATGTCAAGAATCGATTCTATTAAATTTGCAAACTTGCTTTTCGTATTGTCCGAAGCTTGTTTATTCTCTCATGACTATACGATCGTTTTCTGCATCACAATCGACACTGTCGTCGAGACGGAAACAACGTTGCGTTCCTTAGCGCGATAGACGAAACTAGGAGACGAACGTTCTAGGAATATATACACGGTCGAACAGATTCAGTGATATCGATTCTGGAACGTGTTTGGTTAACGTGGTACATTTCTGAGTTTGTTTGATCAAAGACCGTCATGTTAATGTGTAATGCACCATCTCGTTCTCCCCTTTATACGATATTCCTTAAGTACGTGCTTCACGAAATCTATGAATTTCACATATTTACAAGAGAAAGGAACTCATTTTCACGATTTAGAAGTGTTATACTAAGAACACATATATCTCGAAATCTTCCTACGAATATTAAAATAAACGCGTATATATATCCAGAGATTGTAGGAACGCTCGAAGACAAAGGGAAATAACGTGCAAAGAGACGGAGGGTAATCGAGGACATCGGATTAGCCGTCATGCGCTGCCCATGATATCCCCGTTTGCGACTTCAGCTACATTCGTTCCTTTTGCGGCATTATACCACGTAACACAGCGGGATGTGCCATTATTCTATGCTTATCTCGACCAGTAAGCCGAGATTACGTTCGGTATATCCGTGTGACTCGCAATCATTTTAATTAATTCTTCTTTGTATTCGTAATTCCTCTTTCTCTTTCTCTCTTTCTCTCTTTCTCCTTTCTCTCTCTCCTTCTCTCTTTCTCTTTCTCTCTTTCTCTTTTCGTCTCTTTGTTTTTCATTTAAATTAAATTACACGTTACGAAACTTTAACTAAATCTTTATATTTACCAATACAACCACGTGTTTTTTCCTTTTTTTTTCCTGTAATCATGGAATTTGCAAATTATTTGCACAGGCAACAGGTTAAAAAAATTGTTAATTTATTTTCTACTTATATTTTATTTTTCTTAATGGTAACAATAATACCAGCGACTTTACTTATCTGTGGATATAGGAACCTACATATATTAATTGAATAAATCACAGAAAGTTCTTCGTAAGACAAATATCACACAGGCGGGTAGATATAAATTTCCAAATTCAACCGAGAAAAATTTACGATCAATATCGAATACCGTTCGTATCAGAGCCAGTTGGCAATTTGTCACTTTTCGTCCTTTTTTTTTTTTTATTATTTTTTCATGGTCGGTCTGTCGTCACGTTGCTTTCAAAATCGTCAAATTAATTTCATCGAACTGAATCTTATGAAGCTCAGCGAAAACAAATTGAAAGAGAAAAGAGAAAAGAGAAAAAAGACAGTTAATGAAAAGAGATGCATCGAACATAATTAACTATATATAACGCTGCAACAATGTAAGAGAATTAAGAAAAATAAAGCAAGCGGAAGACTTTTCTTTTTCCTTTTCTTTTTTCTTTTTTTTTTGTTTAATTTTCTTTCTCCTTTCACCCATGAACCCAAGTAAAGTTCACGCTCTGCGAGAGAGAAAAGACAGAGAGAGGGAGAGAGAAAGAGAGAAAGGGTGAGAACCTGAGTCACGTTGATAGAGTGCGAACGCGTTCTTCCGTTGGTTTCTTCCTTCCTTTTTTCCTTTCTTACATCTCAGCATCGGTCGAGCGATGAGTTATTACTGTGGTTATTTTGTGAGGGACGAGAAGCGCCTCGAAGAAAAGCTTGCGGAGTTGCTGGATAAAGCACAGGGTAGAACTTAACGTCTAGGCCAATGTTAACAGGGTAGACTCCTGTTTGATTTACGCGAACTTTTTTTTTCGTGAGTTTTTCCCACGACAATATGCTTTGGTGCATCTTACGTTTCTTTCGAAAGTCAACATTTGTGAGTTGAGGAGATAATTCGTAGATGTCAACTTAGAGGTACGATTTATTCTTGTCACGTGATAAAAGATATAGAAGAGAATGGAGGAATAATCAAGAAAAATGTATAATATAATGTTGGATAAATTGTTATAATGCGATTACATAACGCAATAAAATAAATTGCGTATCCAATTTGATCTTTTATCAAAATTAGAATGATTTTAATTTTCCGGTGATATAATTAAACATTCATAAGCAAGTAATCAAGCTCGTATTTAGTACGAATGTACAGAAAAAACTGTTTGTAAAGGTCAGCCCATATTTTAACTCATTCGTTCTACCGACGAAATTGCAAAAGGTATAGAAAAAGCCATCGCGCTCTCTCAGAGTGGATTGTCTCTCGACGTCGACGCAATGCGTTTTATATCCTACTGTTTTTCCCCTTGTGTAGACCTTCCTTTGGTCCTATCGCACCACTGGGAAAAGAATAGTGAAACCCTTCGTTGGCAAATCGCTTACGTCGATATATTTTTGATATTACGAGAAAAGCTTTCTTTTTCCTTCAACTGGATATCGATCATCTTAAAATTCGACACGTCTTATCCCAAGTTAACGGAGCTTTTCAAGGGAGCCTCAAAAATAATTCTCGTCCTTCATTTTAATGAATAAATAATGATGCGTGTGAGACTGAGGAAGGGAAGCCGATCGATCACCATTAGCGATCGAATAGAGGTTAAACGAAAATTGATTCAAAATGAACGATGCCATTGCCGTGTGCTTTAAGCCTCCGTATAAAGATAAAAAGGATCTTTCTCTATCAGAAACTAATATGGCTATCATCATAGAATTCGTAGGTATAGTCTTTCTATTTGCGTTCGCAATATCGATAAGGTTCAAAGAGCGGAGAATCGCGTATATATGTACGAGCATGGACCTTTCTCTCTGTCTCTCTTTCTCTCGGGATTCTCCCACCAATTTTCAACCCGCTATTCGCATTCGACCAGAATTTCCAATTTCCCGCGTATTATCCGGGATTAGCGGGCAGACACGGCATTTTTTGGGATTCTCCCGTAATTCCCAGTGGAAAGGTAGGGCCGTCGAAGGGGGCGAAGAGGATTAATTCGAGTGCCGTTACGGTATGACGTGTCCGTCACACTTGCGAGCCCGAATACGGCCAGCACCTGTGCCGTATCCACGAATTCGGATAAATAGTCCGAAAGCTTTCATAGATAGTACGCGCTTGTTACTACGCCCCGAAAGCTCCCGTTCGAATGGAAAAAATGGGCGAGCTTGCTAGACGGATCTTTTATTTCTCTTTCTGTCTCTCTTACACTTTGTTTTTTTTTTTTCATGGATGGATGTTGAAGAGACGAGAAGAGTAAATACCTTGATCCTCGTCGATTATAACCCATCGAGCCGTGAGCTTTCGCTGCTAATAGCTCTATCTTTCTTGCGTCATTCGATCGACCGGGCTACAATCTTATTATTTTACGAGAACGTTACGCTTCCGTCCTTTTGTGATTTTCCCGTAACTTCATTTCGGATAACCTACGCCCATACTTTCTGATCGAAATCTTTGATTGAGTTTGGGGATCAAAACCGACGAATATGTACTTCAATTTCCGTTGAACGAGTTGACTTTAATATCGGATCAAATTATGTTTTTTATGATTGTTAATATTGTAAGTATTGTAGGTATTTACAAGTATATAAAATACGTTATCTCCGACATTTTTCCAGAAATATTTCAATGAAACCTTTTCCCGTTATCCTTATGTAATTCATTGTAGTCATCTAGTAAGATTATCTTTTCTTATGACTAGTACGCGATTGAAATATCTCTCTCTTTTTCTCTTTTTCTTTCTTTCTCTTTCTTTCTCTTTCTTCCTTTCTTTTTCACTCTTTCTTCGTCTTGAAATATCTCTTTCTCTCTTTTTCTTCGTCTTCGGTACGAAATCTTTGAAATACGCGCGTCAATGTAGAAAAAGCTTTTCCGCCTTCGGCTGGATGATATTTGTCGCTCAGATTTACCTACGGTTTTCTTCGATTCCTCGCTCGGCAGATTCCTAGACGATGATAAGTCGAGCGAACCTCTCAAAGCTCTCTTTCATCAAGTATGCGTATACTTCTCTCTCTCTCTCTCTCTCTCTCTCTCTCTCTCTCTCTCTCTCTCTCTCTCTCTTTCCTTCTTTTTACTTTACATCGGAACGTATTGAAGAGGCGAATGGTTGTGACAGATGTTTCAATATACTCTTTATTCCAACAACATCATAGATGGAAAAAATTAGTGATTAAATATCACGTTTCCTGATATCGCATGCGCGTTTACGTCTTGTTATCGACATGTAGACATCAAGCAGATTAAAACCTTTTCGAACGGATCATACTTCTCTCTATTTAATGGTCCGCATTCAAAAAGACCGCTCTCTCTCTGTATTACCTATTTCACTGGTTCTATCATTCGACTATTTTCATGCGTGACAATTTCGAAATGTTTAAAGTTATTGAAAATTGCCAAATATATTCACTGTTTTCTCATTAATTTTGTTTTATGTAATAAACGAATATATTTTAAGCATATTACAATGTTTTAACATAATGTATACATAGAGAATAGACTTTCGTTATATCATATTACACTAATATAGATTATATACTCATTTGGAAATACGTGTTTATAAAAGATGTGAGAATTCATGACAAAAAAATGTAAAAGAAATATTTAAAAAGTAACACAGTAAAAAAAATATTTATTATTCCATTATAAAACGAAGAAATATTAAAATTAAAAATATATTTATTCCAAATTAAAATATATTTATTATTTTATTATAAAACAAAGAAATAGTAATATTGCAAATAATTTGATCATATTACATACTGTAGATGAAATAAACGAGTTAATTACATTTTTATTAATATTTATCCACTCTCGAAGCTATCTACAAATATATTTCTATCTTCTTTTAATTGTTAGCAGTGCTAATGCAAATTTAAAGAGTTACTTTTCTCCTATATTATTTTCTTTGTTTAAAAGCGTAATTTCTTGCATTTGAGTCGCATACCTATCTTACATTTTTTACACGGAAATCTTATATCTCATGGACCGAAGTAGGCATCGATCGTAACGCGATTAGTACTTAAAACTTGGAAAAACCTTACTACTTGATTTTAACGAAAAGAGAAACATGGAAAAACCACGACTAGAAAGCCGGGCAGGAGATGCAGATTTAATTAGGAAGGGAAACGCAGCTCCGGAGTTTTCTTTCATTTAAGTTGAAACAACGGGAGGAATTTAAACGCGACTCCTACTTTTTCTTTTCTCTTACTTTTTTTCATTTTTCTTTTTGTTTTCTTTTTACCTACGCTCACGACTATAAGTCCGTTATAAATAATAAAAAAGAACGCGAAGACCGTGGTCCTACCGTAGCTCCTTGCCTTAGGATCGTTTTTCTAAAGGCGGTTAAAAAGTTCCGTCGTGTTCACCCAGCGAAAGGAAGGTGCCTTAAAGAAACATCTTTCCATTACGCTTTTCATCGTTTTATATTCCTCACAACCTTACCTATCCCAGAGCATGGAGCTCATTTTGTTACCATCTACTTCGCTTCATTCATTGTTTATTCGATCGCACGCTTTACGATTAATTATACGTTTTATTCGGTTCTGATTGAATTCGAAATAGTTTTCCCAGGATATACTCGAAACTTCTCTGCGATTCATCGAAATTTTCGTGTATTCAAAGAAGAATCGAGAGGTGCTCATACGGGCTGAGAGAGGCGCCCGTGCATCGTAATAAAATCAAGTAGCTACAATGGATCGATGATTGTATCGTCTACGACGTATCGAGAGCGTGTTCCGGTGTATAGAAAACACGGCACACGCTTCGAAGCACCAATTTCTGTTTTTTCCGAGAATACAGAGGAACAGGTAGAACATAGTACTTGTTCCCGATCTCTTTTTTCTGATACTTTTTTTTTTATTTTTCAAATTGCTTATAGCACCGTCGTATTCGTCGTTGTCTGTTCTGTATCTTTTTATTTATTCTCTTTAGTTCGGGTCAAAAATTTTCCTCAGGGAAAAAATTAATTATGTTCGACGATAAAGTCGTAGTTAAACAGGCATTAATTATATTACAACACGAGTTCGTTATTTTATCCTCGTTAGGCGCGACGAGATTTCTCGACATCTGAGCTTCCTCTCATCTTTTATTTTTACTCGTTGTCCCGCGTCGAGAAAGAAGGAAAAGCGACATGAGAAAAAAAGAAAAGTTACTTTCCGGTCAGATATTCGACGGACACGAAGCGGAAAAAGGAAAATCATGGGGTGAAACGTATCAGAATTTCTATCTAAAGTGAATATTATCAAAGTTGGCTATGGGTTATATCCGATTTCGTTAAGTAAATTAGGTGAACTCTCGATATTGCTTCATTGAATCATGGTCGATCCTTGGTTTAGAACGGACCACAAGGAGGAACTCCACTCGTTTGAGGTTCTAAGTGGACTTACGAAGAAAACGATGACGATCTGTAAACTCAATGCTGTTTTTCGATAACATATATACGTTTAATTTTGCAAATATGCAAATACAAACGCTATGCGATCTCTTAGTAGATCGAGATTATCTTCTAACGCGAAGATTACCTAACGAATTTCTAATTAACTGTTTTAATTATTTGTCCCCTTTTTTTTCTTTTTTTTCATGAAATGACATCTTTTTTTTTATACAAAAAAAAGAACAAAAAGGAAAAAGTCCTGTACATTCCAGACTTTTCCTATTTGCCTTTACGAGTTTTTTCTTGTTAAAATTGCTGTTGAGGCGGAATGGTTTTATCCAAGTTCCCAAAACTTTAAAAAGTATTCACGGATTGAGGATGAATCAGACTTCCGTGGTACGTTGTTGTAATCTCTGTGAATATGAAAAGTCTCCTACGAGTGATACGATGTAGGTATAAACTAGCAACGTATATTACGATTTATGATCCATAGAAAACTTTCCTCTCCGATTTCCATGGAAATCGTGAATGAATTTCGCCTCTGTCTTCCTGTCTCGCTGGAACGAAGAGATATCGTCCGGTTGGTGCTCCGGTACCGTGCGTTATTATTGTTTACACCGCGTGTATATGTCGAGTGCGTATACACATATATTTAAAAAAAGAGAAAGAGAATGATTGAGAGAGAGAGAGAGAGAGAGAGAGAGAGAGAGAGAAGAGATTGGAGAAAGAGATGGAAGAGAAGGAAGATTCGTGGAAGTGAAAAAAATATGAACGTCTGTATATGCGAAGTCAGGATTATAGTTTATACCGTATATCATACCTATCAATTCGTTTTCGAAATGTAGCTTTCAATTCACGGAGTTTCCAAATCACAACGAAATAGATTTTACGAAGAGGAAAGAGTGTTCGAACGCGAAAATTGAGACTCGTGAAATTCTACGATGTCTCTGAAAGGTGAAACGGAGTTTCGTTATTTCCAAGTTAAACGATTTTCATCCAGTACAACGTATTGCTACAATTCTCATTCGAGAAATAGAAGGAATTGAAGCAAATTCATTAGAAGGATTTACGGCTAGATAGTGGAACTTTCGGGAAATGCTTTCAACCATTAATTACCATTAAAAGTATAAAATTATAGACGTGCAATGTTATAAAGTCGCAAAATCGTGGAATTAATGTAATTATGGAATTAAGTGAAAGATAAAAATCGATCGGAGATCATCGTAATTAAAAATCGACTAAGTCTAGTTGATATTTACACAAGTATGCTCAGATTTCCATACTCATTGTTCGATATTGAATTTTTGAGAGAACAATGAGGAACAGAATTTTTGGAGCGTGTTCCATATGGTGCAGTTTAAAGGGAGAGAGAGTGAGCGAGTGAGTGAGTGAGTGAGCGAGAAAGAGATTTTCGAGTATAATTAATACATAATTTATAAGAATATATGTGAATGATTTGCATGATTAAAAGAGATTACCAATTTACTAAAATTGAACCTTTTTTTAATATTCTATTTCCATGCATAAAATCGCTGAGATTTAAAAAAAAAAAAAAAAGAAGAAAAAGAAACGAATAGGCGGTGGCCATTATCGAGAAATCTCGATGTTTCCGTGCCGAAAAGGCTTCGTTGCGTTTGGACTGAATGGAGGTTCCTGGGTGGGAACAAAGAAACGATAGAGGAAAATAACGAGAACGATTGATCGAGTCGTTAGGAAAAGTGTTACAGCGGAATGGCGGAGGCGGCGAATGAAGGAAGCTGGATGCATTAAGTTTTTGCATCAGTACTCGGGAATAGCCTGCTACACGGTACATGGAGAGATACTAGCAGAAAGATTCTTTTCCTTCTTCCCGGCCAGTTCGTTACTCTCGCCTTCTCTCGCGCTCCATTCATCTCGCGTTCAACGAGTTTGGAGTATTCGTCTCTTTTGCGAGTTTACTGCAAAGAAATTCTTCCTAACTTCTTCCTTCCTCCTTGACGAAATTCTTTTTCTGAATTTCCTTCGAGTCATTAATTTCGTGTTTTCTTTCTATCCTTTTTCTTTTCCTTTCTTTTTTTTTTTAAATTAATTTTTTTCTTACTACTCGTTCCTCGTTTTGTTCATTTTCTTTTTATTCGAGAGAAAAGTAAACGAGAGGAATCTTTGGAGAACGATAACTCGAGGAAAAGCCAAAGGAATTCTTGTTTTTACTCTTGGAACTTATCGGACACGGCGTGCGTACTCTCTCCTCTGTGTTCATCCTCAATGAAGGGTCGTGAGTGTTGAGAAACTCGAAACGATACGCCGTTAATGGAAGGCGCGTTATCAGATGAGAGGGCGGTGTGTTAAGTACTTTTGTAGCCGCACCGCTCCGGAAACACCCCGTAAAGGCGAGAGAGACAAGAAATAATTAGTCCGGTCGGTCGCTCGCTCGCTCGCTATGCGAAACGAGTAAAAGCGAGCGAACGAATGAATGAGAAAGAGAAAGGGAGAGAGAAAATCCCTTCGCGTACGCAAACTCAACTTTTGCTCGGAAATTCAAGCGAAACAGGGTGTGTCTCGTCTCGCTGTCTTTTTTTCTTTTTTATCTACCTATCTCGACTGGCTTCCTTTTTATGCGGTGCCTGTTCACCATTCTCTCTCTCTCTCTCTCTTTCTCTCTAGGGATATGTAGAGAAAAAAAAATTAGGATTTTATTTTAATCTCAGAGTTTCAAACGCAAAACAAAACACCTTCGGTGATTATTATTTAATTGCAATGATGTAACTTCGTATATAATAATACGTAAATTAGGACTATGTAGAACGTTCCAAAGTTTCTCCGATAGAGGTAGAGAGAAAAAAGGAATGGAAACATCCCAGTGGCGTAAAAATTTATTCACGATTTTACTTTAATCTAGAACTAAGATAAAAACGAAGCACCTTCAATGATCGATATTTAATAACGATAAAGTAATTTCGTGTTATAAATCTAAATTATGAGTACGTAAGGTGTTTCTCAATTTGCTCGATACGTAGAGAAGAAAAGAAAAACTAGGAACGTCCAAGCAACGTAAAAAAATTCTTCGCGATATTATTTTAATCTCGAACCAACACAATGTCCAACGCAAAACACTTTCGACGATTTTAGTTACTATGAAATAACTTTGTATTAACGTAGACTAATGTTTAAATGATAAGTACATAAAGTGTTTCAAAGTTTGTCCAACACATAAAGAGATAATTTTTCCTAACTGTTCAACGTTGCAAGAGCGAGGAATGGAGGAGCACATATTCAAAGTACATGATTATGCAAGAAGATTGGAGAAGGACGACTACGTAGTTGAAGCTTTTTGTCGATAAAATCACATTAGACCGGAGTTTGGTTTATCGTAAGCTCGTACGGAATTAACGGGTAGACCCTTTGCCATGTATTCCCTGCGCGTGAGAGAACAACAACGAATGGTAACGGCAGCTGATCGAACGGAACGAAACGCCGTATATTTGCGGGCTCGCTGCTGACACGCCGAAAACGAGGCCTCTACGTTCTCCGTTTGCTCCCTGCAACTACAACTGTGTAACCTCTACACACCTAGAAGCGTGTGGTTGAAGGCGGTATTCTACGTTGGTAACTCCGTTGTTTGATTTGAATTACTGTTTTCATCTCCGCGTATCACCGATACCACCACCACCACTACTACTACCAGCACCACCACCGTCACCACCATCACCACCACCTGCACCACCACTTGCACCATTTCTATCTCCTCCTTCTCTTCCTCTTCTACACTTGCAGCATCCACCGCAGCTGTATAGCCCGTGGGCTAAATCCCTGAAAGCTAGCTAATGCTGGATTCCCTACTTCGTTATCCCTATTCGATCATCCTCCGAACTCAGGTCAACGTAGGTTCTCGAGGTCGACGAACAATGTTACTCACTGACGTCATACATCATCCTTTACTTCCCATATCATCTTATCTTTCATCTACTTGTCTTCTATTTTTATCCTACAAATTTGATTCTTTTATATTTATATGTGTGAATATCTTCTCTTATGCATCGTTCTGATCTCCTTTCAGAGCCCAAATTTCTAATATAATAAATTATTTCCTCGACTTAACTTTTCCGATAGAAAAGACCGTCGATATCTATTCCGACGACATTTTTCTTTCGGAGCATTCGAACGATAGTAGTAGGTATACAGCGGATACTAATTTGCATGTATACCACGAGGTAAGCAATAGAAAGGAAAGGTATCTTTTACCCGTTACGTGGAAAACACAAATCGCGATGAAGTTTGAAAGGAGTTCTTTGTTTCTCTCTCTTTCTTTCTCTCTTTCCCGAACTAAAAGCGAGTACAGTCGTGAAATCTAAGATCTCTCGGTAACAACCTCGAGAGTTTCAAGAGATTCTTCTCTCTTTCTCTCTCTCTCTCTCTCTCTCTCTCTCTCTCTCTTTCTTTCTTTCTTTTTCTCTCAATCCTTGATCTTTTTCTATTTCCTTTCTCTCTCTTCTAGGAGTGTCGTCTAATTTAATTCCAATAAACTGCCGCGGTTTAATGGTATTGTCTTTGTTTCGTTCCGAACTTCAACCGAGGAGCAACTAGTTATATAAGTGGGATAGAAGTACGATTTTCTTCTTTCTTTCTTTTTCTTTTTTTTTTCTTTTCTGTCTTTCATCCCCCTTTAACGAAATAAGAGTAAAAAGGATTCTTCCTACGTAACTCGAACGTTGAGCACACGGAAGTCAAAACGTAGATTCATCGGAACAGGTTGATTTTACGAATTTTCAATTAAACTTCATCCATTCGTTCTGTACAATCCGACTTTTTTTTATGATTATAACCTCGGCGTAGGCACGTTTACTCAGCAATCGATCAGACTCGTTCCTCGATGAAAAAAAAAAAAAAGAGAAAAAAGAGAAGCGAAAATGCAGCGGAAAGGTTTAATATAAGAGGGAGGGAGAAAACAAGAAAACGAAGGAAAGGGGTCAAGAGTAATATACGTATATATTATATTTATACGTAAGTACGGTATATGTACATTAAACGTACATATATAGATTGGAGGTGTAATAAAGTTCATCCACATACGTGGATATTTGTACTCCACTAAAGCGTTTTGCTTGCGACGAGTCTCGACGTAAAAGGAACTCCGATACGAAAGGATACGTTTCGATGACGTGGTACAACAGTAGATAGATATACGATCAAACACAGCTAGCACTCCAGAACGTCCTCCTCGAACAAAGAGTGTACGAGCGCTAAACTCATGCCATTGTGCCAATGTTTGCTCGTAGAAACGTTCGATGGAGGCTAACACGGCTTGCCCAGAGCGAAGAGAAGCATGGATAGGTCGAATAGTCCGTTGTTTCCAGCAAGGACACCGAGCAAAGAACCGAATTCTCGTTGGGATTCTTTGTGCGGTTTTAATGAGTACACCGAGTATGTTTCCCACTTGTATAATTACTTTGTCTCCGTTCTCTTTGAGGTAAGTCAACGTAGAGTAGAACGATCTTTCCGATGTTTCGTTGATTTACTCTATTTCTTCTTCTTCTTTTCCTCTTCATCGAATACATTCTATTTCTCCATTGTGGACAGAAACAAATTTATGAATACTCTTTGATTTGTAAAACTCAAGAATTGTAAAACGCAAGAATTCTCCATATACTCTTTTCTGAACCATCACGTACTGGAAAAAGCTCGCGACGAGGTCACGCCGTTGTGATTACGTCGTACAATAGGCTGAAACCATAAAAGGAAGTGGAACGTCGTTCGAGAGGATAACGTCGAAAATGTCACGATGAGGAAAGGAGAGTTGCGAGATGTTACGTTGGCTTGGGGTGAAATGAGTGAGGAGGGAGAGAGAGACGGTGGTACACGCGCGTGCCTTTTAAAAGTTCACCAAGCAAGAACACGTTATTACGTGTCTTCTGGTTCAGCGAGCCACCGTTCGCATGTGGCTTCCGCGTTCCAAAGCTTCTTCTCATCCTCATCCTCTTCGTCCTCCTTTTGACGCCCTACTCGTAAGAGATATAAAAGTGCTTGTATGAACGGGCACGATGCATTCGACTCGGCAGCGCCTCGGGGTGAGACCATGGAAATACGCGCTAGAGTTCTCGTAAAAGAGCCTGCGAGGAAAACTCCCTCTTTTCTCTGCTTCCTTTATCTCTCTCGCACTCCTTTACTATATATATCTGTGTGTGTGTTGTGTGTATATATGAGTATAGGTACGCCGTTCGACGTAACCGAAGATTTATGATTCGCTCGGCGCTCCTTTGAGACGTACCGCGAGAAAGAAAATTACTGCAAAACGCACGAATTCAAGGCAACCCTTTGAAGAAAGTTTCGATCGATTTTTTTTTCTTTCTTTTTCCTTTTATTTCTTTTTCTTTTTCTATCTCGTCGGATTTGAACGAAATGTCTTTGGTTAATATCAAGACGACGAGGAACTATCTTCCAAGAGTCTCTCTTCATTTTTACCTGAAGATACCTTCGAGCTATCGTGTATGTCGCGTGGAAATTTTATATCGCGGATAAATTTATCGAGAGAAAGGAAGGTCTTTTGAGCGAACGAATTTCGACGAGCGAATGCGACACTTCGCTCTCGGGTAACGTTGCTTTATTTTTTGGATTATTAAACCGCTTTAATTTTCTTTTTTCTTCTGTCTTTTTTTCTGTCTATGTTTCTGTTCTATTCCCATTCATTTCTTTTTCTTTCTCGGATTCTATGATAACACGAATTTGACACACCGGCTGAAGCTCTTTGCATTACGTCGAAAAAGAGATTGGCTTTTTATTTCGTACGTTTCCTTTTTTTCGTGACGTTCATGCATCGTATATTTGTTTTTATTATGGGGCATAGAAGGATGAATGTATTCGGTTTATTAAATCGCTCAATTCATATCTCGTATTTTTACGCTTTTTATTTCCTCGAGAGATTTGTGAAAATTTCATAGGACACCTTGTATAGGCGTACGTATATACATATGCATATATATATGTCACATAATATGGTTGCACTCTCATCTCATCTTCTTCTAGTTTTTCTCTTTCTTTTCTCTTCTCTTCTCTTCTCTTCTGTCTGGCCGAAGAGATATTCATAGAAGAGAGGGTCTTCGCCGAACTTACGAGCTATTCGTGATTTCCTGTAAAGGACCGTGCTGGATGAGAAGGAAAAGAGAAAAAGAAATGTAGAGGGGGAGTGAGAAGGAAGTATATTTTTAACCGGACTCCTCGTAAAAAGAGGATCCATTTTCAGGCTCGAACCGGGATCGCGACTTACGAGCGTGACGCGGCCACGCGAGAACGTTCCGGTAATATATAGAAGGATTATCCGCGTTTGTATAGTTGAAACTTCTTCGTAAAGTTTAAGAAGATATGCTCCCACATCTAATTAACTTTCTACTCTCGAGTAGGCGATATCAAAACTCGAAGTACTTCGTAAAGTAAACTCAAAAATGAACATTCTATGAATAATTTATCGAACTTTCGGAAGATCAAATAGAAAAGATAGATGTTATATTTTGTTTTTCCACTCTTTATACGTTCTACGAACAAGTGTTAGATGTCATAAGTTTCTCGGAGTAAAGTGTATTTGGTCGTTCGGTGAGAATAAAATCGAAATACGGTGCACGTAGTTTAAGTTTTTCTCTGGTAACCAGTGCTTAGAAGGTTGCAAGAAAACGATGACGGTCGTTAAGGGACATCTCATTAACTCGATTGGTTAATTGACTTTATCGGTACGTAGGAAGACTCGATTAATTGACAAAGAAATTTCGTTTCCTTTGGCGGTCATTATCTCTCTATCTTTCTCTCACGCTTTCTCGGCTTCTTCTTTCTAACGAGTAAACAAGAAATTTGGCTTTACGTTTTTCATCATCTTTTTTTTATCTCTTCCCTCTTTCCTCTCTTATATACACACTTTTTAACTTCTTCATGTCTTTCTCTATTGGGCAGATGATATAAAAGGTGCTTCGCTTTAATACTGGGTACTTATGAGCACTTAAGAGAAGAAATAACACGTACGTGGACGTGGGTAAGATAGATAGAGAGAGAGAGAGAGAGAGAGAGAGAGAGAGAGAGAGAGAGAAAGGGGGAGTGAAAGAGACTATGTTCTTCGAGTAACTTGCATCAGATATATGTACTTACATAGTACACGCGAGGAAAACCAGCGAGAAGTTGAGAGCGACGTTCCTCCGCCTTCGAGCGTAAAGATAGTAACCATGAATATCTCACGGCTCTTGAATAAAATATAACGCATCTCCTCGTATAACTCGAACTTCATTTAACAAATATTATTCCATGAGTAGGATGTAGAAGATCAAATGGGTCGAATTATATACATGTGAAATTGAGAGTACGATCTTTCTCTTATTTTTCGTTGCTTTTAAAACAAGCATTGGTAATTTAGGACTAAGGAGATGTCGTGAGGTAGCACGGAGAAATTCACGAGCCCGTTAAATTGGCCATTCCCCGTAGCGATAAACGGATTGAATTTTTTGCTACTTCCGTGAGGAGAAAGTAAAAAAGTGGAAGAAGAAGAAGACGAAGAGAAGAAGAAGAAGACGATGAAGAAGAAGAAGAAGAAGAAAAAGATGATGAAGAAGAAGAAGAAGTAGAAGAAATATAAAATGACATAATTTAAAGATCCGGCTGACGTCCGTAAGCCCTCGATCAAAAAATTGGTAAGGAAATCGAGCCGTTCATTAAGCCGTTAAATTTGCGATGTCGCAATATTTCGACGATGAATCGGGTAATTTCGAAAGCGGATAAGCTTTTTCCTTGTTATCGAGATCTCGAACGAAGCGAGGATAGCAGTGTGGATTGCGAGCAAGCAACCCCCTGAGAGACGTTGCAACCTCCGAGCGTTCAGTGAATTCATCCTTTGCTGCCGAATCAATTTCCGGCAAAGCTCCATTAACGATCGGATGTGTTGGCTGAGAGCTCAAGGTGGGTGGGTGCTTCGGAAGGAGTGTAGAAGGAGTGTAGAAACGTAGCCGCGTGGGTACTTTCCCCGGAGTCACTTCGACGACCCTTCGCGAATTTATTCGCACGAACGCCCGGCACGTCGCCGAGGAATTCCATTAATCGACGCGGAGGCACTTCGAGGAGGACCGAGGTAGCGCTTTATAAATGGCGGTAAACGTCGTTTAAGCTTGGATTTATACGAAGAAGAAGAAGAAGAAGAAGAAGAAGAAGAGAGAGAGAGAGAGGGAGAGAAGTATTTGGGAAACGGATAAATTCCGCAAGCGAGTTTCTCCTGTCGGTGACGACGCGATAATTATTATTCTTGCTTTTCGCGTTGCCAACGAAAGATATTCGAAAATTAATCTCCGTGCCGAAGGGAAATCTTTATTTCTCGACATTCTTTTCATCCTTCATAGGTCGTCCATGATGTTGGTACTTATTTTCGTACTTTTTTATTTTTTTTCCAATAATAAAAGATATCGATCGAATCGAAAACGTCGGTAAAGTATGACTACGATATAAGATTTAAAGTATTTCATTCAATATTATTTTCTTGATTCCTTCTTTCAGTGATGCGATTTTCGAAAAGCCAAACATTCAACGGACAAGTTTCTCTTCGTTTATTAATTTTCAACGTTATAAAGCGATTAGAAAGTTCGTCGTAAAACCTTCGAGTGGCTTTTTGCAACTGAGAGTTTCCTCGGTAATTGGTGCATCGAATTTTGCCGATGCATCAATGCTTGCGAGATGCACACGCAACAAAAACTTGTTGCTTCGACGATCGACGTGCTATTGCCAATGGCCGAATGTCGAGAATTAAATCACCGATCGAACAAATCTACTCGTTTAACAAAAATTTCGACTCTCTTGTTCTCGTATTACTCACGAGGTTGAACCCGCAGGCTTATTGGGAGAACACTTTTGCGTCTTTCTCTTTTTCTCTCTCGTTTTTTGTCTCGTTCTATCACAGAAACGAGGTCGCAAATACAAATTCATTCGGTGAGCGCATGTAAAGAGGATTTTCCGATCGACAAGTTTTATCACGGAAAGCATTTGAATTTATTTGATGAATTCTCATTATGCGACGGATATTCATTCAGTATTTTTCCATTTCTTCTTTCTTATTTGACAGAAAAATATGTATTGTATAGGAAGCTCCTTTATGAACGATCTCCTTTGACCCTTTCAACGACTCACGATAATTAATTCATTGAATTAATAACCGGTTTCTACCTTCGATATAATCCTTATTATTATGCCGAAGAAGTTCTTGCTCTCTTTTTTTCCAATCGACGGTTCTTTGAGCAACTACCGCAAAGTTATATATATCGGTCAGAAAATGTAATTTAAATCGCGTCTCCTATCTACAGATCCGTCTAATATTAAAGGATCGTTGGAACTCCATGCGATAACACGAAGTTTTCTAATACAATTTACAAAGATGTTTCTATCCTTTTTCTTTGCTTCATCTGTTGCGGTCTTTTTTCATTAATTTCTTCGATATTTTGTACTAATCAGTGACTTTCGGGAAAAGTATAGCAAGAAGCACAAATGAAGAGTTAATTAAAGTAACGTGAATAAACTTTTAAGGACGACGACGCATCTCGCCTTCATCGTCGACCAGGTTTCTTTTTTAAGACATGAAAAGGAGAAGAATAAAAAGAAAGAAAGAGAGATTTCAAGATCGCAGTTCCTTTGGATGGTCTCACAGAGTAACTCCATTCAGTTCTCCGAGTATGAAAGCCCACGGGAGAACAAGGCTGCCACGAGTGAGATAGAAGTTGATACTATGGAAGGGAGAGAGAGAGAGAGAGAGAGAGAAAAGGAGAAAAAGAGATAGACGGACAGTCAGACAGAAAGAAAAAAAAAGAGAAAGAGAGAGAAGATAAGAGGATGGAGTCAAAACGGATGTTCCGTAAGAAACACGAGAGGTAGGTTGGGATGTAAATAGAAAAGGAAATTGCTGCGAGTCAAGTTGGAAGTCGATGATCACCGAACAGAAGAAGAGAGCCAAATAGAATACGCTGTTATCGTTTAAATCGTAAGGGATAGACATACGAGAACAACGATTGTTATTATTAATTAATTTATAACGTTTTATTAATTAAGTAATAAAAAATAAAATTTCTTATGAAATTTGTTATGAAGCCCCAAGTCGTACATTTATCATTTCTTTGTATCGTCTTTTCGTTTTTCGTTTCTTTCATCAGAATGATTAAATCCTTCTAGATGTATAAAAGTTTAAGTTGGATTCTGCTAACTATGAAAATACATCGAGAGGGAATGTATTTTACGAGTTGAATTAATAACGAACTTGGTTTGTTCTATGAAGTTTTCAGGACGATCGATGCGTAGGAACCCGTTTTGAAATTATCTTCGAGAGAAGTTTTACAATAGTGCCGACAGGTGCCTCAATTTCGTGGAAAGATCAGATCTTACGAAAATCTTTTTCGAATAAACGAAAGTGGAACGTAAAAATAAGAATCGATAAAACTTATCTGCCATCCTTTTGCTTACGTGATTTTTGCTATTTAATTGTTCTTTACATTTTTTCGAACGATCATTCATATATTTACATTTTCGTCAAATAATTATTTTCAGTGCTTCGAATTGTGATCCGTAATTCACTGTATTAATTTACATTTTATTCATATTTACACTGCTGAATTTCGTTCAATATCGACCTATTTAATTAAATATTTAACTAAATATTTTCTAATTAAGTTGTTAGCAGATTGAAGTTATAAAATTATGTAATAGATACACATGTCTTAACAAAATTGAAATACCAATTAAGTATCAATTACAGTCGACTGATGGATGATCGATTTAGAAGAGGATGAGAAGGACAACGGTCGAGCCTTCGTCACTGAAATTTCGGTTAACTACCTCGCTTCGTCGAAAGTAACGCCGCTAGACAAAACGGTGTAATTAGAGCGATAATTACTATCGCGGAAAGACCGAGAGGGAGAAGAGTAGTGAGGACAGGATAGTGTAGAAGGCGATAACGAGCGTGAGAGTAGAAACGTGATGTTGTCCATGATTGTGGCGGTTCGCTGTAATCGCGATAATTACTCAGGAACGTCTCTTATTGCAGGGAGATCGATATGAAATAAAATTGATACACATGTTATCCGATAATATTAGTTTAATTTTCTTGATAATTTGCAATTATATTATTTCAAGAAATTTTGCGTTTATTTGTCGAGTAATATTAATGTAATAAAATTAATTAAAATTTTCTTCTACAGAGATTTCGATAGATTTATTGAATCCTTCGAAATGCCAACTTTCATTTAACAGTCTATCTATCTAGATAGAAGAAAGATGTAAACTATTTTCGTATCATTTTATCTAAGACAAATTTATCGAATACTATAGTTTCCATTTATGTATCTAGAAACTCTTCTAAGATCAGAATCTTTCGATTCTATTTCTCGGGTATTTCATATTTGAGTCTCTTAAGACTCTTTATTGATTTGTTTTTCGTTCCAGTGAAATCGAAGATGGGATCAGTACGAGTTTCGACTGTCAAAGTACTTACTTTCTCCCCCCTCTCTCTCTCTCTCTCTCTCTCTCTTTCTCTTTCTCTTTCTCTTTCTCTCTTTCTCTTTCTTTCACGTTGTACGCTTGAGAATTACAGGTCGTATGTCAGGCGCGCAACGGAATTTCATTTCGCGCGGTTCGCGATCGTTGAGAACGTACGAGTGTAGGAAAACCGATTAACGATGATACCCACGGAATCATTCAACGTTATTTATAGAAATATTTCTAATGCACGTGCGCGCGTTCGTGTCAACCGAACTCGTTGACATTCTGCGCTTTATGATTCATGATAATCGAGAACTGAATAAGCTGGAAAGCATAGTACATTATATAGGATAGATATATTATATATATGAAAATTGAATTAATCCAAGGCCCCTGTGTAACTAATCGAATACTATATAATACATTGTATTTGATTTTCTTTTTATAGTTAATATATTTATTTCAAATAATTGATTCGATTTCACGTGGAAATAGAAAAATGGATTATATCATTATAGCTACGTTGTTATCAATTAGTACTGTTCGAATTTTTAGAATGTTTTATTTCTTTTTAACGATTTTTGAGAATAGGAATATACTTGCTACAAAGTAGATCTAATAATAAAACTAAAATAATAAAACAGATTACTCATCGTATTTTTGATAAACTTGAATAAGAAATGAAACTTTTGCATATACGTTGCACAGAATATCAATCTTACATTAAATATTAATATGTTTACCACATGCATTTAAAAAAAAATAGATGCGATATTTCTCTTTATCGTTTTAAAACGACAAGAAAGAAAAACAAAAAGGAAAAAGAAAGAACGTCAACCAGGATGTAAAGAATGTATGTACTGTAAGCAATTAGAAGGAACGATCATCCGAAAAGTCTAAGTGCTGACGATGCTTGTTCGGTTCCCACAGGATAAAACCCGTATGCACCCTGGTGCAAGCTCGTAAAACATACAAGCGTATCCGGTTTGCTCTTTCTTTCTCTCTCTTTCTGACGAGTCGTGCGCGTAACTACGTGGCTCGTGGGAGTATCTATCACATCGGCGGACAATGCGCTCGGAGCCATGGCCGAACGGTTACTTCGCGAGGACAAAGGTCCTGACAGGAGGAAAAAAATTCATCTCCCGAGGATAGACGAGCGGAGGTCAGCCAAAGCTTACGAGCTTCGTGAACACACCCTCTTTCCTCCCTTCGTCCTCCTTTCTCTTTCTCTCTTTCTCTCTCTCTCTCTCTCTCTCTCTCTCTCTCTCTTTCTCTTTCTCTCGCGAGCGCGCATTTTCTCTTTTTCTTTCATCCTTTCTCCTTCTTCCTTTTTTCCTTTCTCGACTTGACCACTGGCAAACTTCCAATACCTCTCTAATCAATCGAGCTGCTCGATAGTGTGCAAAACACGTTACCTTCTCGCGATACTCTTTGATTGACTTCCGTAACGACCTGCTGATCGTAAATATCATCAAAATCACATCCGATTTTTGAATAGAAATCACTGATTTAAATCATTTATTAAGATCAGAAAAGAAATTCTTTAAAATGGATTTTTCACTCATCGACGCGAGGAATAGTATCCGAAAAAGAATCGTTCTTTTAAAGATACCGATCCTGATCGAGATATCGGCTTTACTCGCATTCGAGAGAAGCTTTAGAAGGAAGAAAGATAGAATGGAAGGAACGAAGGAATCCGTTGAGACCATCGAGAGGAAGGAGCGATCCATCAAAATCAAAAGAGCGTCACGAGTAGCATCGCCTAACTCTCTTTTCTCTCTCCACGTTATTTCGTTATTCTTCGGGGCGTCTCTCTTCTTCTTTGCTATGTTATGTTGGGAAGGAAAAAGATGAAAAAAAGTGGGTAAAAGAAAAAGAATAGAACCAAAGTAGAAGACACAAAGCCACTCTTACTTACGCTTATATATATAATATATATATATATATATATATAATATATAATATATATATATTATACTATAATATAAAACGAATATACACAACAAGGATGAAGATACGTATGTGTTTCAAGGAAAGAAAGAGGAAGAGAGAAGGAAGTTGTCTCTTTCTCTCTTACAGAAGCATAGAAGGAAAGAGAGGAGAGAGAGAGAGAGAGAGAGAGAGAGAAAATGAAAGGGGAGAGTAATGGATGGTAGGCTCGTAGTGTCATGAGCAGCATGCCGAACCACGCCGTCCACACTCTCTCATGCTCGTGTTAATCAAACGACGTATGTACGGATCGAAGCAGTGGGAAAGAAAAAGGCAGAGGTAGGTAAATGAAGGGGTAGACAAAAAAAGAGACAGACAGAAAAATAAAGACAGATAGATAAAGTCAATAAGACAGACTAAGATAGCAGACGATCAGAGAGAGGGAGAGAAAGAAAAAGAGAGAGAAAGAGAAAACAGAATGAAGAGAATGTTACTATGATCGTAAGGTCAAACCATATCGCAGGGTTATAGAGAAAGGAACATGAAACGATTTAAGGGAGCTTCGAGGGTAACCAGTGTTGTCTGTTATTTAGTCGAACGCAATAATATACCTCTGTAAAATCGATTTTGAGTTTCCTGTGATACGAAGCTACACTATCTGTAATCCTTGGATCGAAGGTAGTTCTCTTTCTCTCTTTCCCTTTCTCTTTCTTTTTTTCTCTACGATACGATCAAGAGAACGCGTTATGCGTTTCCGAGTGGACCGAATTATTCGCTCGATCGAAACGAGAAATCCAATCCCCGGAAAGGATTTCGCTACGTTTTTTCGTCTGCTCCTGCTCGATGGTACATAAAAGTAATATTTATACATATATGTTATACATATATGTTGATACATATAATATAACATGTATGTTGATACATATAGTATAACATATATGTTGATACATATAGTATATCATATATGCATATATATATATATGTATAGATAGGCGGGTATATTATATACATATGTAGAGAAGAGAACAGAAAACAAAAGGAAATTAATATCACATTATTCGACTGACGATGAATATCAGATATATTCATATTATTCCCGCGACGAGCGTTTATCGCTTGTTTTTATTTGTACACGTGAAAACGTATCGTTATATTCGTTATTATTATTATTTTTTTATTATTACTTTATTTTTTATTATAAATAGCAAACTTCGTCAAATTAATTATATATCGACGAAATAGGATGCGTATGATACGTACATATATATATATATATATATATATATTATAATTATTACTTTGGAGACTCGTAACGCTTGTTGAATTGAACATTCTACGAATGTTCCTTTTAAAGATAGCGTGGTATCGTCGCGAGAGTGTTATGAAACACGAGTGGCTTATCGTAATTAATGACCCGTGTCGAGGGGAAGTCGATATCGGAGGACGAGTACTCGCTCGTATCGAGATGGTGTCGATCGGTGCTGATTGAGCGTCGACGTACCATTGTTATATGCCTTGTAACTTCTCTCTCTCTCTCTCCTGTTCTCTGTCGTTCTCTCTCTCTCTCTCTCTCTCCTGTTCTCTGTCGTTCTCTCTCTCTCTCTCTCTCTCTCTCTCTCTCTCTCTCTCTCTCTCTCTCTCTCTCTCTCTCTCTCTCTCTCTCTCTCTCTCTCTCTGATCTTCATAGAATAATAGCCTTTGTCAGGCATACAATATACGTTATTATCATTATTATATCGATCGGTCAAAGCAAAGTTTCGTCTTGATCCATTTATTCGATTTACATTTTACTTATCATGAAAACGTTAAGAAAGATCTCTTTTATTTCCGTATTCGAGTTTAATTCGGTACGGTTCTTAAGTTTTACGATAAGCTGTAGACTTCTGACTGAAAATCCTCCTAAAGGAAAAGATTGAATTTCTAATATTTTATACAGAGTAATAGAGTTACGTACTTATTTATTTTAATTCTATGATCGAGAAAGTAAACTACATTTTATTTTTAAGACTTGAATCGTAATGAAAGAGCAACTTTTCAAACTCAACACAAACGATTACGATAAAGAGTATTATCATCGATGGACGACTAATCGATAATTCAAATTTGTCTATGTTTCTACGCCCACTTTCAATAAGCATAACTTAGCGAACGTTCTAGTATCTGATTCGTTATCGGGCAGTAACCGACTCTCTGGTAGTTGATCGAAGCGACAATCGAGACAGCTGTCGCGAATTAATTTGCCTTGCTCCTGTCAAAGGCAGAAATCGTTGAAAGTTACTATAGGCAAAAGTAATATGTACGCATGTACGTTCGAAAGAAATTTATCGACGATTTCTCTGCAATATTCTTCTCATGAATCACCATCGTTTCGTTTTACCCGTCGATCCCGTCGTTTTTCCCCTTAGAAACGAGAAAAATTTTCGTTCCTTTGGAAAACGAACACGAAGCAAACTCTCTTAACTTTTTAACGAGAGCCGATATGCACGATCGCTGTCATTCGTGATCGCGTTAAAGCGATGTAAAGAAGAGAAAAAGAAATGTCAGCTGTATCAAGCTTTTTTTTTCCATTCTCTTTAAACGTTTTACGAATACGTAGAAAATTTTAGAAGAAATTCGTACACCAGAACACATTTACTACGCCTAGCAAATTCAATTCGATGCTGGTCGATCGCTAATATTCGCGGTCGGCATGGAATGCACGGTAACCGATAAGGCCCCTTTGCAGGACGTAACCGGAATTTATGAATCAATGCAGTAGCATTCATTAACGATTCAGAATAATCGATACATGAATTTCAGTTAGTCCCTATATTAGAATATTATCGGAGTTTAGAGAAAGATATTTCTTTAGACAGCTTTGTAAATAACTTTATAGATAGCTTTGAACATTCATATTTAAAAAAGAGAAAGAAAAAGAGAGAGAGAGAGAGAGAGAGAGAGAGAGAGAGTGTATGTATGTGTGTGAATTGATAAAATATCATGATTTTCTAATAGATAAATTATAATTTTTCAATCTTTCTGAAGTTACTTAACTTTCGAGTAATGTTGTCCATGCAAACGTTGACATAATAATAACATGTTTTTATCGGATTAGCAATAAAGTAGTTTTGTAGTCACTTTAGGAAATTGAGAAGCACATCTGTCGTGTATCTCATAGGAAGATAATCGATTCTGTTAGACGACAGAACAATCACGTAAGATCTACGTCCGTCAACGGAACCGTCGTCTCACAGACGATCGCCCATTTCCAAAGCCGCGTTGCCGACACAGAGAGCTTTACGCCGAATTGCGTTCGTGCAAAGGGCAATGCTTTAATCCCTTGCAGTTTGTGAACGATCAAACGCGTACAGAACCGATTAAAGAGAAAGAGGATATATATATATATATATATATATATATATATATATATATATAAATGTATGTGTGTATGTATATGTCTAGAAAGAGAAAGAGAGAAAGAAAGAAAAATAGAGATAGACGAAATAGAATGGAAGCAATAAGGAGTTTGATAATACTCACCTACGCGTTTTAGCAAGCTTTGTGATGAAAAAGAAAGTCCGTGAAGGGTGAGAGCTTGCGAGGAGATAAACGTGGAACGCAGAAGAAGAAGAAGAAAAAGAAGAAGAAGACGATGACGACGACGACGACGACGACGATGATAGGCGCGTCTCCACCCTGACCTTAATCCTTTTCTCGTTTCACCCCACTCCCTTTCTTGAAGACCCGTATTCCAACACTGTTCAAAGTCACTCTCACGCGCGCACACAGCATACACCTAAACGATAATATGTATCTAGTGGACGAGAAGGGATAAGATGTGTCATCATATGGATCGATGTACTAGGAGGACTCATTACCGTTTTTCGATCTTAGCAACGATCGTAATATCTCTCTCTCTCTCTCTCTCTCTCTCTCTCTCTCTCTCTCTCTCTCTCTCTATCTCTATCTTTCTCTCTCGAATATAAGCGAAGCGAAATAATCCAGTCGAAAGGATATGTAAATGCAATGATACTCGCGATACCGTTGAGTGGATGTAGATCGACTTGGTAGTAAAGCTAGTGATAGTAGTCGATCGGAAGGATTCGAGAAAGGTCAAAGGTCGCTCTAGTCTTTTCTCTTCTTTCTCTTACTCTTCTCAGTTCGTACCTTCGAAACTCTGAGATCGTATCTTTTGGAGAAATCGACTATCCCTGATCGCGTTTCCCTCTCGATTGGTCCATAGAAGAGAAGACCGTATCATTCGTAGATCTGATCTTCATCCTCTCGTTAAACGCCAAAAAGAGAGACATTATACGTCGATTTACTTTCTCTCGACGATCTATCTATCGTCCAATCGTTTGATCTCTCTCTCTCTCTTTCAAAGTTTACTCTGCTTCGTTGGAAGCGTTGATAATATTGTCTCACGTTTTCTCCCTCTCTCTCTCTCTCTCTCTCTCTCTCTCTCTCTCTTTCTCTCTCGCAACAACAGTTAGGATAGCAAACTGGATTCGTTCTCTCGAAAATATTTCTTTTTTTTTTTCGTTCTCATTTTCTCTACGTTTCGAGCTTCGTCATTCGTCCGACGAAAATTGCGGATTAGAAAACATACGACTCGTTGAAAATATCAGAAAAAAGAGACCTTCATTCTATTTTTGTTTATATTTTTTAAAGGAAAAAGAAAACGATGTTAGAGGTCTTCGATACGCAATGATTCCTTCTCTCTCTCTCCCTCTCTCTCTCTCTCTCTCTCCTTATCTCTATCTCTATCTTGTCCTCTTTTTTTTATCGTCTGGTGGACGTTCTTCTCGTAAGCACCAGCGAACATTTTCGAGTGGGCTATTAATCGCTTGCTAGACGCTTAATTGAATTTCTTTGGTCGTCAGGCGACGCTCTGAAGGTAGAGAGATAATCTCCCTTGATTCTTTCTCTCGTCTCACAATCGTCCGCAAGTTCCGCAAGAAAGAATGTGTAAACTACGAAGGAACTACGTAGTTTTACGGATCATTCACGGATTATTTTGTTAGTAACCACGTCCATTCATCTTTTCACTTTCTCTCTGTTTACAATCAAATGTTTGGAGTATTTTGAATGGGGTAATAGCGAAACAAATTTATATTGTATAATTATTACTTCACGATAATAATGTATTAAAGTTGTATACAGTCTTTAATCGATACAATTAAAAATGAAATTAATAAAATCGTAAATCGAAATTAAATAAATCGTAATCGAAGGTTTTTATCAGACATCTAATATATGTATACCGATATTAACGCTGCTGGTTTTTTTCCTTTCTTCGTGATAAAAAAAAAGAAAGATAAAATGAACAAGATAAAAGAAACAAGAAAAAAAAGAACAAAAGAACGATAGAATGAATAAAACGGAAAACGCGGAAAGTTCGGTGGAGCAGAACATTAATTCCAAAGCCCCGGAGAAACACGCGAGCAAGAAAGAAAGAAAAAGAAAGAAAGAAAAAGAAAGAAAGAGAAAGAGAGAGAGAGAAAGAGAGAGAGAGAGAGAGAGAGAAAAAGAGAGAGAGAAAGAGAGAGAGAGAGAGAGAGAGAGAGAGAGTTTTTCTCCTCGACGTGTAAGCGCGATCGTAGCGGCAGGTGTTACTACGAAGAGAATTTTCGGCAGAGTAAACGAGTACCGTCTACGTACACTATTAATTGCCGCCAGCTGCTAATTGGAGTTGGTACGTTCTCCGTTTTGGCTGGACAGAGAAACAAAGAGAAAACGAAGAAAAGTGTTTGTATGTGTGTATGTGCGTGAGCGTGCGTGTATATGTATGCGTATGTATGTATGAGAAAGAGAGAGACTAGATTTTCGTATTCGTAGAAGCGGAAGTTGACCGATAGAATGAGGATGCGTCGTAACGGAAACTGGTCAGCTTGTGTCCTGTGGCACAAAATGACGCACGAGAAGGATCGGAGAGAAAGGATGAGGAGGATGAGGAAGAGGAAGAGGAGCAGAGAGACAGAGAGAGAGACAGAGAGAGAGAGAGAGAGAGAGAGAGAGAGAGAGAGAGAGAGAGAGAGAGAGGAACGGAGCACTTCGTTATCGGATTGTTCGTGGCAAACGCCGTGTTTACACCGAGCTCGCGGATTACGTTTGCTCGTGCTATCGGATTCTAGTATATGTATATGCGTGTCTGTCTGTCTCTCTCTCTCTCTCTCTCTCTCTCTCTCTCTCTCTTTCTCTCTCTCTCTCTCTCTGTCTCTTTCTATCTCGCTCACTCTTTCGATATGCTGGATCGAAACGCAGGAAACTCGTTAATGCCTTTTTACGCGAGAATCGTGCGAACTGCGCGATTGCGCTTGTAGCCGCCACGGAACAGTGATACTCGACATCCCATAATGTTGTATCCTGTTCTATGTACATGACAGAGAGATAGATAGAGAGAAAGGGGAAGCTAGAAACGACGGTCGATGCAAGTTTCACTCTTTCCCGATGGTCTTCGATTTTTTTCGATTTCTTTTTTTTCGATTTTTTCCGATCTTTTTCTTTTTTTTTTTTTTTGCATGATACGATGACCAACCGCGCATGTTACGGACATGAATTTCGTTGCAGTTTGTTCGTTGCCTATCGGATTTTTATCTCTCTTTTTTCTCTTTATCTTGCGTGGAGGAGAGAGACGAGAGAGTAACTCGTTGTTAAGAGCGTTGAGGGATCAAATGTGGAGGATATAGATTGAACTGATCCAGATTGTAAAATCATCGAAATATAGACAGAAATAAAGGGGGAGAAAAAGAGAGAAAGAGAGAGAGAGAAAGAGAGAGAGAGAGAGAGAGAGAAAAGAGAAAATGATGGTCGTTTGTCGTCGTTTTACGACTTCATTAAGGCGTCGTTACGAGCTGGATACTAGCCGGTCGAACAAAGTGAGTACTTATGTAGCCCTTTCACGATAAACCACGTCGATTTATGAACGCCGACGGAACATTAATGGCCCTTACTAAATAATTTTTCGTCTCACGGAGAGAGATAGTTGCTGAGGAGCAAGAGGTAGAAGAAAGACGGAGAGAAACTCCGTTCCGGACGAGCGGCCGAGCGTGAGAAGATGACGTCGTAACCAGCTCGGCACGTTGTATTCGTTCGGTCCTGATGGAAATTTAATTCTCGATACCGCGATCTTTCAAGTCGAACGACGGACTTCCCGGCCATTTCGAACGCGAGAGTCGCGACGATAACGAAGAAACGAGCACCCTGCTCGTGTTCGAGCAGGATCGATCGTGAAACATCTCCAGCTTCGTCTCGCGATTTAATTTCCTATCGCTTTGGAAAATGTTCTCGACGTATGTGCTTGTTAGAAAATAATATATATATATATGTGTGTGCGTGTGTGCGATTTTATGTATATACAGTAATAGATACAATATATTTAAAAAAATAATTATTTATTTTTATCCGTCTTTGAAATGTAATTATACGAATATGACGTTTAATTTAAATGTTTTTTTTACACCGATGTCCGACAGCAACGGCGTCGATTTTTTTATACGAAACACTTTTTTCTTTTCTTAAAATTGGTAAATAAAAAGTTAGTCCGTGTAGTTCAGTTTTTTCGCATGCGTTTGTGCATGTGTGTATTTGTGTGTGTATGTATGTATTTGTGTGTGTGCGAGTGAGTATAAAAGAGAAACGAGACGAATACGCCTGGGAAATCCGTTCTGTTCAAAAACTGCCGCGAAAATTTGGCCCGTCAAGCTGACTGCTCGGATTCAACGAATCTGTCGGGACGATTAAGAGACAGAAACAGAAAGAGGGAGAAAGAGAGAGAGAGAGAGAGAGAGAGAGAGAGAGAAGGATAGGAGGAATATGTACCTACAACGAAAACGAATATCGATCCTTGAAACATTTATCGTATTTTTGCATCTAAGCGCAAATAAATTCTGCTGAGTGGTAAAAAGCAGGAGTGCTGACAGGAGAAAAGATTGTATAGAAGTACAAGTTGTCTTTCTCGATTTTACCGAAAATGTTTCTGTTGTTTTCCAGAGAATTTATCGTTTTTGCATAGTCCAAATCTATTTCTACGCTTTTCTTAGCAACGAAAGTTAATAATGGCAAATATTTCTCAATGACGAATTGCGTGTTGTTCGTAATAACTTCTAAATTTACTCCTTCTTATATAATTAAAAGTTCAGCTTAAAGCTGTACATCGAGATCCATTCAAAATTTTGATAGCGATCGATAAATCGTTAACTCTGGAGTTTGCGAGTTCTCTTAAACGATAGCTTTTGACGTCAGAGCGAGTTCAGTTATATAGAAATACGTTTGTTTTATTTCTTTTTTTTTTCCTTTTCTCTACTTTTCTCTTTATATAAATCTTTGCTCTCTTTTTATACATTCACGGTCAAAGTTTGCAGCTACCCATGGTCTATATTTATTTTTGAAAAAATAATTTGCGATTCGTTTGACACTGCTCTTTTGAGTAAAATCGCAAGTTTAACAATAAATAAAATTCATTTAGCAAACAATCTCAATGGTGAAATTTTTAGTGAAATAAAAATATTCAAATCTTTAAATTTGTATTAAAAATAAAGAAAAAATATTACATCAATACCTTACTGTGCTACTATCGATAAACCTACGTCGTTATCATTTTGAAACCATCGTGTTAAACAATACGGTTATGCATATTCATATCTTATTCAGGTATAAGCTCTGCCTCCTCGCTTCATTATGGCCACTCCTTGCTATAGCTCGCTTCAAAATCATTCGATGCTAGCACGACCCTGTCTCTCGGAACGGAAAACGCTAATCCTTTTCCGATATCGGATTGTTTGCGAGACGAGACGATTTCGATGCTTGCGATTTAAATTGATTTTATTCTTATTATTATTTTATCGACAACTTTCTAATGAGCTTACAATAAAAGAAGAGAGGCGGGAAATAAAGATGGAAAAAAGAAAAATTCGGTATAATTACGAATAGAAAACAATGCGCACCTATATCTCGTGTACGCGAGAATTTATTTCGAATGACGTCGCGTACGCTTTTTCGTAGTTTGCGAAACTCGTATACCGAGTTCGTTTCGGTCCTCGTTCGAATTCTAATGCTCTGAGAGTCGCAAGAGAACACGTTGGAAAATTTTCTCTCTTATACACAGGTATGAACCCGTACATATGCCTTTTTTTTCTCTCGTTTATGTTTTTTCCATTTCGAAAAGGGAGGTCGAGCGGCTTTTGTAACAACGAGAAGTTCGACGGTATCGTATGCACATACCCGTACGAACAGCTCGAATATATATTTAAATTTTAGCGCGGATATGGTAGCGTTAAAAGCCTCGCCTGGTGACGAGCTGTAAAGAAATTTTCAGCTTCGTCCATTTTCATCGACTCTACATGACTAGCGCATACCACGTTCCTCGATTCTCCAATTTCGTAAACTACATATTATTCGATACGAAAGAGAGAAAGAGACAGAGAGAAGCTTTGATATTTCGTTACTGTTCGTGAACATCGATAGCTACGAATGTAAACTTCGTTATGGTGTTGGAAACTTTAGCAATTACATTGGGTAGCATCGTGTGAAACGAAACGTTTGTTCGCGGCGTCGACGTGATTACGCTCGAATATCGAATGCAAGGGGAGAAAGAGAGGAAAAGAGAAAGATAGATAGAGGGTAGTTGGAGAAATCCGAAGGGACGATACAACGCCATCGAAAGCTGGCGATAACGTTATCGCTAGCAAGAATGAGCTTTCTATAAACATTTTATGGCTAAAAGTCATCTATAAAAGATGAAATGCAGTCTTTCCTCGATATACGAACACTCGATAACGATCGATAAGAAGAGCGATTCGATGAGCAATGCTGCATCAAAGATAAAAGAATCCTCTAATCTAGCTTAACAAAAACGTAAGGTAATTAAGCCGGGAAACTTGTGTTGCGTTTGGGTTGAAGCGAGCACGCTCAAGTGACAATTTCATGATATTGTATAGTCCACTGATTCACGATGCATAGTGCGCCCTGTCGCATCATTCATCGAGTAAGCGGTCACAGTGACCATAATTTCTACCCAATTTGTCCACTTATCGGAAACATCGAGAAAGCTTGCCGCCAAAAAGCACTCTCGATCATACCGATATCGATCGATCAAAGTAATATTCTCGAGTTGTTTCGTCGAGAGGGCCGAGAGTATTTTGTGATGGTGTGTGCGTGTGAAAATAACTTTAAAGAGAGAAGAAGGGGAGAGGGAGGGAGAGAAAGATAGTGAGAGTGAGACAGAGAGAGAGAGAGAGAGAAAAAGAGAGAGAGAGATGCATAACGAAAGGTCGTTAAGTACCTTCGACTCGGTAGCCCTCGTAGCGAACAATTGCTCTCGTCGTATCCATTAAGTTTCCCTTTGATTCATCCGACGCGTCACCCCATCCCGTCGTAGCTTGTGGTCACCGAGGCGGAACACGCTTTTTAAAGGAAGAACCCTTTCGTGGACTGTAATTTCTATCTTGGTTAATCACATTTCTTTCTTTCTTTTTCTTTTTCCTTATAAGAGCTTTGTATACCCAAGAAAGAAAAAGAGAGAGAAAAAGACGGACCGCGCGCTTTTTTTCCTCTCCGACAGAGAGCCAAACGAAATGTCGAACGAACGGGGCACGTCGAATGGTTCGGCGAAAGCAAGAAAACTCACTTCGTAGAAAAATCTCAAGAAAGTTCGAACGTAGTAATAAGCACGACAGTCCGCGATATCAAAAGAGAGAAAGGAGAGAATAGTCACGATTGACCCTTTCTCGATTAGAGCTTTCAAGAGTTTAGGAAGGAAAGAGCTTAAGGCGTAGAGAAATCGTCATTCGACGTAAAAGCTTTCTCGGAGCTTCGTGTCTCGCTCGTTCTCTTCGTTTCACTCTTCCTTTCTCTTTCTCTCTTTCTCTCTTTCTCTCTCTCTCTTTCTCTGTCTCTTTCTTAGTTGCACCGCTTTTATAGTTCTCTCGTCGCGTGTCGACCTCACGGTACTCAGATCAGTCGACGTTCCATTTATTTCCGTCGACGGAAACGTGACACCCGGCGAACCGTTAGGAGCTGCGAACCCGTCGCTCCCATCGAAGAGTCGCCGGCAGACTGCGAGAGAGCCTGCCGCCGAGCCGAGATGTGGGAGCGCCGGCAACTCTCTGAGAGAGAGAGAGAAAGAGAGAGAGAGAGAGAGAGATCGACGAGCACGCGCGAGACGACTATCGGAAAAGGACGAACGATGCCGTGACGAGAAGAAGAGAAGGGCAGCGAAAGGGGTGACTCGTGCGAGTGCGCAGCATCCTCTTTCTTTCTCTCTGTTCGTCTATTCATCTCTCTCTCTCTCTCTCTTTCTATATATATGTTCGTCTATTCATCTCTCCGTCTCTCTCTCTCTCTCTCTCTCTCTCTCTCTCTCTCTCTCTCTCTGTATGTTCGTCTATTCATCTATCTATCTCTCTGTCTGTCTCTCTCGATGTTCTTTCGGTCCGTCTCCTTTCCTTCCATTCGTCCAATGTAACTCCGTCAAGAGATAGCGAAAAAGAAAGAAAGAGAGAGAGAGAGAAAGAGAGAGAGAGAGAGAGACAAAAAGAATAGTTTCTTGCTCGTGACCGCTCTCTTCGCGGCTACATTCTGGCGCGCAAGCTCTCCGCAAGCGCGGGGGGTTGTTTGTACTAAAACGTCGACTGGTTGCTGCCTCGGAGACGTCGTCCTTCGATTCCTTCGTATTTGTCTCCTCTTCCACATACTTTGATTACGCGTTGGAGAAGAACGCATTCGAGCTTCTTTCTTCTTCTAAAGGTACTTCGTTGCAAATATGGGGTAAAAAGAGGACAGTATTCTCCTCGCAATACTACCTCTCCCGCGTGATTTATTCGTGCTATATTTTTATTACTCTCTCAATGTCTTCTCGCTCTATACTTTTTATTGTTGATATTTTCTTTTTTTTAGAAAGAAATTCACGATCTAGTCCATTCTAAGATATATCATTTGCATCTTTTTTTCATTAGGATAATATTCCGTATTCTTTGATAAAAGAGTAAAGAATATATTGAAATTTATTGGATTTTATGAAGACGAGTTAAATTGCGCGGTACAAAGGGAAAAGTGTGAATTTTAGATGGAAATGCAAAGCTTTTGAAAATGATGTATAAATATCGACGAAAGTAATGACAGTGACAAATAGAATTAATGTTGAAATAATCGTTGGCTGCGTGTGCGAGATAAAATACGAGATTAGTATTAGTAACGTAAACCCATGAAGAGAGATAGAGGAATAAGATGTAATACTAGGAGATTCTTAAGAAAGTTTCTCGCACCAAAGTATGCGCCGTTAAGCTTCGTTAAGAAACGATATTGTAGGAGAGAGAAAGAGAAAGAGAACGAGAACGAAAGCGAAAGAGAGAGAGAGAGAAAGAGAGAGAGAGAGAGAGAGAGAGAGAGAGAGAGAAAGAATGAGAAGTAGGCGATTGCAAAATGATTTATGGTCTGTAAATTTGAAGTTTAGCAATTTTCACAAGTATTATGTGAAGGGAGAAAGAGCGATAAAGAGAAAGAGAGAGAAAGAGAGAAAGTGATAGGAAAAGAGGAGAGAAGAAAGTAAAGAAAGAGAAAGAGAGAGGGAGAAAGACGTGTTGCTACATAAGAGAGCAAGTGAACGGAGCTTTTAGGAAGCACTGCAAGCCCGACACTTTCTGACGTGAGGTACCTATACAGTTTCCTTTTACACGTTGTCGTTGCTGTCGTCATGGAGGCGACGATGTACACCAGCCAACGTTCAAAGACAAGAACCTAGGGGGATACTGCAGGTTTCGAATTTTCTGTGAAACGCGGGTCGACTGAAAAGCTTCGCTGAGATTAGGTCGACTGCCAATTTCCGCGAGCTCTAACTCTCTCTTTCTCTCTTTCTCTTTATCTTCCTCTCTCTCTCTCTCTTTTCTCTTTTTCTTGTCGCTATACACAACATGCTTTTAAAGGACCAAAGAGGGAGAATCAAATTTAAAGCTTTCAAATTCAAAGACCAAACTTCGGCGGTTTCTCGGTAGTTATATGTGTGCTTTCTTGAATACGTGTGCGTACACAATATACATATATTTATATATAAGTATACGTAGAAAGACGTTGTAACGTTCCTTCACCGACGAAGAAAATATACTTTTAAGGAAAAAGACGGCTTTCGAGAGGCACCACGAAAGACCGTTCATAACCGCGAAACTGCTGTCGTCTTGTTCTTTTGACTAAAGTACGAGACGCGCGTTATAAACTACTGCTTTCCTTTTTCTTCTTTCCTTCTCTCGGTGAACCTGGAAAGTCAAGGTAAGGTCTTTTAGATGAAAACGAAGCTTTCGAACTTCGAGAGACCGGTCTTGAAAAAGGAAAGCGTCTGAGTTGCATCCTTTCATAAACGTCAACGTTCCTTTTCTTTTATCTCTTCACTTACTTTTCAAATCTTAAATTACTTTTATTTTCTAGCCACGAAGCGACCATTTCAATTACTATAAACAGTCCATTTTCTCGGCATTTATATTTCTTTTTCTCGATGACGTTTCATTTGCATGATAAATTTCTCTATTTATTTTATACGGTACAAAAAAAGAAAAAAAAGAAAAATTATGACGGTAAACCATAATTACGATATATTTTCTTTTCTTCTTTCTTTCAATAGCATTACATTCGTGAAAAGTACGTGATACGTTAGGTAAATACGTTCGATCGAGATAGTCAAGACTGATTTGAGATCGGCTGAACGGAAATACCGAAGGCTAGAGAATGAAATATGGTTTGAGGTACTTGCTCGTTCGTGTTTCTTCATTGTAGGAAACAAAGAAGGAAGAGAAAAAGACGAAGAAGAAGAAGAAGAAGAAGAAAAAGAAGAAGAAGAGGAAGAGGAAGAAGGAGGGAGATTCGCGTTTAAGGTCGCGATGCCGAATGAGTGAAGGATCGTTGAGGTCAGCCGCACGCGCGCGTTTCTTCGAGCATTTTTTCTCTCTCTCTCTCTTTTCCCTCCCTTCTCCATCCCTTACCCATGTTTCGCTGCTTTTGTTCGCCGGATATCACGACCGATTCTAGTTATTTACGCCCAGCGATGAATAACAATGAATGGCCTCGCGTGCTATACCGTTGCTATCTATAAATCCTTTCGCATGCTCTTCGTGACAATTCGCGGGGACGAAATTTCACGAAAATGGAAATGGGTGAAGAGGCGATGGAGCATGGAGAACGTAATTTGTTACTTAAAGTTTTCGTGCGTTGTTTAAAGTGAAGCGTAGTAGAGCAAGTCATTAATTTTAAAATCATGTCCCACGTCGCACATTAATGATCAAGTAATATGTAGTTACATGGGTACTTGTTGTATCGATAATATTTAATTTTCAAAAATAATAGAGTTTATATATACTCATCGATGCGGCAAGTCAAAATGCGCTATCTTTATTTTCTCTGCGGCCGTCGAGTACAAAGCTAATTGTGAGTTTAAGTGTTAAAACGTAACAATATCTTATTAATATATTACATATGTGTCTTTATTCAACGTTTATATTCAACGAATTGAATTTTTCGTCTGTTTTATTAATGTTGCATTTAGTATTTATTTGTATTGTTCTTTATTATTACTTATTAAAAACATTGATCACTTCTGGCATTCATAATTTCAACAACATTGCTGTTTTTCTTCTTTCGAAAATTTCCACAGAAAATAGTTTCTCCATCTTTTTCATTCACACGGTGATAAAGAAACAAAATTTCAGAATAAGAGAAAAATGATATTATTTCGAAATCATATAATCTTGTTCTATACGAGCCGTTTATTTTTAAAGTGGCTTAAGTATACTTTTTTTAGATCGTTTGAATCAATCTAAAAATATTGATTTCTGATAATGGTAGTATAATATTTTTGCGTTTAAAAAAATGTATAATCTACAAATCCAATCAGCTTAATAAACATTATTTAAAAGATAGGATGTTTTTGTGGCTATAAATGGACTTAAGCTATTTCAAAACTTAATGAAATGATATTTTTAATTTTTAGAAAAACGTGAATTCTTTAAAAAGTATTATAATAGTTTTAAAAGTCAATGCATCTAAAAAACTATCATCTTGAGCTGTAAAAATAAAAATTGAACATTTATTCACTTTTAAAAGAATTATGCAATCAAATTATATTATATTTATATCTCCTTTATTTTATTTATACGGGAAAGATTTAAAATGATCATGATGTACAGGTGGTATATATTGCAATGTCTATTATATATTTGTATTTAGTTGTTGTGATTGTTTCTACATTTTTATACAACAGCGACAGTTCTAAATATAGAACGTTAATAACATCATTGATCTTTTTCGATGCGATAACAAATTTATCGTTCGAATGTAGACTTAACCGACTTTCAGAATAAAAATAATTACCACTTCAACTAATTAATCTAATTATTAATAAAATATCATCTGTTCTAATCTATCTATTTTATTAATTTAAATTTAATCTATTAATGAAATATCTGAAATCTTTATATCTAATTCTAATATCTATATCTAAATCTAAATATCTTTAAATTTAATCTATTAATGAAATATGAGTTTGAACACATTGGCTGTAAATTGTTTAAAAGTGAGAAAATAACGTAAGAATTATAATCGTTATAAAGGATAACTTGATCTTTTTTAAAATAGACTTAAGCCATTCTCAAAATAAAGGACTCATATAATTCATTGAGAAATATATATTTTTTCAAAATAATCCCAATGGAATACATACGCTTTATTATTGGTACTATTACTTGATTTTATCGATCCGATTTCTAAAAATATATGCACGCATCTCGATAGCAACGTGGCTGACAATAAAGAAAGAAATAAAGTATGAAATGAAAGAGGAGGAGAAGTGATGTCTCGAGGGAGCGTATAACAATTCTATCTGAGTCACGATAGCATCGTTATTTTTTAATGCCAACGGACTGAAAAAAAAATGCTGTTTAAAATTTATTTTTTCTCTCTCTCTCTCTCTCTCTCTCTCTCTCTTTCTCTCTCTTGTCTTCCATTTTTTTCAGGTTTTATTAATCTTTTTTACGTCACTTATTTATCCTTGGGGTGCGTTCACGTCGAACAATATTTTTCTACAACGTTGAAGGAGTTTCTCGAATAGAATAATAAAGTACACAGACAAGAACTATTTCTCCGGTTTCGCATAATTATATGTATAAATGGATTTCTTTTCGTTTTATATATACCTACGTATATATATGCACATTTATATATAGTAATTACGTGTGTATATATATATATATATATATATATATATATATATATGATATATGTATGTATGTATGTATGTATGTAAAATGTAAGATAGTATATTATCGTCGCCGTATTAGTCTGGCTTTTAAAACGTTTACGAAGAGTTACAATTTGAACTCCGTCTCCACCAACTCCCTCACCTGTTAGTCCGGTTTAGTCTAGCTGCCGTTATTACGTGCATAGCTTTCATGTCAAGCTCTCATCGGGCATTACCATGGGAAAAATTGTAAAAGGTATTCTAATTCTTGCATCAGCGTGAAAATTTTTGTGATACCTACGTAGTTCCCTGCGTAACTATTACACGTTGAAAATATTCAATTTCGTTTGCGATGAAAATTTGGTTGGTTCAATAAAGAAATAGAAAGAAAAGGAAATAAAATAAATTAAACGGATAAATGATTTACGTGAAACTTTTCTTACAGGAGTTCAATCGATTGAACTACTATTAGAAAAGTTCACTAATAGTACCTGCCTATTTACTCGCTGTCAGTTCGAAATCTTCATCCTTTGGATCTAAAGGCTCGCTTGGTTCACTTTGTAGGTACACAGAAGTGTAAGGGCGCAGGTTATAGTGGCAGTAGGTGGGCGTCTAATAATAAACAGGCGAGTACCAAAAGCTCCGTTGCGCCCGTAATATTACGTCGGATCATGGGGCTAGATAGTGGTACTAGTAGTAGTAATAGTAGCAGTAGGAGCAGCAAGTCTCAGGCTCTTCGTCTGGTAAGTTCCTTTACTTAGCTGGCTCGTCTCGCCCGGAGGGCGGCTTATCGCCGTCGCTGACTACACAACCGCTCTTCGAAATTTCCTACCTAGAACGCCTACGACTTTAACGCGCAACTCGTCCGTTCGTGAGAGCAAGTTTCCGGGTGGTGTTGAGTTCCTTCAAGAGAATTGCAATTTTCTTCCTATTCTTTCTTTCTTTCTCTCTTCATAGTCTTTATCTTCATCCCTTTTTCTTTATTCTTTTCAATCTTTTTCTCTCTCTTTAACATGTAATTTGAACTTTCTTATCTTTGTTTCAATCGATTTTAGAATAGACATCGATAAGAATCTCGAGTTAATCTCTTCTCTGAGTTCTAATCACGTTCCAAATATACCTTTCAAATCTTAGTGTATGAATATTAAATAGTTGGGTATATCGAGATCACTTATCTACAAATTCCATAAAACCTTTGTAATAATTTACTTACTTCTTCTTTACAATTCGACTATTATCATTCTTTTATTAACGAAAGAAAGGGACAATTAGAAAAAGATCGTCCAACGAAGAGAATGAGAAACGGAGGCTGAAATTTGGCGAGGAAAGTACTAATTTTTAGGATAAAATTAGCGTCCAAACGAAAGTGTGAAAAGGACAGATGTTGGCATGCAACGACGAAGAGAATGAGAAAGTAAAAGAGAAAGAGAAACAGAGAGGGAGAAACAGAGAGAGAGAGAGAGAGAGAGAGAGAGAGAGAGAGAGAGAGAGAGAGAAAGAGAGAGAGATAGAGAAAGAGGGAGAGAGAGAGAATGAATAAATGAGAGAGAGACGAAGTTCAGCATAAATTAACTCGTTTTCACAATGGCGCATTATGCGTCGTCGTTTAACCCCTGGAGCGCTGCAACCATTGGAAGCATTGTTTGCGACCGCAAATGCAATGACGGCGGTGTACGGAAAGGGCCGAGTTCGCCGTACATCGAAGCCCGAGCGTATCGAAAAGGGAGAGCTTCGTATTGTGTGTCGTTATCTCGTTAGCATTGTACTCGATCATTGAAATAACCTAATTCTCGTTCGTACATTCCATCAAGTCAGCATCGTATCAACGTCGATTTTCGCTAATTAGAAACTTTCATTGTTATCCGTCCATCTGAAGGTACATTACGTTCCTTGTAAATGCAATAAGAATTGAATTATTCTAAATAGGATCCTCTAGAGGATAGATACGTTCTACGTTACAAGATACTAACGTTATACTAGTTACATGGGTTACACAATTTCCATATTATCATTCTATTTTCTCCTTCGAACTATTCAACTTTGTCCTGAGATATATTCCTATATCATCAAAAATAACAGAGACGTTTAAGATGGTCAATTAGATAGGATAAATGTATATGGTTTTATACAATTCTTTTTTATCTTTTTAGAAGAATACAAGTCACTATTTTTACGTTTTACTATTTGAATAGGTATTGTAAGGAGATCGTTTATTTACTTTATAGTTATTAACGACATTTAGCACGAAAGATTTCGAGTTTCTACTTTCGTTATTCGATATTTATGACATAACATTCCAATTTCAACAATTAATCGAATCATGTAGATAGTATGGTCTTTATACCGGGGAAGAATTAATGTAGGACCAATATGCGTATGTGGACATTGAACAAACAGTCGCTTTGTAAACCGGAATTTCACCGCATGCGTGGCTATTTGCCGATGCCACCTATCTTCGTTCTCTCTCTCTCTCTCTCTCTCTCTTGCTCTTTATCGCAGTTTCCACGTTTTCACTTCACGTACTAGAGTCTCGTTTTGAGAACTCACGAATTATCTAACCTTCCGAGCACGTTCGACTATCCGAGCCAAGACCTTCTTTCGAAAGAAGAAGAAGCAGAAGAAGAAGAAGAAGAAGAAGAAGATGAAGATGAAGAAGAACAAGAAGAAAAAAGAACAAGAAGAAGAACAAGAGGAAGAAAAGATGGAAGAAGAAGAAGAAGAACGGTACTCGTGAAAGTTCGGAAAAAGCTTTCGCGAACTTCCCTTGAAACGTGTTGTTGCAGACGTTAATAACTCGAAGATCGTAATTTTTCTTGTGCCTTTTAAAGAACGATCGAACTTGGCTGATACTTTTTAGTTGTACGCTAGTGATTCTTAAAGTGGCGTATAAAGTAAAATAAAATAAGTCTTTTCCGAGGTGATAAGGTTTAAAAGAAGTAACGAAACATGACAGGGATGGTTAGAAATTATGAATAAAGGAATTAAATAGTAGGTGGGGAAGGAAACACTTTGTTCCATTCATCCTCTGTTCTTATTCTCTCTTTTCTTCTTCTTCTTCTTCCTCTTCGTCTTTGAAAATATGCGAAAAACGAGCAACGAGAGGTGTACAATGAATGGAATAATCAACGGGATGGCAAGGTAGCTGATATTACCCCGCCATTTTTCTACCGACCCTTATATCCGTATCCCATGCTCTTCAACCCCCTTCTCGCGTAAAGATTTATAATCAAATTTTAATGGCAGAACATGGAGGTTGCTGTCAAGGCGATATTAACGCGTCGTCCAATATGTTGCTCTTCTTCCTTTCTCTCTTGCTCGCCCTTCGTTTATCGTTATTCGTCTCTATCGTTTTAAACGAATTTCTATGGTAAATGAATCACAAATAATTCTATCACATTATACACGATACAAAGGACTTTAAATACAATAATAAGAATTATTTATGAGTTCCTTTGTACCGATTTATTTGCCGTTTAATATTTCATGTTCGTTAATGAATAATTGGTAGTCGATATTGATACGAAATACGGATAGAGTACCTCTCTTTGATGAGAAAATCGAATCTCAATAAAATAGAACAAAATGAAAAATGGAAAAATGAAAAAAAGGAAAAAAAGGCGAAAAAGTGTGAAACGTGTTATCACGAGCAAACGAGTTGAACGATGACAGTGATAGTAGTAACGAGGTAGATGGTAGTAGGTCCCAGATTACTTCTACGGAATACCGGAAAGTAGAGAAGCCAACTGTTTCATCGCTTCTCTCGTAATAACTCTTCTGGCAGGTACAATTAGTGGTTAGTCTCGACCGCTCGTACGCCGAGCACGTCTGCGAATGCTTCATAAAGCGTTGCACTCACAAGGCCGAAGAGTTGAGTCTGAGTCGTACTGCTCTCCGTACCTACGAAGACATCCCGCAAGCACTCACACGCAGGTTGGATCGCTCGGATCCGGTCCGTTCATTTCTCTTTTTCTCTTACTCTGACCCTCTAACGTTACAGCTAAAAGAGAATAGAGGGAAAGAGGAAAGAATGTATACTGACTTTGGGTCGCGTTAACTTTTCTCTACATTTCTGTCAGATTTTACACTAAACCCGACGACTTACAGACTTATAAGAGCCACAAGGAACGCTGAAGGGCTCTCTCGAAATAACGAAGAAATAATTATGAGTCAACGGCTCAAGATCTCGTCAGTTCGTATGTTCTTTTCTCATTTGAGTGACAGCATTGAATTTACAAAAGCGACTCAACTAAAGTTCTAAGACATTTCTTATCGACTTTCTCTATCTGTTCGTTTCCTTATTCTTTTAGTAGTTTTATTTGAATTTTTATCAATTTAATTTGATTAGAATCATTCTAGATTTTTGACAACGTATTTTCTTTTTATTCTGTTTTTCTTTTTCTTTTTATACTCCTTTTTTTCAACGAAATAAATTAGCAAATATTCGCATTTTTTTTCGAGTTCCCTCTTTCCCTCAAACCATAAATTTCTTTAAAGTGGTAATAATATATGCGTTTTGTCAGATTTATAAACGTAGAACAATTATCTTTCTTGGAATTTTTTATTTCCTTTTCCTTTATTCTTTCCTCTTCTTGTATATCTTTATATAGTAAAAAGAAATGACACCGTTATTATGCTCGTGTAGAAACACCGTTTAATACGCATTTCCTAATGCCATTTTACATTATATCATCGCTAAATGCAAGCTCGCGCGCATGAATTACAATCACTTAGATACGGGGAAAACGATGGCACTTAATAATAATTAAAGCGAGAATTACGAGGTACGAGGTTGTTATAATAACGTAAATAAAAGGAAAGAGAGATACAGAAAGAGTTGTTATTTTTATCATCCCTTTTCCTTTCTCTTTTTGGTTCGCCCTTCGTCAGTGGTTATCTCGCGACCACCAGCAACCCTCGGTCTCTTTCGTCTGGAACTAACGTACTCTTGTATTCCGTCTCTGTCTTCGCTTTCTTCCCATCCCTTTACTCTAACCGCGATTTATGTTGTGCACGCGCGCAGCTCCCAAAAATTCGCCGATTCCGTGCGAATTCACCCTACGTCGTCCAGTCGGCATCGTCGAAAGAATTAGTTTTGCGTTTTTCTCCATTTTTCTTGCTTTCTTCTCTCTTTCTCGCTCTCTCTTTCTCTTTTACTCTCTCTCTTTTTCTCTTTTTCTCTTTCTTTCTTTCTTTCTTTCTTTCTGTCTCTCTTTCTCTCTCTCTCTCTCTCTCTCTCTCTCTCTCTCTCTCTCTCTCTCTCTGTCTTCCTCATAAGATATCCCGCATTTGTATGATTTCTGCGTAAAATATACACGGTGTCCCATTTAAGTTTGAACGCCTAAAAATTCCCCTTGAATTGATTAATATGAAAAAATATTGGAGGGAGAAGTTGTACTTTTCGAAAGGGTGAATATAATGATATAGAAATGTATTTTCAAAATAATTTTAAGCACAGTTAAAAGAATAATTCGAAGGATATCGTTTTTTTTTTCTTTTTTTTTCAATTCTGACCTTGATTGGAAAAAATTACATTTGGATGAGAAAAACATAACGGTCTTAAACCTACGTGTTTCGAATGATGTATTTCGTAGATCATGATTGTCATTAGGTATTCGAAAGATGCAAATTCGTCTTGCAACATTTCTCCCATATTAATAATTCCAAAAAAAAATATTAAAATGTTTCGATCGTCCTGTATAATTTTTACTATAATATCGAAATTGTTAATACGTTTTAATAATTTCAAAATAATGAAAATTTTAATGAAAAACGTCGCGATTAAAGAAGGTTTATAATAATTAATGAAATTTCGGAGGATGTCGATTATTTACAAAATTTCATCTTCTCTCGTTATTGATCCAGTTTCTCGAACATATATGTACCTCCAAGGAACACAGAACACCTGACAACGTACGCACTCGCGTACGAAGCGAGTTTTGTGAAGACGCCACACTGAAGGCACTTGTTTCATAATTCGATATACACGTTGCAGCCAGGACTACGTAACTCGTGTAATATAAACCCATTAAGGTGAAGCATAATTTTGAATGAAATCAGCTTGATACGACGCGATCTAATGTGAGCTAATTTAACTGTGGAATATAGGTACAAGGTGAATTGTTAGGAGAAAATTACTTGGGAAATCTTACTGAACGACATTACGAGAAAGTGAGATAGAAGGAAAGGGAAAATTGAAGATAAAGGGAGATAGAGATAAAGAGACAGAAAGATAGAGGATAAGGTAAAACGTTAAGGGGCGATTTTTCTCTTTCCTTTTCTTGAGTCGACTCGAGATTTACGAAGTCACCGCGTTCATGGTCGATGTACCTCGAATCGATATCGAAGCGAGTAACTTCCGGTCGGTTAATGCGGTTCAATGACCGTAACGGACGAATATAAGTTTCTTCTACTCGCGATGTAACTCGTAATAATGATTTGAAGCGTTAATAATTATTTTAAAGGATTGAGATCGTACCGAATTTGTACGTATGACTTGGAAACAGGTTGGTTGGTGAAATTCGAAGAGGTAAATACGTAAGAAGCGACGAATGAACTGATTTTGAGGAATTAACGGAGAGCAGAAATCGTAGTTTTGAAAACGTTGAGTTGAAAATTGAGTGGAGAAAGCCGAGTATAATTTTTAAAGGAATGACCGTCATAGCGAGCACGTCTCTCAGGGGACGTTTCTTCTGATGATCAAAGGGAAAGAAGAAGCTCTACCACAACTATAGACGGCAAAGAAAGAGGAATAACTGGTAAAGTTATCGAACGATCGTGCTTGCCGCGTTCGTCCTTGTATTTACGAGAACCGATTTGGCAGAGCATCCCACTGGCTGCAGACGGGAAGGAGACTACGCGAGGAGTTTGGAAACTTCCGTGCCACTTTATGAGGACACAGAGAAGAAGAAAAAACATATAGGAAAAAGAAGAGAAAAAAAATAATAGCGGAGATCGAAGACCGGTCTCGCTCGAATTTCATTTCGCTTTCCTTCGAATGTCGTGTAATAAAAAAAAGATATTCTTTCGTATCTTCCGTAGCATGGCTACGCTTAACGGCATGGCGTGTTTTTGGATTAATTAACGATGATGGGAGGAATTGGTGCGCAACGTTAATGATCGTCCATTCGTCTCGTCTACGTTCAATTAAGAAACCGTTATGGGTCGTTTGGAAGATTAATTTATTAAATTAATGCTTCTCCTCGTTGGAACATTCGATTCTGGATTAAATCAATTTCCTTTATTTCGAAAGAAGAAATTTCGTGGTGCTTTTACAAGTCGATTGTTTTCTTGATCAGAAATAAGCGAGATCATTAAATTAAGAGAAGATTCGAATTATAAATCCCATTAAAATTCGCCTAATAATTTTCTTTTATACATTATCGTTCTCGTTGTAAAGTATCGACGAGACGTGATTATTTTCTCCCCTATTTACGATCGATCGTTTTTTAAATTAGGCCATCGTTCGCCGCGCCGTTATATTTTAATTTGCCATCTATATTTTAATACACCATCTGCGAATGGCGTGTAAGAGTTAGGGCAGCATAACTCGGAAACTGGCAAATGCATTTATTGGCTAAAACTAAAGGCAATGCCAAGCGAATGCGTTAGTAAATTTGTCGGTAGACGTTTGGAGTATCTGCATCTTCGCTAGATGTAGGGGGTGGTGGTAGACGAGGAAGAGAAAGAGGAGAGAGGAGAAAGATCCAATTTATCAAGGAATTTTCGTAGTTAATCGAGAGGAAATGATAGACGTCCGAAGTACCCATCAGCCTCTGACATTTTTCGAAGCGAGAGTTTAACCCAGCGTCGTTCTCTTTTCACGGTTTATCGTCGCGGACGAGAAAAGAAAGGAACGTTCATGTTGCTCGCTCCTGTTTCTTGCTTTCTCTGCGAAGGAACCGAAAAATCTTGCCGGTGGTCTCGGAATGAAAGAACGAACGAGCTCCAATTTCCACGTAGTTACGCCGATAATCGTTCTCCACTTTACAGCAAACTGTTACGAGATCGAATGTCTGCTCTATCTCTGCAATTCTTCGCTCCCACATCTCTTACGGATAGTTCGAAATAAGAGAAAAGAAAAATAAAGAGAGAGAGAGAGAGGGAGAGAGAGAGAGAGAGAAAGAGAGAGAGAGAGAAGATACTGTCGTCGCCAGCCGGTCGGGCGAACGAAATGAACTTTATCACGCAGTTGGAATCTCCATTGGAAACGTGTGCCGACGAGAAACTTCCTATTCTCTGTTTCCTTCTCTACGTTCTCTTTCTTCTTTTTTTCTTCGATGTCTTTTCTTCGACGGCTTTCCTTCGTCCAGCAGTTCCTTTACTTACTGCTCCACGTGCTAACCAACGATTCATGATTCCTAACTCTTACATCGTTCTTCTTCTCCTTTCTTTCATATAGATACTTTTTGGCTTGAACGACCCAATGGAATTTTCTCATGGGATCAAGACCGAAGTCAATTTTTCACTACGTTCCAAGGTGACTTTGATTTTTTGCTTTAACCGAAAGGGACAAATCTTATCTCTTACGAACGTTCGATGCATTCGATGTTTTTAATACATTAATAATTGCATGCGATCTTTCTCTCTCTCTCTCTCTCTCTCTCTCTCTCTTTCTCTCTTTCTCTTTCTCTTTCTCTTTCTCTTTCTTTTTCACTCTATTCCTTTCTGTCTCATTGGTCGGCCGACAAAAGCTGCAAATTTCTGGCTTCGAGTTATTTCGAGTTCACTAAATTTCAATTTATATGCAAATATTAGCTTCGTCCGGTCACAAATATTGCAATCGCGTAGTTTCGAGCAAAACACCTCTCTTCTGTCCCGAGTGAGAGAGAGCTTCTACGAGGAAATTTATGAGAACGAGGAGAAGGGAAAGAGATAGGGCATGTCGTATGAGAAAAGGACGACTAAGAGAAAGGCATCTCTTTGGAAGTTCCACGAAAAGTCGGATAGAAAATGGAAACTGTAAAAGTTACGGGTAAGACCTGGCTTTGAAGTATCAAGTATTTGCAATAACAAAGCTTAGGGCGACCAAGCGAGAATAAAGATCATAGTTTCTTTCTGTTTTAAAATTTTTACGTTAACTAACTCTTTTATTTATAATACATATTTAATAACGTAATATAAAATGAAGCAATTCCTGATAACGATTTTAGCAAAGCTTCCTTAATAATAATACTTATTTAAATATTATTTTTCTATATGATAATACTTATCTAATAAATGAATGAAGTTTTTAAATGATTCTGTAAGCAATTCTGAAATAAGAATAAAGCAAAGTTTTCGGTTGTTTATAGAAACTCATTGAAAGGAAAGACATGCTGTTAAAACTTCACAGAATCTATTAATATTCAACAAGAAGATTATTTCCAAATTTATTTTGCTTAAAGAGCAGATTATTTTGCTTAAAGAGAGATTTCAAAAATTATGTAAATATGATCGATCATACTCACGACAGACAACAATTTACTATACCAGTCACTTTTGCCAGCAAAAAAGGAAACAGAAAATTCAAAAAGAGAAAACCTACGAGCGGTTCTTTTGATCGAAGCAAGCCGATTCTCTTTCTTACTTTTCCTGAGAAAAACATGCTGCTTTCGTAGTTTGTATTATCGTTTTCCTTCTATATCCTCTCGTTCTCTCTTTATCTTTTAGCGGTTGTACGCGAAAATTCGGAGCTGCTCCAGTTAACAATCGCGATTAAGATCTCAAGATCCCTTGGAACGCCCGAACTACCAACATTAGCGGAAAGATTAACGTCCGTTATGTACTCTCGGTCGTTAAGAGGAGAAAGCAAGCTCGAAAGAAAGACAGATATAGAGAGAAAGAGGGTGAGAGAAGGAGAGAGAGAGAGAGAGAGAGAGAGAGAGAGAGAGAGAGAGAAGTAAACAGAGTGAAAGAGAAGAAAGAGAAAATCTCGTTTCTAGGACGATAAACGGAGTATGCTTCAACGCTTTCCGATTATGTGCTAAGGGTAGCAACCAAGTTATATCGAATCGAAGGACCACCCTCGATGGGATTTCTCGAGAAGGTAGAGAAATCCTGGTGTCGAGTTAAATAATACATGCGCTCGGAAAAAATGTATTACGAAAGAAATCAGCTGTTTTTTCACGTAGCAATTTTTTTTCCCTCTGCATTATTAATATTTATCGAAAAAGAAACAGAGGGAGAAAGAAAGAGAGGAAAAGAGAGAGAGAGAGAGAGAGAGAGAGAGAGAGAGTAAAAAGAATTGCAAGGAGGAAAGACGGCTGGCAATCTCACAAGATCCAAAGAAAAGAAAATGTCGGTCGCTCTCGGTGACGTGGTCGAAACTATTTACCGATCTCATTCGTCGAGGAGCCAATTCCAGAAAGAGAATACGAGCGAACGAGTGGTACGGAAGCAGCGTGTAACGTTTCGAAGATCGAAAGAAGATTCGGATAAAATCCCACGAATAATGAGAAATTCACCGTTAGAAGTAATATCAGTCTATTTCGTATCAGTCCATTTTCGGATTATTTTTGCATTTTCTTTTCTTCTTTTTATCCCTCTCCTATTATTTACCTACATCCCTGACACGAACGATATTTTTTCAGCTGGTCGATGTTGAAAGAAGGGTACTTGGCGTTTAGGAAACGTTCTGATAATGCGTGGATTATCCTCGTCTATCTGTTATTCGATCGGATTACCGAATGTTTCTAATCAAAGTAGCGACGAGTCACCGTAGAAACAGTTTTCTATAGGATCGTATAAAATAGGCTTTCGGTATTCATTGTCGGTCAAAATTAACTCATTCGTATCGCTAAATCTTTGAGAATTAGTATACTTCTTCAAAATAAATTGCATTATATTTCTAACGATCTTTTTTTTCGCTCTCTCTCTCTTTCTCTTTTTTCATGTAAAGTTATATTCTGAAATTCTCAGTTTGCAACTTTGATTCTAACGAAGAGGTCGAACGAATGGATCTAACGAACGGATTTCATATTATTATAGGTTTCTGGTAATTATCTGAAATTAGTTAGTAGAGGGAAAGAGAAATGTTCAGGTGACGGTATGAAATGATTATGGAATGCGTAGGAGATGGTTCTCCGATGGGGAAGGGTGTTCGATCGATCGGTCAAACGATTTCAAGTGAATCGATCGATTAATGTCTATTGTGAAGCAGCTACGCCTGGATTACCGTCGGTCTCCTAACTAGCAGAACATAGTTAGAGAAATGGCCCGTCCGGTCTTTTCAGATACGCGTCTGTATTACGCAAATGTGACCCTATTCAGGTAGCGCGTTAATACCTGCATGACGTAATACGATGCGCCCTAGAACGGAACTTGAGACCGACGCGTCGCGATGCACGCCATGATGGACGAGTGTGATGCTACTGCGATGATATTCCAAGTAATTAGGGGTCTTGCGGAAACGTTGCGAGAAACTTTGCATCGTTACTTTGCCCAGTTATTAATTTCTGATCGTGAATAGAAGTACGAGTTAGTTTGCTATCGGGACAAGTAGAGAATATCCGTTTGGTGGTCAGACATGAGTACCCTCCAAGTAGAAAAGTCGATTATGGTTGGATAGTAATCTAAATTGTGGTAGTAGTATATATATGTGTGTAGATAGCCGACTACCATTCGATCAACTAGACGCAACCCACGTTGAATTCAGACAAGAAATATCACTCAACGGAGAAGTTTAATCAGAAATAATAATCTAAAGAATAACGTCATGGTATAATTTGAAGTATCATTTTTAGATGAATTATTAAATACTTATCGGTCGTTAAAATTGTATCTTATCAACGTTTTACTTCTTACTATAGAAAAATATGAGGTATATTAAATAGTTTATATATATGTGTATATATATATATATTTCTAAATTATAAATATATAAATAATAAATTTATAAATTAATTTAATTCAATTAATTTAATTAGTTTACTAATATAAATTATAAATTTATAAATTAAATTTGACATTACAAATATTTAAAAAACTTAACTACAATTAATAACTTTTGTCTAATTTATATAGCTCATAATAATTTAATAATGTGGCTTTATTTTATATATTTGTTTTCATATAATACGTTGAAATATAATATACGGTAAATTTCCTTCCTAATAGCAATTTAATTTAAATTTATTAGTTTCCACTGACTCAAGTGAAAACATTATTTCTTAACTTAAAAATCTTGAATCGCCATTGACGTGACAATTCATTTGATAGATAAAAGAGATCGTGTCAATTTTTTTTTTTTTAATATTTAATCGAATCTACGAACACGACGTAATACTCGATCGATTTAAAATGATAAATCAATGATAGGAAGAAACGGTAATCGGACTTATCGTACGTAAGTAGTAGGAAAGACGTATAGGATATGAAGAGGGAAAGGGTAGACGAACGCGGATCGCTAGCGAGGTTGGTGCGGCTTATACTAAACGCTAATTTGCATCACATCTGTATGCGCCATCGCGCATATCCCTGGCTTACGCAGAGTGCTTTGCTCTTAATACTTCGTTAAGCTATGCTGTAGCTATACTCTAGGCCTGAGTGTTACGCCACCGACACTGCTCGACCCTAGCGTTACTTTGTACGCAAGATCTATGAGGATTGGATCCAAACTGATGAATTCGTAACCCATAAGGTCCACGTTCTCGTTTCTGTTCCGTTCTCGATTCGTCGAAATCCATGCTTTATTATTGATGGATGATTATATCAACAATTAGATCAAGTAGATCTATTGATATTAATATGTTCGTAGTATCGATCGTTTCTTTTTTCAATTTCTTTCGTAACAATTCATATATTTCATAAATAAAAGTGTGAAAATCATTTTTTTTTTTTATTATATACGTGGGAAGTATTGAGTTAAGTATGGTATTCAGATGAAATGAATGAGCTCTCTCGACCATTTAATAAAAAAGAAATAAAACTATACGTATATTTGAAGCAAGCGACTATATAATAAGGACGTTGTATCCATTTTCATGCTCGCTTTCTCTCCGACTAATTCCTTCCTTCCAGCACACACTTTTCAGCCATGTACTTTTTTGTTTAACTGTCGCGCTCTCTGTCTCTTTGTTCTTTCATTTATTCTATTTCTTTAAATTATATTAACAAAGAACGTAACAACAAAGAACACTCGCCTCCAATAAAACGCGTTATCGCACTAAAAGACATAATTCGATAGCATTTCACTAGCACTCCACCAATCTATTCTATATATATATATATATTTATTCTGAGAAAAATTATCGAATTTATTATTGATATGTACCGTAAAAACTTTTGTTAAATGTTATCAAATTTATTATTAGTAACTACTGTAAAAACTTTTTTCAATGCTTTCAGTTTAAGGATAATTAGTAGGTAACTAATAATACTTAGAGAAGGGAGCCTAGAGGAAGTACTGGATAAGTTAAAGGATGTAATGAAACATAAAGGGAAAAGGAAGTTTATGCGTTGAAGCAAGTGGCCCGTGGAATTTAACGGAACGAGCTGCGATATGTGGGCCCGAGGCGATTCCTCGTTCGCTCGTCAACAAAACTTTAGGAGGGAAACGAAATAGGGTCACTCTAGAGGGAGTTCTGTATTAAGGGTGTATAATAAATTCTCTTCGGGGATGGACATGGGATATCGAAAGTTTGATCGGATATATACTGTCCATATATACATAAATTTACACATATATATATACGTATTTACACGTATATACCTGTATATATAGTATATATATACGTATCGTTAAATATACATACATACACATACGCATATATATATTTATATATACACACATACACACATAATATATATTTGCAATTTGGTTTAGAATATAGAAAAATATTTTCGACGAGAGATATTTGAAATTAATTTTTGTTCTTCGAAATTAATCAAAATCCTCGACAGATCGAATCGGAAAATAAAATAAATTTTATGGAATTTCATGGATATCCATTGTCGTTATTTTGTTACCAGTTTCCTGCGCTTTAAAGAGATTAAAATGGAAAAAGCGAGCAGTGTAGCGTACAAAAATAATAATTATATACGATAAATTGTATAAAATCCTGCAGACCGAATGATATACAAGGCAAAGCTTATTAACGTAAACGAATGGGAACAAATGGTCGTGGAAAGCGAGTCGAAGTCACCGAGAAATATTTGAGTATCCCTTCGATTCTATTTCCAAGTCCTCGCTTCGTTTCTTCGTTTCTTCGTTTCATTCGTATTTCATGGGAGGTAAAGTTTCCATCGAGGTGCCAAAGATCTTTCGAGTCAACGAAAACTTTAAACGAGATGCTTGCGAGGTAAACTCGCAAGGAAACGAACGCCTCTTTGAGGAAACCCTACTCATCTACCTTCCATCCCAAAGCTCCTTATACGAGCTTAACGTTGGTAATTGAAAAAAGTCATATTTCAGTTGTACATTAGTCTAAAAGAGAAGAAGAAAATAAAAGAAGAAGAAGAAGAAAAGGAAAGAAGATGAAGAAGAAGAAAAAGGGAAAAGAGAAAAAAGAGAGAGAGAGAGAGAGAGAGAGAAGAAAGAATAAGTAAAAACGACGGAAAATTAGTCGGTTCAAGTCAAATGCGACGTGAAAACTCTGCGTTCTAAAGTTTCAAGTGTAACGAGTTATGGCATTCCTTCGCGAATTAAGGACGCGCCGTTATCACGAGGACGAGACTTTCGTTAACCCCTTGAAGAACTTTCCCCGTAATGATTTAAGTGTTCGGGCGATAAGACCCGACGTTTTACCGCTTGGCAAACCATTTCTCTCTCTTTCTCTAAAAGTACTCAACTATTTTCTCGATTCTTTGTCCCACAAGTTTCCTACTAATTTTGCAACGTGATCGGAAAGAGTTTCGTCTGGCAGCACGAGGTCTTCCAGAACGCTTCCATTTCCTTTCCTTTTTTCCTTTCTCTTTTCTTCTTTCCTTTCTATCCTTCTTCTATTTCTTCTTTTTATTTTCTTCTTACGTAGCCACTCGTTTATTTCCCGTCTCGTACGAAAGGTGCACTCGAACGGAAGGTTACTGGCGTTTCGTGGCGCGTGATATCGAATGTTGGTAGATCAAAGCCCGCATCCAAAGTCCTCTTCGTCCCTTAGGACGTGTGGATGGATGGTCGGAGAAGCGTCCTTTTCCTCTTTTTTTTTTTCTTGCCCTTTCGTCTACCAACACGGTTCGTACCCAAGGGTATCTTAGAAACGCGTAGAAGTAAGTGGAAAACTCGTACGGTACTGCACTAACGCTTTTCTCGATGAAGCAGCTCCTATAAAACGTGTCGTTTCAGACTTCCTTCTTCTTTTCGCGAATGGACCGCAATGTCTTGCTTTGACGTAAACTACGAAAAGAAAAAAAAAAAAAAAATAGAAACTGTCGATAACACTCAATGCGAATTCCTTTGTCCGGTATTACGAGCTCATCGTAATTTGAAATTCGTTTTAAACGAATTACATTTTTGTGAAAATAGAAAAATTAATGGGCGTTTCATACGATAATAAGTGTTGGGACATAAGATATATCTTTGTTTTCTGTTTTGTTTAAAAAGATATATTATCGTTTACTTTTATCGTGCAGAAAAGAATTACGATTATTTGCATTATTACTTTGTTTATTAGGGAAGACGAAATGACAAAGATCACTTTTATAATTAAAGAATAAATAAATCATTTGCTTTTTCATTCCTGATTAAAGGAATGATATCAACAAATTTTTGTCAAATATGATTCATTAATTTACCTGAAATTCCATATCTTCCATCCATGGTATATTATTTTTAATTAAAATAAATTTCATATATTCGTTCACTCATCGATCAAAAATCTTTTCAAAATTGTTCGAAATGTGAAATTCATTATATGGTTAAACCTGTAAAATTAAAATTAATTTCGATAAAGTAAATTATCTAGTAAAGAAAAAATAGAGATACACCTCATCTATTTCCTTTTTCCCTTCATTAAAATTACATCGATGTGATAATCTATTGCAACGATATATCAAGATAATCGATAACATCCAGGCGCACCGGTGCATTATAGTTCGGGGTGGGATAAAAGGAAACGCGTAGGCTCCGTTCTTGTTAATTAATCGCTTTTCCCGGAAGCTTTACCATGACAGGAAGGGGAAAGGGTAACACAGCGGGCCAGGTCGTACGATACTGGGTATATTAATTCGTGTATTAGCTCTCGACAACCTATCTGTTTCCTCCAAAGCAAAGATACTAATTATAGCCGAGAGGGAGTCGCGTCTTACACCAAGTTTCTCTATGAGACTCTGGTTACAAATTGTTACGAAAACTTCGTCCTTCCGAAGTCGCGAATATAAGCTTCGCGTTAACGAGATCGTATTATATACTTGCTAACATAAAGCTTTCGTGAAACCATTCTCTCTTAAAATGTTTCTTAAGCGAAAATCGTTAATGAACGATTATAAATTTCAAGGAAAATATAATACTAGCTGCTAATGAAATAATTCCCTCCTTCAAAGAGATCATGAAGATCATTTTCATGTAGAAGAATATTCTCCTCCATTTCACTTTATTAACGAGTATGAAAATCGAGCAACTACGATTTTCGTGATACCGTGAATATCGTTGTAACAGATGTTTCTAATTTTTTCTTTGATCTATCTGCAAGAGACCGTGCTTCTTTATTGGTAACACTATAGGAAACGTTATCGTTGCGGATATTTCACTGTCCTCTTTTCCTACCGTTCGTTATCTCCGATACGTTAAAACTTATCTAAATTTATCCTGTATGATCTAACGAAAACGAAAGATTGGTAGAAATATGTACCAAAAATATTGCTTAACGAGAATATCAATGGAAACATGAATTGTTTTTATCTGCCATTGTACGGTAAAAAATCTTTTTTTAGAATTCATTCTACTCGATAATTCACTCAGTTTCGTGTTATTCTTCGAGTGGTCTGAAAGAATTACCAGCAATAACAGAGCGAATTTACGATAGTATTGTCAGCGTTTTTACGATTCTGGCTTTTCATGACGACGAAAACGGTAATCGAGCAACGAGTTTAAAGCCTTTACATGTCAGTAATGTTCTTTCTCTTTCCCTTAGCTTCGTTCGAAGTTGCGTTCGTAACAACGTTCGATGCTTGCTAGGTCGTTATTCCTGGAACGAGGAGAGAGGAACGATGAAACGTGGCAAACCTGATGCGAGCCAAAGACAGAGGGAGAGAGAGGAGGAGAGAAAGGGGTTGGCTAGAACTCTCTAGAGCAGACCATGCTAATGAACTTGGCCTGCCATTATCTAAACTGCAGTCAGTGTGCCACTTGGAACGTCCAGGGTAACGTTGAACTAGGAATAACTGGCCTACCGAGCTACGTTCGCTTCCAGATTCCATTCCCTCCCGATATTTTGATTGCTCAAACGGTCCAGCTTTAAACCAGCCGCCGATCCATCGATTAGCTTTTGACGATGACACTAGTTTACGATTCGAAAGCTTCGTGTTTCCTATCTAGAATATTCTCCAAAATCTCAGATAACATTGATATCAAATCGATATGATTTTCTATTCCTTAGTCCGATGTATGGTTGTATGGTTTCCAAAGGGGGATGGAATTTTTCGAAATAGGAATTCGTCTCTGTTGTTCTTTTTTTTTAATCTTTCTTCTCCTCCTTCTTCTTCTTTTATGAGATCACATAGAAAAATAAAAAAAAAACAAAAACAAAAAAACGAAAAGTAAAAAAGAAACGAGAGAAAAGAACTTGCGACTCCTTGTCGCTCGGCCGTAGCACGTGCTTCCACGCACCGGCTGGAATCTCGCGAACTGAAATTTCCGGCGAGTACGGTGATCTAATTGAAGCTAATTGAAAATCGATCGATCCGCCTGCTGGTATGCGAACTACCACTACCATCGCTAGCAGCTCTGATAGCGGTGGTGTGTTGCCGTTGGTCGGCAGCCCCGCTATTGCTTCATCCTCCGCTGAACAACGGATCGTCGAAGTATGCAAATCGAAAAGGGAGAAAGAGAGAAGGAGGGAAGACGTATTATGCGTCATGGTCCACCAATCAGGAATTAATAACGCTATCGCTCGCGATCTTTATCTCTTTTTTCCTTTATCCTCTACTTTTGTTTTCTTTTTTAGTTTTTCTCTTTTCATCGATCAGGAAAAAAAAAATTCATTTCTTTTTTTCTCGAATGAGAAAAAGAACATACCTCGATCCATATTCTTTGTTTTTCAAACTTGTTCCTTTCGAACTATAACGCTGTGTAATTCGGAAATCATAATATACACTTATATGTACTTTCTATCTTATTTTATTTGGTCATTATAAAATGAATGGTTAATTTATATCCGAAGATCAATGTTTGCTTAATAAAAGTTATACTATTGTATATTATATAGACGAAGACAAATTGAATAAAGTTTTTGTCGAGATTGATATTTTTCTAGATCTCGCTCCATATTGCTGCGTTGATATAACGTAATCAATACGTTCGATGTTATTAATATTCAATGTTAACAACATCAGCATGTTATTTGTCAGATGTTACAAATATAATCGAATAACATGGACATGGGATATCTAGAGCACTATCAAATTGAAGTTATTTAAATCACAGCTATTACTAATGCTAATAATACTGATATTTGCTATTATTTCAGTATTAATGTTACATTACTGAATCCCCATTCGCTACTCATACCACGTGCATTACTAATAATATAACGTGTAACGTTTTGGTTCATTAAAGTTAATAACGAAATCTATGAATTTGTTTCTATCGTATATCAAGAGAAACTTAGACTTCTTAGGATATTGTAAAATTTAATTAGTTCAAAAGAAGAAGCCGTCTATTATTCAAATAACTAGCTAACAGAGGATTAATTTAATATTTTTATTTCTCCCAGAGTGATTAAAAGGATAGTAACTTCGTGCTTGTATGAATTTCTTCGCGGGAAGTTAATTCTTCGTCGCGTTGGACCGCTTGTTAGAAGGGAATCATGCGAATCGAGTTGTACGGAACAAGTTTTTCTTCGAAAATGAGAAAAAGAGTATGAGAGGAGGTAGAGAAAGTTGAGTGGCGGGAAGACCGCTAGGGCGTCATAAAACTTCGCAATTATCCGTGAACTCTCGTGCAAGCCCCTTTCCTCTCTAAGGAATGTTTGTTAGACGACGATGGTAGAAATTTCTCCGCGAATGGTCCCCGAGACCGGCTACCATAAATTACTTTGCTCGGAATAACGTGTCTTTAAAACGAGGAGGAGAGCAGGGACTCTACGTGACATTCAATATTCATGGCACGGAACTTTAAAAATTAAAAAAGACGAACTGAATACGTGTCTATTAGCATCGAGTAATGAATCCCTGGAAAGTAATTAAAGTTTCTACGCTAAGGGTAAATCTCTCCCAACCACCGAGATGGATGCCGTATTCCATTTCCACTATCCGTTTCTTCGATGTCCCGTATCTTTCATCATCGTCCTTCGAACCTCGACGATTCGTCATATTTTCTTATCACAATAAGATTTTGATTTCATTTAAGCTTTCAGGAATTTTGCCTCGAGATTCGAGATTATTCAGATATCATAGAGCCTTCATAAGTTTAAACAAGTGGGTGTTACATTAAAAAACGATATTGCTTCAAGTAAATCTTAAGAATTTGTTAAATTGTTCTGTAACTATGGTTGATTGCTAAAATTGTTATTATATATGGATTTTTCCTATTCGAAGGCACCGCTAATTTCGAAGACAAGAGACAGACCTTCATCTCGACGATGACTTGGAAAGTTTTTGCAATTTTTTTCAATTCATTTGTCTGTCTATCCTTGCCTCTTTTTCGTGAGAGGAACGACTAGGACGACAGGAAGGAAGAGTATGACTCGTAGAAGTGGTGGGAGGAGAATAGCATGGACAATTGAACGCTCAAAAAGCCGTGTTAGTGGAAGGGAAGAAGAAGCAGAAACGAGAAAAGAGCGTGTAGAAAACGAATGGTATATGTGAAGGTTTGTTAAAAAAGGATAGGTGAATCGAGAGAGAAAGAGAGAGAAAGAGAGAGAAAGAGAAAGAAAGCAAGGAAGAAAGAAAGAAAGAAAGAAAGAAAGACAGACAGACAGACGGGCAGAAGAAGAGGGAGTCTAGGACAGATAAGAGAAACCGGACTCGGCAAGCAGGCCACGATGGCCGGATAAATGGGCTTGTGTTGGTGCTGGAGAGATCCTGATGGATCCTAACAGAGAAGGAGGAAGGAAAAGAAGAAGAGGTGGCGATGGCTCGACATTTAATCTAGGAGAGAGCACGAGATCGGCGTACGTTTTACTTTTACCTATATTCTATCATTCTTTTGTAAGAGCCAGTGGTTCAGAAAACTACGGTAACTTCTGCGTGCGAAGCGTGCCAATGAGATAGAAGAAAAAAGGAATAAGAGAAAAAATATTACATTGAGAATCATTCGACAAACTGCCTCGATCGAATTTCTTGCTAACCTCGAGATTTTGGAGACTTGGCGATTAATGTCTCGTCGTTCGAGAGTTCGTGCTCGCGAGAAAGAGAGAGAGAGAGAAAGAGAGAGATACTCACCAAAATGGCGAGGACAAGAAGATTGGGATTCTTCGAGGAGCTTTTCTTGTTCCGTAAGATGTCTCCTAGAAAGTTTCGATAAGAAAGCCGTCCTTCCTGAGTGCTTCGTTTTTAGCAATAAACTCGAACTAGACTTCGGTTGGAAAGAGTGTGTAATCAGGCAGGATAATTAATCAAGGAATAGTTAAAGCTACACCTGCTTTTCTCTACTAGACATTTTTGCGCTCTTTGAGTCGTATTGATTTATTCGAATTCAACGATCAGATTTACAATAGCTCAATGTGTCCGACAACGTGCATAACAATAAATGTTTCTGACAGCTCCGGATAATTTAATGCTCGGCAGGCGGTAATCATTTTATGAGCAAATAATCGTTTAGTTCAATAAATCCAGAACAGAGCCGTTCGAATCGATTTGGCTGGTGTACGAGAACGATTGACTCGTTTCTCGTGTTAAATGAGATAGTTACGAAATCCAAAATGAAAGAAAGTCGATTGGTTCGAATGAGATTCTGAAAAGAGAATCGATTGAAGTATCGAACGGAGATAAGTATCTAGCTTGTAAAAATCATTACGATTGATCAGAACGAGACTTGGATTTCAAAGCGAATTAGAATGATATGAATTTCTACGAGAATGGAGATTATTAATTGTTACAGGAAAATGATGGGAACAGGAAAGGAACGACACGATTTTGCCTCTCTCTTCCTCCCTCTCTCTCTCTCTCTCTCTCCCTTTCTCTTTACCTGTTCGTCGAACATAATAGTGGCATCGAAAGTAGCACTAAGTTTAATTCCGATTTACGGTTGTGAATTACACAGGCTTTCGAATTGCCCTCGGCAAGGAGAGTAAGAGACAGAGAGAGAAAGAGAGAGCTAGGAATAGAAGGAACAAGAGAATGGGTGGAGAACATCGTCCAAATACCGCGAATACTAGAGTTCTGGATACTATAGATACGTTTGCTTCAAAGAGAACGTTTTAATTAATGTCGAGTTGGTGAAAGCGAGAGGGTCGAGTCGTTCGAACTTCTCTGGAATTGGTCAGACGTAACGCAACTAATTAAGGAATAATCCCTGCGTACGATATGTTCAACGTTATTATTAAAAATCTCCGTCTTTGTTAGCTGATAGTAAGTTGAACATAATTTTTATAGGAAACTTGTAAACTCGTGAAGCTTTAAGTTATAATTATACGCGTTACATGTTTTAATAATTAACCGTACATTTTACACAACTTTTTCAACGATCTATTTTACTGTTATCGAACGAGAGTAAGAAGCGATATTCTAAAAGGAGACGTTGAAAATCTGGAACTCGGTCGCTTTCGAATACGTAGTAAAGAGAATGAAGGGTAGCTCCAACATTCAGAAATTCCCGAGGCTTATTTCGTCGGTGCTTTATAAGCGTAATACGTAGGAACGAACGATCGCATCAAAGTGGCAAACTTTTCGAACGAAAACCTGAGCAACCTCCCCCTTCTCTCTCTCTGTCTCTCTCTCTCTCTCTTTCTATTTCTTTCTTTCTCTCTTTCACGGAAGGAGATCTCGAGTGTAATTTACGGGTTCGTGCGTCGGAAGGTAAAGGGTTAAGGACGAGAATACCAGACGGAGGCTCAACGACCTCTCGAGACGGCCTCTGCATTTGTGGAGCGAGAATGTGCCAGCGCTTGGAACGTTGCGAAAACTTTTCCAGGTTCCCCTCTCTATTTTTCGTTGCTCTCTCTCTCTCTCTCTCTCTCTCTCTCTCTCTCTTTCCCTCTCTTTTTTTTTTACTCCTTCACCTCTCAAGTCGTCGTGCTCAGCTTTCCTTTTCCCTTTGGTTTCTAGGTTTATCTTGTCAGCAAGGAAAAGACATCTGTTCGCTCGATGGCATCTGAAAGGGAGTCGAATTTGTTCGCGAGTCTAACAAACCAAGTTTCACCTTTTGATGAATGAACGAAGCTCGCTAAGATCGTCACGTTCTACGGAGAAAGTTGAGTATCATTCTCGACGAGCTTTTGAGAAAAACGTTATAATATAGTAGGAAGTTTTGCTTTTTCTAATATTTTTTTTTATTCTTTTATTTTTTTTTATTTCTTCCTTTCACTTTTCATTTCCGAAGGATACTTTACTTATTAACCATTAAAATCTCGGAAAGAACTGGTAAGCTACAAGATTGAATAAGAGATGAAATGGTGAAAATCGTTTTCGAAGACGTCGTCCAGAAATATTATCGACGAAAATCACCGATTTCATTTTGTGGTGATTTTTGGTTCAAATAAAAGCGAGACAGCATTAAATTTCACGGTTGTTTTATAGGAGCGAGAAGGAGATAGTAGTTTCGATTTATCTCTTGATGTTGTTACGGTCTTCGTTAGTCGAGAAAGCTCGTTAAAGCGTCGTAAAAATGTTCGGCGAATCGAGCGTAATCGCGAGAAACATCGACCGCAAGACGTTTTATAAGCTACTCACGTATAGAAAGGTCTCCTGAGTGGACTCGATCGAACGAATCAGTAAATTTCTACCAAGGGAAAAGGGTAAGAAGAGAGGGAGAAAGTTCTTGGAGAAATATATAAACGAGTACGTCGCTGGTAGGGCCGAGATACAGTACGAGGAGACGAGTGTTTCGTTGGAATACCAGACGAACGAGATGCATCTCGCATTGTTTTGCCTTCTCGTCGAATGAAATTCCGTACAGAATTCCGTATGAACGAGAAAAGAAAGAGAGAGAGAGAGAGAGAGAGAGAGAGAGAGAGAGAAAGAGAAAGAAAATGGGTATACAGAGCGCTCGACATTTCACATATGCCCTCGGTTCTTCCTAATATCATCCATAAAAAGAAGCGTACCGTTATTAAGGCAGGCAGGTTGCTTCGTTATTTTTCGCGCCCACGACAACGAAAATAAAGAAAGAGAGAGAGAGAGAGAAAGAGAGGAAAATAGAAAAAGAAAAACAGAAAACAACAAGGAAAATAAAATAAAGAATTAGTCCAGCTGTTTCCCGAGAGCTTTCGTTATCTCGCTTCGTTCGCTACGGTGGAAATTCTTTAAGATTTGTTGCACCACGATCTGGCTTCTATCTCGGTCGATATTATAGAGATAAAAGGAAAAATTTTATAATTAATAGCATTCCTGTTGGATATAAGTATGTCATAAGAAAAGAAATATTTGATACGATAAAGCTAATACGTGTAGCGCGATTTATTTAATGTAGTGTAATATATAAATATATATATATATATATGTGTGTGTGTGTGTGTGTGTGTGTTAATTAATATGGCAAAAAGAATTTTGAACGTTTGTAATTTTTTAAGAGAAATTTGAATGATTAGAAAGTGTAACGATCAGAGCGTAAATAATCGTATCGTACGAAGGTTCTTACAGATATTAAAAATAGCTTTCTATCTATCGTTTGTTCATTCTGGAATTTACGAAAGTATTATTAAAACGTTCGTAGCTTTGAATAATTTTACCTAAATGAATGAGTAACACCGTTGAAAATGTTTCATGAACATTTTAAAAAGATGTTCGAAGTTCCGTGGTACGCACAGAGGGTGCTTCATTATCTTTCTTCTTTTAAGTACGAAACATTTTTCCATCTAGAATTAATTGTGTCCGAACAAAATGGCCGTAGAAAGGGAAGTCGACCAATCCATCGGCGAAATTAACTGAAATTAAAAGAGGACCATAGGGAAAATTAGACAATGAAAATCCTTCGTTGTTTTTTTTTTATTTTCAAGATAAATTAAATCGAAATTCTAGGCTAAAGCTGAGTGGTTCAGTTTTAATAAATCACTGTGGATTTATGAGATAAACGTATCTCGATCGCGAGAACAAGAAGAAGAGTAGAAAGGGTTGGTCGACGAGGGAAATTCCTTCGATAAAAGATTCAAATAAATTTAATGTCTTGTCCGGGTAGGTGCATTCGGGCGTGAATAAGAAAAATATTAGAAAGGTCGAGTGTCCAAAGGATATTTAAGAATATCCGAGGAATTCTCTATCGAATTGAGATCCCTTTTCACTTTTATTTTAACAGCCGAAGCCAACTTTTTTTAATCGTTTACTTCTCGCAATCCGTGGCCCTTCTCCCTACCCTTTCACCTCTTCTCCCTTTTTTCGTTCCTCGATTTTTTATCTTCTATGTCTCAAGATTCTTTCATTCGGCTGCTTCTGTCTCTGTCAGGATGGTGCTAGAAGACTAAAGCAGAGAAAAAAGAAGAAAAAGAGAAAAAGGAAAAGAGAGGTTCACAGTGGTGGAAATTCCTGTATTTAATTTGCCGCGAGGCTTTTAATCAGTCCTCGCTTCAAACGACCACTCGGATACCCGTCTGGAAACCGTCGGAGCAACTTAAAAGGAGCTTTTTGAAGATTTAAGGCGACCCACCATCTTCTCTCTCTCTCTCTTTCTTTTTCCCTCTCTCACTTTCTTTCTCTTCCTCTCTCTCCCCTTGCACTATGTCCGTGTCGGAAGAAGTTTCCACTTCGTAGATCCATACTCTGAATTTACTTATAGCTACGAGAGATATCTCTATGGAGTCCTACACCGAGAAAAATGTTATTTCTACTTAATTTCGAAGCGTCGAGAGGCAGAGTAAATCGTGGGAAAGAGAAAAAGAGAGCGAGAGCGAGAGCGAGAGAGAGAGAGAGAGAGAGAAAGAGTGTTTATCAAATCCGACGTAGGTAATATCTCGTTCATTATTCTCTAACAGGCCATGCACGGTCGAGGTAAAAGAGAATTTTCGATACTTATTCCATGGGATCGCACCTTAAATCAACGCGATCGACGGTGGGTAAATGGGATTCGAGGATTTTCAGGTGTGAGAGCGAGCTCGTGCTCGTGCTTAATACGAACGGACGCGGCAGATGTTACATTTAAATCAAAGCCGGTTCCGAATGCCGCCGCGGAAACTATGTCTTCCCGGTGTCAAAACAGCTGTGTTTAATTAAACGCATGGAATGAGCAGCAACGCGTCGAGCCCTCTCGGCGTCTCGAAACGTTAACTTCATCGCCGATTATCGAAATCCACTGTTCTCCAATTGTATCGTCGAATCTCAATCGTGAAAATTCGACTTTTCAAATATTCTTCTTGATATCCTTGGAATGTATTTCTCGCTTTTGCTGTTTCAAATTGTTCGAATAAAAAAGAAATATAAATCTATATATATATATATATATATATGTGTACACACACACACACACATGTGTTTCTACGAAAAAATATAGTGTATCGTAGAAATACGATCCAATATATTCCGATCGCGAGCAATAGCACTTTGAAATCTTATATTTCCTAGAAAAGTGAGTGCACGGTAAACTCTTGTTTTATTGAATTTTTATTTTCATCCAAATCGAGAGGTCGCCGTCGAGAGTAACGATGGATTCTAAGGTTCCTCGTCGAGCTTCAAAATATTCATGGATTCCTGCTGAATCGAGCAGAAAAGGTCAATGTTTGAAGAGCTTCGGTTAATCCATCGTAGACGAGTGGATACTGCGTAATATCCTTCATCACCTTTCTTAGCTCCCATAAAAAGAGTTAATAGAAATTCCATTCCCATATTCCAGTCGATTTTACATCTTGTAGGTAGATTATTTCCGAAAGCAAAGAAGGTTTTATATTAGGGATTTCTCTCATTGATCGTTTAACGTATTATATTCTTCCCATTAAAGATTAAATAGCAAGATAGAATAGCGTTCGTTATTCACGTCTTAAGGTAAAGGCTATGGGGGAATAAGAATTGTGTGGTCTTCGAACTGATCGTGAGACCAAATTCGAGTTAGCTCAGGAACGGTTTGGTCGAAATGGTACTACGTTCCACACTACAGTTTGCACGTAGTACATGGCCAAGCGGTGAATTGCTTCAGTTATCAGTGGTCTGCAGCGCTCACGGTGTCTGGAATATTGGATGAGGGGCCGATGCAGTAATTAATTACGAGACCGATTACTCTGTGAGGCCGTTACTAAATGCTCTGTTTTCCTGTCATTAAAGTGGAAACGATCGCAAAATAAGTCACCAAAGTCGTCTAATAATTTTCCTAATTCTCCGACGACGTGACGATAATCAGTTGAGTTATTGATCTATATAGAGGATGATTAAGGATATGGCTTTTCATCAATTTTTTTCCCATCACGCCGAACGACTAATGCGATCAATATTTTCTTCTTTTCCTTTTTCATGATTATCGAATTAATCTCCGTCGTTTCTTCCTCGGTATTATTATTATAATCGTCGTTGCGCTTCAACGCGCATTCGTTTAAAAGCATCTGAATCCTTCCGAACAACTAAATAAATAAATAAATTCGCTGGGAAGGAGCTTAAAATTTGTCGAGAATAGAAAGGAAACAGATTATTTGAAAGGAGAAGAGGTTTCATTCCGCGGTCTGTCTAGTCTAATTATCGAAAGTGAAATCCAAAAAGTTGAAGACGAGAGGAAAGAGAAACACGGCGATGTTGGTGAGGTACCGCATTGTTTTGTAATTCATTAAAATTCTGCTAACCGTCTGGGTTGCGTCGAGGAGCGGAGAGAAAAAGAGAGAAAGACGAAGAGAAAGGGAGGGAGAAAGAGAGAGAGAGAGAGAGAGAGAGAGAAGTGGTAAGAGGGTGAGCAAATTGGAAGGGTTTGGTGGTGCAAGATCCAACCTTACTGGTTCTCTAATTAGCGTAATTGTTCGCGGTCGCGGAGACATAGCCGTGTCGAGCGTAAGCGAGCGGAATGGATTTGCGTTGCGGTGGTAATACTCCGCGTAATATGTTTGAAATCATGGCGGTGCAAAATCTCGAAGAATACTTATTCTTCTTATCAAAAATGCCATTTCAAAAGATATTTCGCGTCACGAACGCGATAAAATAAATTTTTTATGAATAATTTTTTAATCCGTATTATTATATTACATATTATTTTAATAAAAAAACGCATTCAAAAAGAAATCGATCTCATTAAATCGATAATATTTGACAATGTTACGCCCTGCTTCTTTTCTTCATACACTTAATATCTTTCTTAACCGAAGGCTAAAAATATGCTTCAGTTGAATTCACTTAAGGCGAAAAGTTATACCGACGCTTCTTTTTATTTTGTCGTTGTCGATACTTCGTAATTCTTCGAAACTCAGAATACCTAAGCACTTATCTAATTATTTCTGGAAACATAAACAATTCAGAAGATCTGCGATACTTCTATTTATAAGAATGTATTCGGTTAAATTCTTCGTTAAATTGTTCAGTTACATTGTTGTGTCAAATAAACGTAGTTTCGTAATGTAATAGACTTCTTATTAAATTTTCAATCAATCAAAATATTAGTCATTAATATTTTTATTCAATGGAAGGAGCAAATCTTTTATCTTTATATGATAAGCTGGATAAGGAAATTAAAACGAATCGGTTAAAAAAAGACAGTCAAAGAACTCAATATTTATCGTTCTATAAATCTGCTCATTAATTAGTTGATAAGTTTGTGATTTCATTCTGTATATAATAACATAATAAGACTGTATCCGGAAATCAGTAAATTTATGGTAAGTTGAAACGTCCTGTATTCTTTCATAACTTTTGCTGTACATTATTCGCCAATCATTGAGACAGAAACCAATTTCCGAGTCAATATACCGCTTGTGGAAAAAGTAAGCAACTTGATATCTTTATTTTTAATACTCTCTTCTCTGCTTCGTTTGATTTCGTTCGAGCCTGTTTACTTATCAGATCTCCTTTTATTTTATCCTATCGATTTGTCTCCTATTCCGTCGCTCAGCATCGAATTCACGTTTCTTAAAATCAATCTCTGGTAAAGGCTTCACGGTCTGATCATCTTAAATTACGTCACATGATGTAACAATTACATGAATAAAAAGAGAATACATTTACTTCTAAAATGCTTTTTCTATAACTTTCCGTTGCGAAGAAACCTTTTGAAGCTTTCATAACTTTAATGAACAAGGGATGCGAGTACGAGTTGTAGTAAATAATACTCTGCTGGCTCGCGTAAATTACAGAAATTTATGTAGATCCCTATGTAATGCATTTATTTAAAGAAATTATATATGTAGATCAGTGAGTCATTATCATACTTGTCTATTTTATTTACTTTTATTCGCGTATTACATCTTCCGAATCAGGAGTTGTAGAGTTTCAAATAAAAATCGTTTCAAATAACACATTTTTTTTGTCTTCTCGTTATATTTTTAATAATCATAAGTAAATCGTTAGAAACGTTTTAATCGTTATAAATAATTCTCTAAATTAATTTTTTTTCCATTAATCAATTCTTTTCATATAATCAGTGAATATGTATAAACACAGATACGCATATCTAACAATTTGTTATAAGAAAATTTTCATACAAATTTTTTCTGAAATAATTATGTTATATCTTACAGACTATATAATACAACATATAAGTTCCCACGTCGTTCCTTTAGTTCATGGTTGGCCGAGACGTTAAGCGAGTCTCCATCGAGAAGGTCATTTCAAGGGTTGAGAATTTACAACGTTGTGCACGTGTCCTTTTTAACTCCTTTTTAACTCCCACGGCGGTAATTGCTACTACGATGGAAAGTCGCATGACCGCGCTTCGATTTACGGTACTCTCGGGATTTCCTAGTCGTACTTCGAGCGACATTTCGCTCCTAAAAAGGTACTTCGGTTAGCACTGAAAAGAGTAGTCGAGTTTCGCGGATCGTTTGAAAACCCGGCAATAAATGATGGTATCGCTCTTCGGAAGATTATCTCTCGTATTATCGTGTTTTTCATTAAATTGGACGTTTTCTTTCATTTCCTCCATTTCGTAAAATCTACTATCTCAAATACTCGAAAATATCGATCGAAATTGGAGGGAAAAATAATTTTATATCCAACACATTCGTTGTCGTCGTTGTGTAGAGTTGACCGTAGAGAGAAGAAGATTTGAAAGAGAGGAACGTATGGCTTTCTACGAAAACATTTATCTCGAATATCGGAGCAATCATAAATTACGAAAGCTCGCGAAATGATGGATCCGTTTTTCTTTTTAGCTAGCTTTTGCATGGTAACGAGGACATGTAAAAGAAGAGAGAGAGAGAGAGAGAGAGAGAGAGAGAGAGAGAGAGAGAGAAGGAAAGAGAAAGAGAAAGCGAGAGAGGAAGAGGAAACGAGGGCCATCTCGTTCGAAGCGGAGCGTAAATTTTCATGTATCGAGTCTTGGTGAGCTAAAACAGCCGAGGCCAGATTTATGTTTCGACGATGAGGGACTCTTAACGAAGGCAAGATCGATGGCTCCGCTTTCCACGGAATATTGTGAGCGGGTGGAAAGGAGAGGAGAGAGGTGGAAGGTGGAGAAGGGAGGATGAAGAGGAATCAAGGGGACAGAGACGAATAAGGTAGAGAGACCAGACGAGGGATCTCGCGAAATTCTCCCGACAGCGTTCTGCTTCGTCCAAATGCAATCTACGAATAGCGTAGTGGTTTTCGTGAGTGACGGTCTATAAATTACGATTTTGTTCCATTTTGAAGCGTCGACGAGTGCTCTCGAAATTCACCCGACGACTACCGACGACGCACTACGCGCTAATACATGTCGTACTTCTTTTAGGCCAAACAACGAGCTTACGAGTGCGTCATACAGTACCATCATCCTTCTTTCCCTCTATCCTGAATTATTTCTAGGATTCATCGGTCTACTCCGTGTAGCATCCGTTAGTCCGTGACCTGCCTCGGCTCGTTTACGCGAACGAATGGCCGATCCGTGAGTTTATGCTTTTTACTCTCCAAGGGTGAACGATCTTCCTCTCTCGTCTGAATTTATATATCACCCTGCTTATTCATCATCCCTGTATCCGCTCTCCGTCGGGACACGTATTATCGAGTGGCGCTAACGGAGAATCCCTGTCGACGTTTCCGAAACGTCCGTCTTCTCTCTCTCTCTCTCTCTCTCTCTCTCTCTCTCTCTCTCTCTCTCTCTCTCTTTGTCTTTCTCTGTAGACGGGCTTTGTCTCTACGTGCATTATGAAAGGAGAGTTTAATCTAATGTGAAACGATGATTATAAACTGCAAAGTAAATAATGTAACGAGAGAATAAATGGATATATAATAGCTATAAAAGAAAGAGCTAATGGAAAATTATTAGTAAGGCGTCGTCGAACGACGGAAAGTATCGGGCATTTAATATTTTCTTTTTTAATTTCATCTGAATTTCAGCTGAATTATTGAAAGTAATGATAAACAAATTTGTCTAAAGAATTTTTCTAAAGAATAGGATACGCGTCTTGGATTAAAAAGGTTCGATTAACTCTGTAGAGGGAACACGCTGTCTTTATCATAGAACGTGAAACGTCGAAAAGGGATAGAAGGGCGTAAACTCTAGCGAGGAGTGCTCTCGTCGTACTCCATCGAGTGCGGTTTCTCCTTTGGAAAAGAGAGGGAGAAAGATAGAGGCAGAAAGTGAGAGAGAGAGAGAGAGAAAGAGAGAGAGAGAGAAGAGAGAGAACGGTGGTGGCTTGCAAATTACGTTCGTCGACCCGAACCATTCGAGTTTGTTCGGTCATCGTCTGCGTATGCGTGTGCGTCCAGGCAACGGCACGTACATACATACATATATATACATTCACACAAACACACATACACACACACATGTGTATATATATATATCTTTTCGACCCTTGCCATCGTCTCTTTCTCTCACGCTCTCTCTTTCTATCCTTGGTCGATGGGGATGCTGTGGCAAGGGTTGGAGGTGACGAGCGTGCCCGAAGAGACGCGGTTCCAAGCTCGCAATTTCCTACACAACTTCCACAGTTCGTTCCAACTTCCGGGACACTTATAATTGGTTTCCTGCTACACGAGAACCGAAAGAGAAGAAGATATAGAGATTAGAGGGGGAAGTTCGGGAAGAGAGAAAGGAGACGCGACTCGGTAAAAGAGAAAGCGGAGAAGAGAGAGTCCTAAAAGTGATCGTAGTAGGGGAAAAGGGCTTGTGCTCCTTTCGTTGTAGACAGGGAGCTGGATTTCTACCCTAGCTTTCTCTATGCAACAGAAACTAAGCAGACGTAAATATCCACGGCTGCTAATTAGTCGGGGCTAACTTCTCGCTGGTGCTGTTGCTTTCTGCTGCTTTCGCCGTTAAAATTTACCATTTTAATTACCCTACCGTATTGTTATATCACTCGCGTATATTTTCCACCTACGTGTTTTATACCTGGCGTTCGGCTAATTGGACGAACGTTGGGACGAATGGAGATATAAAAGGCTATTATTTCTCTTCTTCTTTCTTTCTTTTTTTCTTTGCTCTTGGTTATCGATGGTTTATCGTTAAATCATGAAGTAAAGTTACTATTTATTTTTTAACATTACTTACCGAAAGAATTGAGTTATTATTACGATCAAGTAAAAAAAATGAAGAGACAAAGAATGCTAAAGAGAAAAAGAAAAAGAAAGAGAAAAGCATACTCGAGAAGTTCGCGAGCTTCGTATTCCAAAGCCGATCGCTTTGGTACAGAGCGGGCCGGGAAACCACTCGAATCGTATACTCGAATTTCAAATTCGGATTTCGCTCGGTGAGTATGGAGCAGAAGTGTGCCGTCTTTGAGTGGGGCTTTTAGGATGAGACAGGAAGCCGGATATCTCTGATACTCTCTCTCTCTCTCTCTCTCTCTCTCTCCCCTTCTCTATTTCTCTCGTTGTTCCCCAATATCTCCATAGACAAGGAAGGAAGAAGGATGCCTATGGTTTATCGATCTCGTCCAAGTGCATCGACTACTGCTATATTCGTTCGACTGGGACAAAAAATAAAAGACATAAATAAAGGAGATATGTATTTATCTTTCATTTTATTCCATAGAAAAGACGTTTATACGAATTATCGAAGGAAATACTTGATTTTATGACAAACTTTTCCAAGCAATTTACGCCTGCATGGAAATGGAGAGGAAAGTGTTCGATCATGGTTCTCGTTATTGGTAATGTGCCATCGTAACATAATACGATCGTTCGTTTTCGAAACGAAACGACGAGGGTGCATTAAGGCTGGCCGACGTACGATTCTACGCCCGACGCGTGTAAACCGAGCTTAACGATCTCTCGTAAATCGCACTACGAAATATATGTATATAGATATACGTATATTTATATGTATGTGTGTGTGTGTGTGTGTACGTATACGCACGTATACGCACGTGTACACGCACGTTACGAACACGTGTGTACACGCACATACGTGGTTGGTATCGTAAGCACGGCCAGTTACGAAACGACGCGAAACGATCGAAATGGAATGTCCGAGCCGTTGGTGACGTAAATTCATGGGAAAGTGAAATTCTACCTCTACGATAGAGGGAACTCTGTTGAATTATCCTATCCGAAAGGCATGCTATCGCTTCGATAGCTCGGAAACACATTGCCCTAACGCGCGAATCGAACTGTCGATATGTTCGACAAAGAGAAAGAAAGAGACAAACAGAGAGAGAGAGAGAGAGAGAGAGAGAGAGAGAGGGAGAAAGAGATAAAAAGAGATAGAGAAATAGATAAAGAGAGAGAGAGAGAAATAGATAAAGAGAGAGAGAGAGAGAGAGAGAAATTGAAGGTAGAATCTTGATGGAATTTTTATAGATTTTTATTTGTTCTCTATCTGCTTCTATTTTTTTCATTTCCTGAATGGATTCTTAAAATGATCTTTTGAATAGCTGGTTTTTATTTAAAATAATCTTAAATTTATATTTTAAAGGACGGCTATAGAACAATTTTAATAGGTGACCAGAGGATCAAACGTGTCCCGTTAATTAATAGCACAAAAGCGTACGGAGTGACGTAAAAGCCGTAAACAAGAAAACCAAAATTCTGTTTCCAGAAGGAAAAGAGAGTTTATGGCGCGGAGGAACTATTGTTCGTGGGTCGGTGTGGTAAACCGCGAAAGTGGCAACCTCAGATTTTCCTTCCTTTTTTTTTCTTTCCTTTTCGTTTTCCTTTCTTTTCTGTAAGTGTTAGTAATTTCTGGAATTTGATTTTGATTTTCGTTTTATGGAATTAATTCTACATGACCAAACAAGTTCAAATTTAGTTCAACAATGAGTTTTAATTTACATTTATGGAGAATATTTTATATTATTTATATGTAAAAAATTGGAATAATATGAAATGAGAAATTAGTTTTATTGTTATTAATTTTTCTTTCTTTTCCTGTGGCACGTTGTAAAATTCGTTAAATTAAAAGTTAGAAAGTTTTTATTAAATTATTAAACAATAAAAACGTATAAGATATCAGATTTATGAAATATTAATTTATTGTATAGATGTTACTAATTAATTATAATTTATTTAAAAGATTATTATATTTTTATAATTTATATAAATTAATAAGATATATTATTTACTGATGTAATAAAATAAAAACATATAAGAATTTATGATTATCATTGTAATTAATAGAATATATTATATTGAATTATGATATAATGTAAGTGAAGAAATTTCAATTATTAGTTCGAATTATATATAATTTCGATACGGCTATTAAAATCGTACATCACTCAAATTCAGATCGATGTAAACCAAATCCGTTCATATAATATTTGTGATAAATTATTATATTATTATACGAAAGGAATTAATGTAAATAGTAATTTTTGTTGATAATTAAAATGAAGATTTTCAATTATATAATAATATAATTTGATTATATGAGAATTAATATAATTGTTATTTTAATTATGGTAATTGATTTAGTTTTGTTAAAACAAAAGTTATTAGGATGTATTTAAGATTGAAAGAAATAAAATCGTCGATGTTCTTTCAAAAGTTCGTCGATGCTTCCATCAGCGTTACTTCTGACAACTAGTCATCGTGATCGTTATGGTCGTCGTCGTCGTCGTCGTGGTACGAAAACGAAAATGCTGTGCGCATCGCGGCGCCATTAATCGACCATTTCCTGCGATTGTCAGTAAGACAATTTTCGCTTCCTCGTCGTTGTCCTCGTCGCATAGCGACAATAGAAGACAACGAGAACGACGTAAGATCATTTCGTCTCGCGTCTTTCCTCTAACGCTTTCACGTTCACGATGCGTATCAAACGTTCGATCAAGTTTCGAGCGAGGAATGACACCGATGATCGTTTCCCACTAATGTTTGTGTAAATAGAATAAGAATTCACACTGGATGGGCGTACGTTTAACGCATTAACCTAGATATATAATTCCTTGCGTGCTTTCTCGAGCATTTTCAATCGAATTGGTACGTGATCATTATTATTATCGTCCTGTTCAATATATGGGGTGTCGTTGAAAATAATTTCTTTTTTCTCACGCCGGAGAGAATATTCGAGTTAGGATTAAATATGAAAATCTAATCGATACGGGAGATCAGAAAGATTAAAGCAATGAAATAAAGTCGATTGTAAAAGTTAATGATCCCTTTATCAGATTCTAAATGAAAGATCATCCGTTTCAGGGACACCCTGTAAAAGGATCGACTCCTTCGCGCCGTTTCTCCTAATCTAGTTGGATCTAATTCCCTTAGGTGTTCCAGATCAGACGATGTCGCAGCGCGGAATCGATCGTCTCCTCGAACAAGGCACTCGGAGGCAGGTAAATCGATTCGAGTACAAACCGATGCACTTTGCTGACGCACTTAATTAGGCGTTGATTAACGGATGTCCGCGGTGACGGGAGCAGAACCGGTAGGTGTGTACACGCGATTGGTCGAGCACTAGGAGAGCGAGATTAACGTAGAATTGTGTACGTATGATAGAGATAGAGAGATCACAGTGATTGCTCATTGGGATTAGAATGTTCCCCGGGTTATTCGGCCGTATGCTTATGTCTCATTGATCTTCCTACGATTAATATCCGTTTAGTTTACGATCCAAGACGTTTAGAGGATATGTTTCTTTACCGATATCGTTTATCGAAGGTATTCCTTTAAAAATCATTCTACGCGTTCCAGCGAAGATATAAAAGGTCTAGAATGTTATTAGTTCCGTCTTATAAAGCGACCACTTCCGGCAATGTAAATATAGATACGAATAGTCTCGCTCGACCGATCAAAGAACAAATACATTCCATATTCTAGCGCTGAAATATCATGCGAAGAAAAATATCGAATATGTAAGGAGGCGTAGAAAGGTGGATAGAGGAAGTAGAGAGAACGGAAGGAACGAGGAACGGAATATCAAAGAGAATGCGATCAGGAGCAGAAGAGGTGCGGCCAGAAAATGGAACGCGCGAGGAATCTCCGATTCTTTCTAAAGTCAAAGGTTGCCAACGAAAAATCGAGCGAGACCGTTCCTTCCACCTTCGTTCGCTTCGACCCACCTCATCTCCGCGTCGTCTGAGTAAACATAAAGAAGAACGTTTCGACTTTTTGAAAGAGCTTGGAGTGAGTCTCGTAAGTTCGCTCGAGTGTAAAGTCTTCGGGGGGTTAAAGTTTAAACGTTCGCTTTGTAACGGGTCCCATAGCCTCGACTGGCGGTTCTCCTTTATTACCGTTTATTACTTGCTCAAGTAGACAGCGAGATCATCGAATTGCGGCACGCTTTGGACGCTTCGGCCTTCCGAACATCCTCGTAATAATCGTGCGCTTACGGAGTTCCCGGCATTAGGCTAAATTACCGTGAAAGCGGGCCGAGACTGGAGGAAATTTGCATTCACGAGGCAACCTGCTTAGAACAACTTCCCATCTCTAACTCTCTCTCTCTCTTTATATATATGTGTGTGTGTGTGTGTGTGTGTATGTATATATATATATATATATAGTTTCTGTCTCGTTCCCAACGCCTCTGCACTTGACCCAAATTGAGCGAGTATTAGTAATACTCCTGCAAGCGTCGTTTCCGTGGTTCACCTAAGAGATTTCCTTCGATAATTTTCCGAGGAGCAACTGAAAATGAATTATTTCGTACGAATACAAAAAGTTCGCTTATCGACTTGAGAATATCCACGAAAGTTTGATGCAGGTTATCGGCTTCTCTACGAAAAGAGAACTCGGTTCTTCCTATCTGTCTTAGCTATAAATTCGATTTAAGTCCTTATTTACTACACCCTCCGAAAGTTCGGCGAAACCTTCGAAAAGTTTTCTTTTGTTGAACTCCCGGCGAGTAGAACTTGTTCTCTTCTACCAGCAATCGTCCTTGACCCGAAACGATTTGCGAGAATTCTTTGGGATTGGTTGTAAGAACCACTTACCTTCTGCCTGTTCATTCTAAATTGCATTTCCTTGATTTTCTATTATTCTTTTATAATACAACTTACAAATCTAATTTCAAAGATATTGACGTTTAATAGGGATAGTGATTGGTGTCAAAAGGTATTCCAACGGATAACGTGTTCTTTCATCGAGGAGTCCTATTGGTGTTCAGGAAGCACGTTCAGGCTATATTCTTCAATGCCTTTAGAATCCTTCAAAAGATCGATCTTTGTATCGAACGTTTCGAGACGACATGTCTCTCAGAACATAACGATGTTCCTTTGATGCCGTCCTGTCTTTCCGTTAGCTCTTTCGCGCTTTAAGGAAGTCAAACGAGAGTAAAAGAAACGTACGATGGCTTGTTCGACCGTATACAATGTTAAAAAAACGTGTCACCTCGAGAGGTCACCTCGAACCGATCGATCGATCGATCGATGGGTCGAAATAAATAAAAATCAGGACCTTCTCGCCATTCTGTACGGACGATTCCATTCTTTTCTTCCTTTCACAAATGGCAAAGCGAAACGAAGTCGAACGTTCGATCTTAAAGACTATTTTTTGAAGTCGTACATCTTGGAGTTCTTTATATTTTCAGTTAACTGTGCCGTAAAAGAATTTCCCTCGGCGTTTCTTTTTTCGAGGCACGATACTGTGCGTTTCTATCGGAAATTAAATTCAACGTCGACTAGAAGATTACAGTACGATGATAAAGAATGAAAGAGAGAGACAGAGAGAGGGAGAGAGAGAGAGAGAGAGAGAGAGAGAGAGAGAGAAAGAGAGAGAGAGAGAGCAAAACTTCGCGTAGATCGATAAACCTTGATAAAAAAGTAGCAGAGTAGTAAAGTAGAAAAGCAAAAGATAACAAACGAAATGAGAATAAAACGTTGAAACAAACAGTCAAAGGTTCGATTAATTTTTTAATGCGGACATTGGTCGAGTGGAAGCTGGGAAATCGGCCAGAGCGAAATCAACGGAAAGCAATCCGTTTACGTGCCATTACGGTGTCACGCTCTCAACCGGCTGTGACGTCACGGAGAAAAACAATTGGAGACCCTTCGGGAGAGAATCCGGTTTGGAAGCTGCTCGTTGAGGGCTGGTAAACGAACCGACAGATTGAGCGGAGCTTCATGTTGGTCGATAGTTTCTGCCCTTCCCTTTCATCCCCTCTATTACTCTTTCTCTCTCTTCCTCTTTCGTTCTCTTCTTCCTACTCTTCGCACTCAACCCTTTTCGTTGAACGATCACTCGTAATCACTAAAGCCGCAGAGCCACCAAAGTAATTAGCCTCATAACCGTAGCAGCCAGCGTGTATCCTGTCCCCCCATGGAGTGGAACACCAACCCCCGTGGTTCTTCCTCTATTTATAAATTGTCATCGATAGATTGGACGAGAGCGTTCTTTTTTTCCTTCTCTCTCGTTGCAATGGCTAAAGCAAATAATTAAATTAATTTCGTGCGAGAGAGCTATCTTCCTCTTCCGCTCTGCTATTTTCAATGCACAAACATAATATGCGTATGCGACGGTGGTCATTAGTTGCAATAAATTTTATCGGTGAAACTCGATTTGTCCCACGGTTTGTCTCTCTCTCTCTCTCTCTCTCTCTCTCTCTCTCTCTCTCTCTCTCTCTCCTTTTCTGCCTACCAAATTCGAAATTCGTACTAACGACGACGAAGCTCGAAGAACCGCGTTGTTGCTCGTTTATTTGTTCGTTCGTTCGAATTTATCTGCCTCGATATAACAATTTCAATTGATAATAGTAAAATTTTTAAATCAGTACACCGGACGTTACGGTTACGATGGTTTATCAATGGTCTCATAAATAAATGTTCTGATGTTGCATATGTAAAATCTATGAATATTATAAATTTATATTTATATATGTGGTTTCACAGAGACTATAGTCTATGTAAAAATCGTATCGATACCTCTTCTATGATTTAGGTAATATTTAATCTATTTCTTTTAATCCTTTTCGCTGTTTCAACAGGCGTTCTCGAGGGATGTCAAAACTAATTTGAGGACGAGCCAAACATTCAATCGTTACGAAAAATGAAACCATTTTCAGTTAGATTGATACTCAATCCGTCGTGATAGGTACTTGAACACGTTTGGCTCGATCGAGACTCGCAAAGCGATTACTGGCTTTTGTTTCATTCCTAGAAATAGTGCCGATAGGATGAGTAGGAGGAAGAGAGGAGTAGGGGAAGAAGACGAGGAGTCGATATAATATGATTTTACAAAAATATCGAGATATACAAAAAAAAATATCGACGCGTGAATGCATCGGAAACTGAATATCCGTTATCCGCTTTTTATCGGTCGATTTTCGATTGAACAGGAAATATCCATCACTCCGATAAATGTTAGAAGATTGCTCTCGTATCATTCAAAATGATTTATACCGTTACTGCCTGTACCGATAATTAATTTATATAGGAATAGTATAACTACGTTATTTCGAAATATAACTATCCATATTTGTATAAGAGCAAATATAATTGGAAAATTCATTAAATTCAACGATCGTTGAAGTTTGAAGTTGTTATTAATAAGATATTATTTTTTAAGAAGCAAAGAAAAAAAAATTGTGAAAATGTTCGATATCGTAAAGTCGATTTATAAGTCTCGTAAAAAGATTTTCCCTTGTTTAACTTTACAAGAGAAATTAAATGAAAATACTAGGATTTGGGTGTAATAACGATCGCGTAACAGCTAACAATGGTACACGCAAAAGGTAGCGTGAGCTAAGCGAACCCTTTAAAAGCGTGAGAGAAAATTGCAGACAAGTACCGTGCGCTAATTTATTGGCTCTCCAGTGTTTCCGATTTCATATAAACTCTTATTCCCGGCGCAATACTCTCAGGCTCGTTTTCACAGAACGGTCTACACGGTCGTAGGATCTTACCGAAGTAGATTGTACTCTGTTATTTGCACTTAGACTCTTCTCAAAGTATAAATTACGCGGATAGTAGTAAACAAGAAAAATGCGTCTAACGAGCAACTTTATGACTATCTACTCGGATCGTTCGTAAAATATAAATATTAATTGATGGAGTTTAAATTTTTATTATTGTATTCGAAATAACAAGAGAGAAAGAGAAATAAATAGAAAAGAAAACAAATTGTTGAATGCGATTCATTCGTTTTGCGAGAGTTTGGGAAACGGTGGTAGATGCCAGTAGAAGATAAGATAATGGAGAGAACAAATGTGCAAGGGAAAAAAGTGGTTCGATTTTGAATGAATCAGCAAAGCGAGCGTGACAAGGTGACGAGAGGAAATGGAACTTTGAGAAAGGGAAACGGAAGGGATCCGAAGGATCGAACGATCGGTGGTAATCTCCGTATAGAAGATATATCGTTCGTCGATTCGCGAGATCTTCTACGTGGTTGGATTTTTTAATGGCTCAGACGGTAGTAAAAGCGAATAGTCCTTTCCCTTTCTTCTCGACGTATATATGTATAATACTTACGTTCGCTGTCCCTTCGACATTTTTACCGAGGCTGGACAGATAGATGAAAAGAGGATTGGAAAGATGAAAATATTACTCTCTCTTTATTTTCTTTATTTTTCTTTAACCATCTTTACTCTCACCTCCCTTTCGCTTCCTCTCTCTCTCTCTCTCTCTCTCTCTCTCTCTTTCCATCTCACTCGTTTACTCTTTGAGCATTTGACTTTTATCACGAGACTGAATTTGTCGAGCTTTCCCAATTTCAGCGCGAATTCTCTTGCACCTGCCCTTCTCTCTTTCCACTTTTCGGTGAGGTCGGAAATACGATCGGTTGTCGCCGAGTGGAAGGCTCGGTTGGCGTTGATAAAAGAACGAAAAAGTTGGACAATGGGTCTCGGAAAAAAAAGGAAACGCGAAGATAGAGAGAATGAAAGAGAGAGAGAGAGAGAGAGAGAGAGAGAGAGAGAGAGAG
>NC_057686.1:7959031-7999035 GCF_014466175.1 Vespula pensylvanica
AGAGAGAGAGAGAGAGAGAGAGAGAGAGAGAGAGAGAAAGAAAGAGAGAGAAGGAGAGAAAGCACGCGGACGAAGCAGGAACGGCTTTAAACCGCTTTCGAAGAGTTATTGCGGTTCCTCCGTTACGATTTCACGCTACATTCGCCACCGCTTCCGTTGCTTTCGCGAGCCTCTTCTTTCTCCACCCTTCGGCCCTTCGTATCTCACCTAGAACTCTTTGCACCTTCCTGCGTTTCCTCCCGAGTTGCTGCTCCTCCACGTTCGTCCTCTCGCGGAAAACCACGCGTATTTTCCAACGAGTATACGTTGCTTCTTCTCCTTCTCTTTTTTTTTCTTTTCTTTTCTTTTCTTTTCCTACGCAAAGGAAAAAAGATGGAAATATGAGAAAGTACGCATGCACGAAGTAAGCAAGCCTCTTAACGTGTTCGCTCTAGCAACGTTAACATTTTTCAAAGAGCACGAGCCCCTTCTCGAGCACGCACGAGTTTGATGTATCGAAGAAAAGCAAAAGAGAAATTTTTACCATATTTTTAAAGAAGCGTAATCGCTCAAATTGGTCACGTATTATACGAATATGAAAGAGGACTAAATATTGATGGCGAAACGTACGCATGTTGATTCGTATGTTGAAAAAGTTTTATAGTGTAATATACATATAATATGTCTTTCGAGCATTCCAAAACGACGGAAATGATTTTTCGGATCTTTTTTCTCGTTCAGCCTCCAATAAAATTAATCCGTTTTAATCTCGTTGCCTCGCCGATAACGTAGCTTCCGTACTTTTACGTGCTTTTGTCATAGGGTATATATATATATATATATATATATATATATATATATATAGCATGTGCATGCATATATACATATACCTATATATTTATCTATATATGTGTGCGTGTATATATATATATATATATATATATATCGAACGCATGAATATCGATCTATCCCAACTGCAAGGTTTTGCGCTAATGGAACTAGCGAGGTTTACGCGCAATATCGGATAAATTAACTCCTAGTATCGTCGTACTTCGTCCCTGGACATTTTCTACTAGCTCTAAATAAAATAGCGAATGAAAGTGATCTCTAAAGAGATATCTATCTCAAACAAAATTTCTGTGTAGATTATACGCGTACATTATATAACTTTTGTTCTAGATAGATATATTTTTATGATTACAGAAATTTCATCAAAATGTTCTTGTTTTATTACTTTGAGCGACACTTTGCAAAAACATAAAACGCAATTTACATAAGCACGGAAGTAATTTCTATGGACTATAGCGAAAACGGTGCACAGGTACAAGCACATTTTTATTGCATATAGGACGATAGTCTCGTGTTAGTTTGCTAACCGTCCTTGCCTATATTCCAACAACTCCATCATTTTCGTATAAGACACGCTATCGCGTTTATATCTCGCTTCGAAACGAGCCCTCACTTCAGGCAACAATGATTAAACATGACGAAGAGATAGGGATGGATAAAGAGAAAAAGAAAGAAACAATGTTTCGATTTTAAATTCCTCTCTATATTTTGTAATGGACTTCGTGCAAATAAATTGGATTTAACGAATTGGAACAACGAGAAATCATACCTTTTGTAAGCATTCCGATAACGAATTCACATATTTGAAAAATCAAATGTACCAGTTTTAACATAGTTTTCGAAAATGTAAATTATTTTACTGATGGGAAACTCGAAAGAGCATACAAAATACCAATTGATATTTTAAGGATTTTAATTTATCGAAAAAACGAGAAGAATATATAAATATCGTGTATGAAGAACAGACAAAGACAAAGAGTGGATCGTCAATCGATTGTTCCTGGTAATGACAGTTAGCAACGTAATTGGAATAATATGATGGTCGTGAAATGACGGAGCGAAACGGATGGACGGATTTGATTCAGCGTCGACACCACATAGCCATTGACTGGAAACTATTTCATAGTTAATGGCGAAATTATGTGTAATACTTACGATTCATAAATTTTCCAATGAAGCGCAACTGTGACTATGCAATCTCTTGATTCGAGTTCGATGAACTTCCTCTTCGTGATGGACTCAAACAAGATCCACAGACAATTTTACATTTCTAATTTAACTTATATACGAGATCGTGTAATTTCTAGTTTGATGTACCTATAGATTCGTGTTACGAAAAAAAAAGAAACATGATCAAGATTTATTGTGGAACAGTGATATGCGATTTTATGTGTCAAATGAAAAAAGAATAAATGTTGTGTTCATTATATAAAACTGAAAATGAAAATCATGCATAGGAGTTTGCGAGCTTAATATGCAACTAAACTCTTTTCCGTGTTTTTCAAAGAAGTGTCTTTTCGTGTTTTCAAAATGAAGAGTTAAATGACCGAGGAAGAACATTTTATGGCTTGCTTTACGTTCGGAATATCGCAGGGCATTCTTTCGAAATTTTATCCAACTATCGTTTATGAAAAGAAAATCCGAGCCGCGAAAAATTCTCGAGAAAACTCTTCGTTGTTTCATTCGTTCTTGTGACGAGTAATTTAATTAAAAGTAAGTACCTAAAGAATAAAAGAGTGGGGGAGAGAGTGAGAGAGAGAGAGAGAGAGAGAGAGAGAGAGAGAAATAAGGCATGAGACAGAGAAGAAAAATAAAAGGTTGAAGCAAAACGGTTTACTAGCGTCGAAAAAATAAATCCTCCAGTACTATAAAGGTCCCTCTCAGCGTTCATCCTTTTCGCTTGATTAAATGAATTACATTCGGGTCGTTTGCCTGAAACGTCGCCACCATTTCAGCTTTATTCTTTATTGTGAAGCAAGACGAACTGGTGAAAAGATCGAATGAAACTCGAATGAAGCGAGTCGTCTTGACATCTTATCGGAAGTTGTATCGAAGGGAAAAGGTTCGATGAGAACAGAAGAGAGGTAATAATCGATGGGAAGAAGTGAAATTGGAGGTCGACAAATGAGACGAAAGGTTAAAAGTCATTTTAAAAAGTCTAAAGAAGAAAAAGAGGGTAAAGAAAAGGTTCGTTCCATAGAAATCTTTAGACGATCTATGTATGTGTGTGTCTATATATATATATATATATATATATATATATATATATATACATAGATATATATATATATATACATACACACACACATACATATGAATATATGTACCTATCAGAAGAGTGTAAGAAGAAGGCAAAAAGAAGAAGAAAGGGAGAGAAATTCGTTACCAGGATTCGCTTTGAACATGACAACTCAAGCGGTCCAATCGATTCGCACCTATCCTTTCATCCTCCTATCGCTTTTCTTGTCGACTATTTTCCGACGGACTCTTTCACTTCTTTCATAGGTGTCACGCTTTGGTATGTATCGAAACGTGTTCTAAATACGTCTATTCGAATTCTGAAATACCTATGGAAATGATTATAATTAAAAGAAAAAAAGAAAATGATAGTTGTACATAGTAACGCGTTCTCTTGGAAAATCCATCTGATAAAATTTCGTTTTTACAATTTAGAAACCTGATATCTGTCTTGCTATATGTATTGTATATTAACGAGAAAAATGAAACGAAGATATATTCTATCTAGATATGTTTGATAAAAAATTTTCTGAACCATGGTTACGCGTTCGATCGGCTAAAACAATGTAAAAATAGCAATAATCGTGATTACGGTGGAAACGAAATAGTTAGAGATTTTTTATGTGATACAAAAAAAAAAAATGGAAATTTCACGATCGAGTTTGTATGTAGAAAACTGAGAGAAGGGGATGAATAGGAAAGAACGGTTCTATATTAATTTCGGTGGCATCGATATCGAGTAGAATTTATCGTGATACACGCCGGAGTCGTTTTCGGGAATTGTGAAACTGCACAAGGGTTATGTAGGTACTAGTATTACGTTGGAAGGTATCGATATCGGTTCATGCATGCATGCCTCCACCTAGTAGTCAACCCATACGACAATGTCAAACGAGCTACATGCAACATCAATACGTTTTCAAACACTTCCAAAATGGTGACTTTGCTATGGCAAGATCAATGAAAAAAGATACTACCACTTTCCCAATGTTGAGACAATAACGTTGTACAATAACGTATAGCTATGTATTTGACTCTTTTTTTATTTCAATCATTCCACGACGAAGTTTTGCATATAAACACTTTTCGTTCTTCGAAAGTACGACGGCTCGTAAAATATTTATAGAATTAACTTATCAAAACGAATCTCGTTTTTGAGAAAAAAATTCAAATTACGTATAAATCTTTTCAAGCGAGAGATAGAAAAACAAAATGGGAAAAAAAGCTTTTTCATATCGGAAGTTTCATTGAAAATGTCAATGTTTCTTTATTTTTCCGTTGAACATCGGTAGTCTAGATCGCTATTGAACGGAAAAGCCATACTATTAACCGGAAAGCTGTGTTTTTATTCTCGAACGTTAAAATTCTGTTTCTACAGAGATCCTTTCTCTATATATTATCGCGAGGTTGTCTGCTGCTACTTCGTTTGAGTCATCCATTCATGTCCCGTTCATGTCAGAGAAATCTCCGAGAAAATTCGAATTTACATTGCGTTAGTTCTCTTTCTTAACTCGAAGAAAGTTCCGTCTGATAATCGATGAATAAATAATTTCTATCATAATTTGAGAGATTGTGAAAAAAAGGAGGGAAGAATCTTGTATATTTAAATAAATTCTATTTAAATTCTAATTAAATAAATTTAAGTTATCTGGTTGCTACTAACGATTATCTTTCAAGATTATAACGAAATACAATACTTTGCCTCTTCGTATTTCCAAAAGTAATCATTTGGAATGTTATTTCACGATACGTAGTAAAGTTCGTAGAAAACTCTCCGTTTTCTTCTCGATCTCTCCTATTTCATTTCCAGTGCAATTCGCTTTCGCCCGATTCGTTCCGACTGACTGGCACGAAAATAGGCTCCAACTCTCTCACGACGATTCGTCAAAGGTCGGAAAATAATTTTCCTTGGTAGGGAAAGGGCGCGAATCTCGAAAGGGCTGGCGTCCAGCATCGAGATGCATTCCCACGGTCGTAGGACGCTCAAGCATTCGAGCGTAAATCGTTTCTCGACCTCGATTTCCTCTCGTAATTACTGGTTTCTCGAGGTCTCCATTATATTAAAGTCCAACGTGTCACGGTGTGTCGAGCACCGTCGAGATTCCGAGTGGGTACTCCGAGAATGTCCCCGGCGAATCCCGAATGGTAAATTGTGTTACCATTTTGCGCTCTGTCGCGTAAATGTAATCCTAATGGCCTTAATGAAGATAATTACTAAGACGCGTCGAATCAAATGGAACGTGTACCGCTAGAGATTGTGTCTCACTTCGTCCAGAATCGAGTGGAGTCTCGAATAAGGTTTCTTCTTCTTCTCGCCCTTATCTTTATCCTCATAGCGACTCGCTAGCGGTCGCTTTAACGCCCTACAGATCGATTGCTTTGGGCGCGGTTAATCAAATTGCTGCAAGGAGGTAAATCAATCGACGTACCATTCTACGAGCGGATTGGTAAATGCGTGTTACGCGACGTCAAGCGTATCGACAAAATCCTCTTCCTCCCCTACGGCGAATTAGATTCGACGCTTCAGGGTAAGACGTTCTCAATTGCGAATGCCGCACGCTTGGATGAGTGCGTAACTTATTGCAAAACTTGAAACCAACGTTTATAGAAGTAGCTATTATTCGATTATTTTTGCATGTTCGATTTAAGCCACGAAATTCAGAAGCTTTCCGTATACGAGAAGTTTTCGTAGATTATTAAATACCTGTATTTGATTAATAATTTGAGTCGTTTTAATAAATTAATTTTAATATATTATGTATGTATGTGTGTGTACAACGCGATAATGTTATAAAGTCGGATTCATTCCAGATATATACATTATACTTTTTATCTTTTTGTAGAACTTGAGAGATCGAGTCGAATCGATAAGAAATTCCCATGTCGCACGACATTCTCGCTCGTGAAATTTTAATTTCCGTTTCCATTCTACTCCATCTCCTTTCTCTTTCTCTCACTTTTGAATTCCACGTCGTCTTCCCTAGAGTCACTACGGATATCTTCGCATGTCTACTGATCTTCCCTCTACACCTGATTTAATGCTCTTAGCTAATCCGAAATCGACGAGCCTCGGAGATCTCGCTTCGTACGAGACGATAATGCAAGCTACTTAATCCGACCAGGTACATCAGATTTATGGTCCATGGATCGGCGAAATCGCTCGATTATATCCTTAAGCTTAATCGGTACTCGTAGAGAGTCCGGCTGAGAGAGATCGGTTTATATAATTTACGATCGTCTCGAGATCATCCACCTACTTCTATAAACGCAGCTTCTTATCCGATGTTCAGCAACTCGTAACATACCGTAATATCGAAATATCAATGTATCTGCATCATTTCAAAACATTACTTAAAACATTTTAACGACTTTAGTCTTGAATCATATTTTTTAATTAATCGTGTTAATAAAGTAAGAATCGTTAGAGAGAATCATCAACGAAAACCATGAAATTTATGGCTGTCCGAAAAGATACTATATATTTACACTAACTTACGGATAATCGTAAATGTTGCTTAACTTTGTTTACCTAATGACGCGAAATGACTTTTTTCTATAGTAAAAATGTTACGGCAATAAAGCACGAACACATTCGAGCTATTCCTTTCTCTCTCTCTCTCTATCTCTCTCTCTCTATCTCTTTCTATCTCTCTCTTGACGTAGGAAAGGCGAGCTCGCGCTTGATTTATGCTGGCAGTTCCGCGGTCCCCGATGGCAGGACCCTCGGCAAAAACGGCCATTGTATCCGTGGCTTCACCTCTGACCTCGCCTTCACCGACCATTATGGCGATTCACGTCCCCTATGGCCACCAACGAAACTTCTCTCCCTCTCTTTCTTTTTCTTGCTTTTACGAAGACGTAAAACGTTAACGAAAATCGACCACTTTCCTCATTAGCCCTACCCTACTCTACTCTTTGTTCTTCGTATCGAACAATGGGGTATTTTTGAAGCGAAGAATCTCTATCTAGCTGAAAATATTTTTCGAAGAATTTCTTTGTAAAACGAGTAGAAGGGGATCAAGATAAATAATCGCGCGTGTTCGACATGCTCGAGAAAATTTGCAAGCACAGTCGTGAGCACGTGTATATGTGTACGTCTGTGAGAAAGAAAGAGAAAGAGAGTGAGAGAATGAGAGAGAGAGAGAGAGAGAGATGGAGAGAGGAAGGGAAGATGCAGAGTGTGTCGTAATTTATGCGACTTGAAGAAATATTACCGAAGGAAATCTCGCGCGTGCGACGCGGAACGCTTTTCCAATCGATCGGACCGAATGCCGAAATCTCCAAGGAGATCCTGAAAACGACACACGTCCAACCAGACGATTTCGACGAAGCGGACGACGCGGAGCCACGTCCACTTTTCTTCTGCATTTTTGCCAGCTGACAAGCGTTTCCAGGCTTTACTCCCTAGGGGATACTCTCTGGTCCTCGGTTCCTGTTAAACGCGTAAAGCATGCGTTCTCGATTGGCAGTGGTGAGAGTGGTAGGTGGAGAGTGATGAATGGAAAAGCGAGAGAAGAGGGATACACATACATGTACTTGCGTATGTATACGTTATACATATATACAGTTACATAAAGTGAGAATCGTGGAAAGAGTATATACATGTATAAATGTATAGTAGCATGTCTGTCTGTATATGTATTTAAATATTCTTGTATGTGTGTATACGAAATAGAGGAAAAGTTATACACACACACAGATATATGTATGTGTGTGTGTGCGCGCGCGCAATATCTGCATATGCACGATATACCTGTATAAATATGTCTCTATTCTATGTATATATATGTACGGATAAAACCGTAAATATACCTATATATATATATATGCATGTAGGAAGTGAGAGTGGAAGAAAGAATGAAAAACGTGTTAGGTAGGATGCCTGCAAAGGGCAGGTGTACATAAAGATGTTGGTTAAGAGAAGAACCGTTTCGGGCCTACTAAGATCATTATTTATAGGCTAGTGCTCGATTTTCGCTAAAAAGTGTTTGCACGTAAAGAAAATTGTTGTTCCAACGTAAAGAAAATGATTTGTCTTTTTTATTCAATTTTTCAAAGAAGAAACTGCTTCCTTTCATATTTACCTACCATTATTAGATTACAAGAGAACGGTTTCTTTAAATGCAAGCAGCTTATCTTGAGAAAAAAACTCAATGTAAGAATTGTTATTTTATCATCCTACCTTTTTCTTTTTCCTTTCCTTTTTTTTTAGTCGTCTGAACATCTGGTGTGGTAGAAATACGGAACATTTCAATCTCATTTCTTTCGACGGTACTCCCACAAGCTACCTCGTCCTCGTCGTCGTCAGTCGAAGATGATCTCAGGATTTAGAACGAGCACCATTATCCAGCTGCACCCCAACGACGCTTGATAGAGTCTCGTTTCCGTCCAATCTCGTTTCTGTAGAAAGTCCACTCTCTCCCTCTTCTCTCTCTCTCTCTCTCTTATTCTCTAACTATCAGTACTTTTCTTAGTGTATATGTCCGTGCCACGAGACAGACATTGACTATGGAAGACGAGGGAAGGTTATGCGATTAATTCAGCCTTGTCCGAATCTCGTCATTCGGTGGTTTCGCGGATAGACTATATGAAAAGCGACGGCTGCCAGGTGGTTGGCAGGCAGTTGGTCTCTTTGGGAATATCCAGTAATATGCTACTGCTTCTAGGATAGTATACATCTATAGGAACGTGTACGTGCGTGTAATAGAGAGAATAGATAAGAGAGAGAAGGAAGAAAAGAGAGAGTTTTAGGTGGGGAGTAGAAACATCCAGAAACACTTCGAAGCCGAGTAATCCCATTGGAACGTTAGTCTCCCAAAGATGAAGCATCGACCTAGGTCGTCTTAGGTTACATCCTATCTTCTCGCAAAGAACGAGTGCCCTGTATCTCTTTGCGAAAGTGTGTGTGAGAGAGAAAGAGAGAGAGAGAGAGAGAGAGAGAGAGAGAGAGAGAGAGAGAGATGCTGATGGAATCACGAAGAGGGAATACCATGTTATAGATAGAGAGAGGAAGATAGAGACAGAGGAATTCCCACGCGACTTGTTCGTCGTGCTGTTATCTCGCGTAAACTACGAAGCCGGAAAACTCTCACTCCAGTGGATATTTCTTCTCTAAGAGGCTAGAAAAATCATTTCTCCGATCTCCTCTACTAGTTTCGCGAAACTACTTTAGGACTAAAGCTAAAAGAGAAGCTTCCTGGTAATGGGATAATCGGTATTAAAAAAATTCTTTGAAGATATTTTGATGATATTTGATTAATACGTTAACGATATTTTCTTTTCAAATAAGATTATTTGTTTCGCGCAACAATTATAAATATGACTTGTAAATTAATTATATCAAAATCAAGTAAAAATCTCTGTTTGATTTTTATTGTCTATAGATTCTTCATTTCATGATTGCATATCTCACCTGTCCAATAGAAAATAGAATGGCCAGCTGGTATCTACGGTACAAAGGAAAGCAATTATGTTTGAAGCGTCTTTTAGCGAGAGTTTTCATCAGTCAGGTAATTATCTGTACGTCTGCAGAAATATAAAGAGAGAAAGAAAGGAAGAACAGAAAGAAGTAAAAAGAAATATAGAAAGAAAGAAAAGACGAGTTTCGTTTTCTACCTTCCGTTCGTCATTCTCTTGGGACGTTGTTACCGAGGACTGTAGAAGCGTTTAAATTTTCGAGTCGTGCGAAAGGGAGGAAAAATTAGCGAGCAAGATCGTAAGCTTCCGAAAGCGTTGCTAGGAAGCAAGCCCGTTTCGTTCATCATCGGCGAGGTTCGCGATAAGAAACTGAAAGCAAAGAAAGAACCGGAAGGAACGGAATAAGCCTGGGAAGGAAGAAAAATATCCTTCTTCTTCTACCTCCTCTTCCTCTTCTTCTTCTTCCAACAGGCGGTGGCACTGATATATATATATGTCTGTGTGTGTGTGTATCACACACACATACACATACATATATATTAATATATATATATATATATATATATATATATATACACTGATATATACATACATATGTGTATATATATATATATATATATATATATATATATATATATATACACACCATGGTGAGTCTGCGAAATTTTCTAGCTTCCTTACAAGAGTTGGAGATAGAGAGATGGCATTAGTGAGCGTAAAAATAGAGAAAGAAATTTTTCTTAAAGAAGACCAAGCTAGAATCGTGAAACTCTTGGCACAAGTATCCTTATCGACTTGATACCTGTGAACGTTCGAACTTCTTCACGGACTAATTTGTACGATCTGCGGGTTAATCTCGTTTAGAAACTAACCACAAAATTTTCTACGTACGTTTCGCCGCTGGCAAAGCATAATGAGATTACGATATCCAATTACTTGGATCGATCGAGAGAGTAGTTGCAGGTGCCGGCTAGGAACTATAAAATTTTGGTGTTGCCTAGTCCTCCAGCGAAATAAGAGAGAAGGAAGTTGTGTTACGCTTTTCGCGTCTATGGGCGCTCCCGTGAAATTGAAAAATTGCGAAAGCTGCGATACGTCGAACGGACTCGACCGATGGACCAGACTTTGCCAGGAGCTTCGATGGAACGCGCTGAGCCGTTACCCTCCCTATTCCACCCCGGAAAAAAGCCGTCGGTTCTGTGGACCGTGGAAAAATTATTCCGGTAGGATCTTTCGAAGGGTGAGTGAGAGGGAAAGAAAAGGACGAAACAGATGTGTCCCTCTACGAAATTATTCCACAGAAACCTCTGCGAAAACGGACGAGTCTCTTGTTAAAATATTAAAATGACTATATAGTTGACCAAATAGAGATTAAACGAGGCAGATAAAAAAGAAATGTATGTTAAATTATTAAAAACAATAAAATTGTATATATTATTAAAAGATAGTTCATACTAAATTTACGCAAACCATAAATTTGAAGAGTTTCAAGTTTTATATTGAAAATTATAGAAATCGTAAGTACTATTATTTAATAATTTATATTATCTTTGATTGATTCAATGACATCAAGTAATGTTAAACGAAGAAAAAAGCATTTAAAATCATTTTAATATACCCATTAATATGACGAGCTTCAGTGAAAATAGATACCCATGTAATCAATGTCCGTAAATCTGGCGTTAAAAGAGATCGTAAGTCGATGAAAGTCCAAGACTCGTAAAGATTTCCAATTACGGAAATCTGACAAATGTCAGGAGATAAAAAAGATCGTAAGTCTTACGTGAACGCTTGGAATGACAAATTGTCAGGCTAATAGATTTTTCTGCAAATCCGATGATACATGTTTCTTTTACAACTTTCACGCGTTATGTAAGGCCGTAAAAAAACATTTCTTGATTTCGAAATATAGAAATGACAAGGTAACGCGAGTCCCTATCGATTCGAATCGAGAATGTATCATTGAACCTGGATAAGGTATATTCCTTTTTATTGCTCCTTTCTATTTAACGCAATAACGCAACAACGCGAAGAAAAAACGAAACGTTAGCAAGAATTTACCGAAGAAGAAACGTTAGATTCCATAATAGGTTTCTTGGAAAGTTTATTCCTTGGACAAGACTTGGTCAATGAATCGTCTACAGTTTTTCTACTGGCGCTATACGAGTCCACGCTGTTGCGATTAATCGTCGTGCGAGCCGACGAGAACGTTTTGCTCGTCCGATCACGTTTCTCCTATTACGGTAGCACGGATTTATGTCAACGCATAGAAGGAGCCGTTATGGGGTTTTCTAGAAAAAAGAATTCCATCTTGGTGAAGCCGATAAGATAACCGAAGGATATATGTGCCGACGGGAAAGCTTAGTTCGCGAGTATCATTCCGAGAAAACGAAAGAAGGTAAAAAGAGAGTAAGAGAGAGAGAGAGAGAGAGAGAGAGAGAGAGAGAGAGAGAGAGAGAGAGAGAGAATAAAAAAAGAAAGTTGAAAGAAGTCACGGAAGAATCAACGAGGTGTACCAGTAGCCTCGAAGTAAATTTAAGTTTAAAGCCGCAAAAGTTACCGAACTTGATGAGGACATAAAGGTAAGGCGAAAGATCGAGACGTAGAGAAGGTGACCCTGGATCTGGGGTTGGGGTCAGGAAGAGAGACTCGGTAGACTGACTGAAGGTAAGGCTTTCATGCGAGTTCGACGATGGTAGAGACCACATTTTTCCAACTTAATTATCAGAACGAGGGCGACGGAAGGGTCGCGGAAGTTTGCCCCATCAACTCGCGGGGGTGAAGTTGAAGCGAGAGGGACCAAACTTTCGAATCAGTCCTTCTCTAGTTTGTCCGTGGTCTCATCTACTTGGAATCATCTCGAGTACTTCCTCTTACCACCTCTATATACCATCTTTAGATCTTCGAATCCGTGAAAGGCTCTTATCTCTTATCGAATTATAACGAGGTACCTTCTTGGATAATTTGACAAGCATTCGTACATTTCTTTTCGCTCTTTTTTTCCCTTCGATTTTCTTTTCATTTCTTCATTTAACAAACGCAGATTCATGTTCGACGCGAATCCAATGATCCTCCTCGTCGTGTCATATAAATCTGATTGCTTCTTAAGAAACAGCCAACTGCCACGCCTGCGAGCTCGCGAATTGTCTTCTTGCCAGACTCGAGATCGTTAAATATCGTGCCAAACCTTTCCTGATGATATTTCATACGCCCGGAAACTTTCTCGTTACGGCATTCACGAACGGAAAATGCTTTAGCTTGCCACGGAGAAATACCGTTGGATGTGAAATAATAATAATGATAGTAATGATAATAATAATAATAATAATAAAAAGAAGAAGAAGAAGAAGAAGAAGAAAATAATGAACTGAAGAAGGGACAAAAACAATCACAAGGAAAAATTTTTACAAGTTGGATGGTAAGACGCTTAAAGGAGTAGGTATTGTCCTAGATGTTTCTTTATATTTCACAGTAATGTACTCGGCACTTATTCAAATTTCTAATATAAATCTTGAACTATTTCCTAGCAATTTTTCTTTCTTTCTCTTTCTCTCTCTCTCTCTCTTATTTGCACCTTTAAAAAGGCTAACTTGGTTTCGTTCGAGAGCGGTCTCTTCTCGGTCTCTTCTCTATCTAGTCGAAGAGAGGAGTAAAGAGAAAGGAAAGGTGCTTGGTTCTGCTGCTCTAATGAAACGCTTTATACGATGTTAATGAAACTGTTTACACAGAGAGAAACGAAGAGAGTAAGAGAGAGAGAAGTACGATCACGAAGCTGTTTACTTGCTTTCACGTCAGCTTTCGTATCAAACGAAACTCGTTTTACAGACGGTGTAAAGAAAAAAATGAGAAGAAAAGGAAAAATACGGGGACGAGGGGATGGCGGAGAAACGAGTCGTCTAACGTATCGAGATGAAAGACGTGTTTTATCTTTCACGGATACTCGCAATCTCGAATTCCGTTTCGCGAGATTCGTCTCGTCGACTCGGATTTGCTTGCTCGTGCCAACGAGAGTTACGTGTCACGTTTCTTGGATATGTTCTCTGCTGGGAGAATCGAACCGGAATGTGTATATTTATACATATATATATACATATATTGGAACAATGATAAAGCTCATGACGAGGGTCCATTCTCTGTTGGGAATATCAGGAGATATGGTCACGTACTAATCAAACTCAGCGCTGAATTACCGGGCCTCTATCGTCCCGATATGAATTCAAAGTGGGATCGTCAGAGTAAATTTTGTAAAAGGGAACCTCGATGGGACAGAAGGAGAGAGAGAGAAAAAGAGAGAGAGAGAGAGAGAGAGAGAGAGAGGAATAGGTACTTACGCCGACGAAAATTGCGACTTTCTTTTATCCGTGGTTGAAAAATAACGTGAGCATAAAGGAAAGGATTTTTAACAAGAAAGGAAATAAGGTAATCCGACGTCTTGCCATTTATGCACGTCGTCATCTTATTTTTTGATCCCAGCGTTATCCGCGAGAGCACCTTCATAGTAGATTGTTACCTGCTCTGCTACTGAAATGCTTGTATACATCGGTCATAGTTAGAAAGTTTCTATCCAATAAGGGGAAAGAAAAGGAAGAGCGAAAAAAAGAAAGAGAGAGAGAGAAAGTTCTACTTTATAGCTACATTTGTATCTTCTAGCTAAATCGAGACAATGAGTCGATGATTCAAACTCTTGTACCCTTCTTTTTATCCCTTTGCTTCTCTCTTTTTTTCTTTCTTTTCTTAGTACTAAAATAAATATTCTCGCCAAAATTTCAACGATATAAACCCTCTGAAAGACGCAGGGAAGCACGTCAGAATGCTGTAGTCGCCAGGGAACTCTCCTTTAGCCGCCGTTACTGCGACGGACCATAAATACAAACATGAATAAATGCATCAAACTCGGCTCGATCGTTCTCCAGCCTCTCACTCGTTCTCTTTCTCTTTCTCTCTCTGTCTCTCTTCCTCTCTCTCTCTCTTTCTCTTCATATATATCATATATATGTATATATATATATACACACACACATACATTTACTATACATACATACATACATACATACATACATACATACATACATACATACATACATACATACATACATACATACATACATATATATATATATATATATATATATATATATATATATACATTCCTCTCTACTCGTCGAGCGAAGGTAGGAAGGACTCAAGGAGGGACCTACCGTTGCGGAAGCGCCATGGGTGGTATTAAAATTCAAATATAATCTCGGTTAAAACGGACCGCTTCGTAAGGTGGAGCAAAGATGGAAAGAGCAAGTAGTAAGTGAGTGAGCGAGCGAGAGAGAAAGCTCGCATCGCATCTCATCGCATAGCAGTGCCGGCTGCGTCTGGCTATGGCTTTTGGCGTACATAAATCGCTACCGAAGATCGAAGAACTTGTTATTGCGAATCGAATGACTCAGCGGATCTGAGATTCCATTGTTATATAGACCCCATATGCATTGGGAATATTTTAGCGGTACGCCGCCCCGTGCAGAACCGTCCTCCATGTAAATCTCTTAAATCGTCGAACGAAGTTAAAACGTTCGAGGAGTTTTATAATTCGTTCGAATATTCCACAGGGAGAGAAGGAGAGAGAAAGAGAAAGAGAGAAATAGCAGTGAAAAGTGAGAGGGAGAGAGAGAGAGAGAGAGGGAGAGAGCTGTGAAAAAGTGAGAGAGAGAGAGAGAGAGAGAGAGAGAGAGAGAGAGAGAGAGAGAAAGAGAGTGAGAGGAAGAATTTTAAGGAATGGGAAATGCTGATACCGTGAAAAGATTATCCTACGTACGTATTGGATTCGCCGCTTTCGCGGGAAATGAAAAATGTATTTTAGATCTTCCCATTCGCTTGCTATTACTTCCCTTCACAAAGTGAGAATCTAAAATCTTTGTATTTGGTATTCAGTTATACTTCATCGAATCTGAAACTAAAAAGTGTTTAAACTAGCAAACGGTGGAGGAGAATAGAAGAGTGCTAACAATCATTGTTATTTCGTTTCCATTTTTTGTTCTTAAAGCTTACGTTCACCGTGACGTCGGACGAAGCGACTGCGTTTAATGTCAAATACGATCTATGAATGGGAAATTTGAGTCATGCGAGTTCCGCTAGCAAAGTTTATTCGTAAATCGGATCAAGATCAAAGGCAAACTCAATGAATCGAAACAGAAAGTTTTCGAAAGTCTAATAGATAATTACATACCTATGTTCAATATTTAGCGAGTTTACTTGTACGTTTGTATTTGAATAACCGGTATTAAACGACTAATCGGTTTCCGCGATTTTCATAGATTCCTTTTATCACCTTTATTGAAATCCAATAGAAAAATTCAAGCATCTCCTTTTCGCATATTCTTGGCATGAACTTCACGTATTGTCGACAAACTTTTTTCCAATAGTCTTATCGGTACGTATCGTCGCGCAAACGCGAACCGATAGACATTGTAAAATTTTGTGAAACGTATGGAATTATGTGAACTGTGAAGAGACTGCACGAGCGAGAGATCGTTAGATTATTGTTTTGGAACTGTTGACTTCGAAACAATCCATTGATCCCCCATCGATCCAGATTAGCCTCTATGTATCGGCAGACTGATTCTCTCTCCGATCCTGTCTAAACTAAAGAACGTCGGCTTTGTGAGAGCTTATGTTCCTCTTCCTTTTTCTTTCTCTTTCTCTCTCTTCCTTTCTCTCTCTATCAAGCTCTTCAACCTTTTCATCTATTTCCCTCCATTCAGCCCTTTTAAAAACTATTTCATTTTACTTTTCTTTTATATCTCTGATTCTAAAAGAGCTGTACATTTTCAAATATTCATTCCAATATCATTACGCTAATCTTTGAATAATTATTACCTTTGTTAGTACAGACAGATATTATTGACTTTTACATGTTATTAACTACTAAGATCGTTCTGGATCATACTTCCACAGGATTAAAATTGTTCTCCGCTTACTTAGGCATACTCTCAAGAGTTTCCTTACAGATCGGAATAGAGTAATCACTGGAGTATAGTATTATATTCCATCCTATCCGGCGCATCGTGCTCTCCGTAGAACTCGTGATGACTAATATTCCTCGTAAATAGTGTTGAATTATGGAGATATCACCTTGGAAATCCTTAACAAGATCCGCTCGAAGTACTTGTCAGAAATGTATCCCATCAGAATACATCGTCTTGGATATCTTGCCTACGGTTTAATATACGTTAAGACTTTCGGACGTTCTACCGATAAAGCTGTATATTGAAGATGGTTATTGGAATGATATTCCGTCTTGTTGCTTGACAAATATTATGGCATAAATCCGATCTTGATCGTTGAAGATCAACGAAAGATCTCCACGATGGTTTTCACGATTTAATAAAATCCAATGAAAGACGTGGATTCTCCGATTTAATCTCTTTTAAAGGGATGTTCTTTGTTTAATTATAAACGGATACAAAGAAAGAACGGAAAGCTTTTGATAAAAACTTAGCCCTGGATTCTCCTTCGTTCGAGACTGGAGTTAGTTAAGAAAAAATAAAAAGAAAAAAGGGAGGAGGTTAACCCTACTACTAGCAGCGATCAGGGGCGGTCCCGGTCTATCAGATATTGGAAACTCTTTAGGATTAAAGTCGATCGCGAAGGCTGTTACCAAGTCGTTGAAGTGACTTAACTTTGAGACAAGGAAAAGTACCCTGATGCGTTTTCGATCGTCCATCGTCTTTGGGCACGTGACAGCAATTCCATAATAATACGTCAATTTGAGCTAATGCCGAGTAAAGCCGTCTATAGGCAGTCTGACTTTTCGATCTTCACGAATCTTTTCTGCCTAGTGGACGATTAATTTTCCGAGCTTAAAGCCTCTCTCTCTCTCTCTCTCCCTCTCTCTCTTTCTCTTTTTCTTACTCACACACGTATTTGTAAGTAAGTGTGTCGTGTGGGTCGCTCCAGCGAATTTACCCTCGACTCTGAAGAGAAAATAGCTAAGAGCCATTGCACTTGCACGTAACGTATACCGACAATGACATGGAAAAGTCTCGAAAGGATTCGAAGAATAGTGTCTTTCTTGAATACAGATGTAAGAGAGAGAGAGAGAGAGAGAGAGAGAGAGAGAGAGAGAGAGAGAGAGAGAGAGAGAGAGGAGAGAAGAAGAAAATACGAGACGCTTCTGCCTGAAGGATTTTCTACTTTTCGCAAACACGATTGTAACTATGCGATCGATGAACGTCTTCTCTTCTCAAACCTTCAACTATTCGTGTTTTTTTTCTCACGATCTATATAAAAAGACTACTCGAAACTGCGAAAGTAAAATGGAACAAGACGATGGAAAAATTTACAAATGACTGTACCCGATGATAAAATTCGGTAATGTCAGAATTTGAATGCGTGAAATGATAGAAATTTTGTTCTTCTTTAAATTTTGAAAAAGAAAAATATTGCGGTGTGAAAATCAATGAGAATTACTACTGTTAATAATTATAGTATTCTTTGAATGGTCATTCGTTAAAGCAATAATCCCGAATAAACGAATAAAGGGAAAAAGTTGATCAGGTGGTAGGTGAGAAAAGAAAAAGCGAGCAGTATCATTCTTAAAGTCCTCAAGAAGATGGCCAAAGAAAGAAGTGGCAGTGCCTCGAGACTGGAAGAGAATGCATCATTCTGACTCGCTTAGAATAAGTATGGAAGTGCGACAGAACGAGAAAGAGAGAAAGAGAGAGAGAGAGAGAGAGAGAGAGAGAGAGAGAGAGAGAGAGAGAGAGAGGACTCACAATGGCCGACTGCTGGGAGTCTGATGCATGGCAACGAACTTTTTCAGCAAACAGCGCATCCGGGATGCAATAAACAATGGGACGAGGCCGTTATTGTTGGTAGTAGTGTGAGAATGAGTAGGAGGAAGAGGAGAAGAAGAGTGGCGAGCAGCGGTGCTGTTGATGATAGTGGCGGCGTTTGTTGGTACTAGTGACACGTTGGTGGGAAATTTAAACTCTATATTTTAGTACGGCTCTCTCTCTCCTACGAAGCTGACTATAATTTTCCCTCTTTCCTTGTTGCTCTAACCAACGGTGAATGAAATATATATAGACATATATATATATATATACATATATATATATATATATATATATATATATATATATAGGTATAAATGTATCTAGGTAGTTTGACTACGTTACTACACACATCTGACGACGTATAAGCGTACGAGAAATAAAGTTGAGAGCATTGCGACGTGATTATGTGGAGAGGAAGCACTTTTATGTTTCTCATGAGAAAGACGTAAAGAGAGGAGAGAGAAGTGTCATGATTCAGTCGAGCAATTTAATAACGAGAAAGCGTTTCCCGCTCCGATTTCTTCTACAGATTTGCTGTCTTCGAAATTGGTATCGTTAAGGAGACTGAATACGACGATCAGAAGTATCACTCTCTTTCTCTTTCATTCTCTCTCTCTTTATCTATCTCTTTTTCCCTTCCTCTTTTCTCGAAGCTCACGTTATCCTTCTTTATACTATGAAGACGAGGGACGCATCATCGCTTATGAAAGGATAATAACGATGCACTGTCTCATCCCTCTTCTCGTCATCGTACGCTTAAAGTCTCATCGATGAAATTAATTAATGAATCTTGGAAAGGTAGTCGAAACGCTATTATCCTTGCAGATTGTATGGGGACATTTAAATTGGAAGAAAATTCTGGGGTCGAGAGGAGGAGAAAAAACTAATGACAGGATGGATAGTCGCTGTGTTATTAGCGGCCTATCGTCTCTGGTGACCCACTAAATGAGTAGAAAAAAGAACGTTGGGAGAGAGTAGGAAGAGGTTGGACGAAATCGAGAGAAATTAGTAGATGGCTGGTGGAAATCGAAAAAGTGGAAAACGAGCTGGCCGAATGGCGAAGCGAAAGTCCATTGTTCCTTGAAAGCTCGTAAGTATGTATGTATTGTATGTGGACGAGAGCCAATAGTAGGCACTCTTATTTAGGACACGCGATGTAATTTCCTACCTGGAAGCCGAAGTGAGCCGATTTTCATAGTTTCTCTTTCTCTTTTTTCGCGAATCACTTCGAGTTCTTACCGTGGATATTTCGGTAGAAACTTGTTCGAATTTAAGGGTTGAAGGGTGAAGGGAAGATTGTAGTAAAACGGGTAGTTTTTCGAAACACGCTTCATTCTCTTACGTACGTACGTACGAATACGTACACGTCTAGCCTAGCTTTTCTTTCTTCCGTTCAATTTCAGACAACGATAATACAATCAGAGTAATCCGGTACGTAAGATTCCTCCGAGCAGTATTTTCCCACTGAAATTGGGGCCGAACGAGCGAGCGGCCGAGATTGCGTCGCCGTTTTTATCGAAATTTTTATCGGAATTTCCTCCCTCGCTTCCTTTTATCCTTACTCTTTCTCTCTCTCTCTCTCTCTCTCACACACACACACACACACACACACACTCTATTTCTCTCTCTCTCTTTCTTTCTCTCTCCCTTTTTATACGTTTTTATATCTGGAAATATTTATTGACGCTCGTCGGCTCCGGTTAAATTCATCGCTCGTCTTTCAAAACAAACTCGAGAAATATTTATCAAACCAACTGAAAACACGCGTAATGCTTAGAACGTAATTAAACACGATAGAGATTACGAGATATATTCGTGAGAAGGGAATTGCATATCCTCTCGCTTAAGAAACGTTTGTAACTTTATCGGATCGTTCTACTTTTAACACCTTTTAAAAGCGTTGATCTCATGACACGCTGGAAAATTGAAATAGATTCGAAGAAACTGGGATTTTAATTGGTTATCAAACACTTAGATATACTTATATGATCATGGATTATCTATCGAATCTGTTTACCAACTGTCGATGATGATCAGTCAAATATCGTGGAAAGTTTTAGGAACTAAAGTTTCTATTACAAATTCAAGAATGGGAAGTTGTGCAGCCCATCGAATTAATTTGAAATTAACAAACTCTTCATATTATGGAGCCATCGGCGGTGACTGTGAGCCTATGCTATCGTCGTCTTTACAAGTTGGAAAGCAGATAGTGAGACAAAGAGAAAGAGAAAGACAGAGAGAGAGAGAGAGAGAGAGAGAGAGAGAGAGAGAGAGAGAGAGAAAGAGAGACAGAGAGACAGAGAGAGAAGAAAGAGAGTAAGAGAGAGAGAAGGAGAAACCGTTCATGAGATTTTCCTACATCGACCAAGTTTCTGTAAAGTGTCTTCCGACGTTGCAAACGGGAATCCGGAAGTTCAGCCAGCCGGAGCAGCCGACTTAGCAGTAATTAGATATTAACGCTAAGAAGAAGCGAGCATCCGCCCGGTATATCAGTTAACTTTGTAATTTAAGCAGCAGTGCAAGCCACTTGTTCGGATATGCTACCTTAATGTTTGAAATTTTTCGCCAACTACGAAGAATTCATGCAATTCCATCTTAATGTCTTTCACTCCTTATCTCTTTTTCTTATTCTTATTTAACTTCCGATATTTTTTTACTAGACATATTCCAGCATTTCTCATATTCGTTCGAACGAGTTTCATGAAGACAATTCAGTTCAATGGCAAAAAACTACTGTGCTTTTTCCCGTTCGAACTGATTTCGGATACGTTACTTTTGTGATACAAATGAAAGTATCCTTCTCTCTCTCTCTCTCTCTCTCTCTCTCTCTTTCTCTCTCTTTCTATCTTGATTCGATCTCACACGATCGATGGTAATTTCAAATTTATATCGAAAAATCAACGAGAACGGCCGACGCGCAACTTTTTTATCATATTTTCCGATCGACCCTCACATTTCACTGGTCGTTGTATTTTGACAAAGTATTTTTCTCTCTGATTTGACTCGAAATCACAAATAGGGATACCTATCTCGATTACGTTTGCGTTTAAAGCAAATATTTCGAGGATAGTTCGTGTCAAAAATTCGAGAAAATTATTAAAGGTCATCGTTCTTTTAGTTGCTTGATTTTCTATTGATTTTTGGCTAACGTTTTACATTAGAAGTAGGATACCAATACAATATTGTACGAACATTCCTTCCAAGACGAGAGGAACGCGTTCTACTGGAAGTTGTAAGGTAGCATAATTAAATAGAAAGAGGATAGGCGCAAGCGTGTGGTACAAATAGAATGTTTGTTGTTAGTTGTTTAACTAATTTCGTCGAACGGTGTAGGGAGGATATTAATTGACGGAAAGTAATTAGAAGTGTTCGAAGCAGTTGCTGCTAGTTTAAACGTACGTTAGATATCGACGTATCGCACGATGCTCTGTCGAAGAAGAGCAAGGCAGATGAGCAATTTCCTACACGGAAGAGGCCGAGACTTGGTAACGGCATTAAGAAACAATCGAGGAGAATGAGAAGACGAGAGAAAGTAAGAGAGAGAGAGAGAGAGAGAGGGAGATAGACAAAGAGATAAATCGACAAACATACGAACTGAATAATTTAAGAAGTAATAATTTTTACGAAATGTTTGTATCTAAAAAAACTATCGTAATTCGCATATATCGAATCAACAGTATTATCATTATTATCATCAATACAATTACAAAGTATATTGGAATTGATATGAAAATCTATCTTTTGTTAGAGAATGAATGTCTTTTATCTTTCGGTAAACGAAAGCTAATGGCGAAGCCATCGGTAATAATTGATCCTAGATTAACTGGAAGCTTTGTGTCTTTCTAAAAAATTCCCCAAGAGCACTAATTTCGACCGCTAATCCAATGCGCAGGATCGTCGTAGATTCCGCGTAACGAACATTAATCCGATAAACTCTCAAAGGTCGGAACCATAACGCACGGGGAGTTTTGTACGTCGAATCGAATCTCGTCTGACGAGGGGGTGGTAGAAGGAAGAGGAATGGTACATACGTACCAGGGTCACGTATATTCTTTTTTCTCTCATTTGTCGTACTGTGTGAATCGATCCGAATGTATCGATTGCAAATTTTACAAAATTTTCTATCGAATAAAAGGTTTGTAAAAGTATATCAAAAGCAATTAGCGATGAAAATTTTCAATACCTATTAAAATCAAAAGTATGTCTAAATGTCTCGAAAAGACATCGAAATGAATAAAAAATTTTGCTTAAGAATTTTCTTCGAATATATGTAAGATATTTTTAATAGTCTAATGATCCTTCAGAGATCCAACTCCTCTTTAAGAGATGCAGATGCACGAACACGACACATTTGAATATACCTACATGATACACTTGAAATTATTTTATTTAGACCGAAATATATTTTAAAAAATGCAATTCTGAAGGATACAAGTTGCTCTACAGTCAATCTTTTCACTAAAAAGGCTTTTCACCCCAAATTGCTGGTTCATAACGAAGGACACTTTGCCTTAATTTTGTCGGAAGGGAAATTGTAAGCTTAAAGTATATTCAATATTTATTTTTAAATGAATTTATTAATACAAAATTTTATTTGTCATCTTTTAAAACCATTTCTTTTAAATATATGATACAATGATAGGCGCTTCAAAAACGATTCACGATTATTTGGATGCCCACGAGCTTCGTGTTGCCAACTCCTGATCTAAATTGCTTGTATATTTTTCTCGAAGAAATTAAATAGAATTTAAATGAAAATACGAAGCGAAGATCTTTGTTGGCGAACTTCATTCGGATCGATTTTCTCTTTTTCGAATAGAGTTGATATCATTATAACGAAAGGAGGAAAGATCGATTGGAAGAAAAGAATCAGTTGGTTTTTATATAGTCGACAATAACGATGTTGTCGACAGCGATGAAACTTCTTAAATTCTTAAATTTAAATTGAATAGTTTTCATTCAAACAGTCAAGTCATACTAGTAGATTTTACGAGTGTTCTCGTTATTTCTACAAATAAGATAATTGCACCGTATATATGTATCCGGGAATAAAATATCAAATAATATCATAAATTGTGCTGACCACATTAAGATTATTATCAAAACGTTCAAAATTGATTAGCACTACTAAAATAACTCGACGAATCATATCAATGAAGATATAAAATTACTTGATATTAAAACGATTCGTTTGATATCCTTTATCCATTCATTTCCTGTATCTCCGATGAAATTTAGAAGAGTATAAGAAGTCAACGAAAGAGTACGATTGTCTTTCGATCATAGCTCTAGATCATTACTCGTCATCTTCCTTGTTGAAAGAGGTCACCGACCATTCTCCCATTTAATTTCGTACGCGTTTCTGTGAAGCCCTTTTCGTTTCTGCCTCGACACGATTCACGTGCGCTACCTGAATTTATTATCCGCCACTTTGAATTATTTGCATGCTACCTAATCCTGTAGCATGTAATCCCTTAAGTCACCATGTCTCTCTCTCTCTCTCTCTCTCTCTCTCTCTCTCTCTCTCGCTCTAACTCGTCTGTTGGCTGGTCCAGCACAGCCTCCGTCGCCATTGCGTCTATCGCCAATGGATCCACACAATGTAGGAGGAATTTCCAAGAGAGAAGGCAGATTGGATAGAACGGATGGACTTTTCGCGTTTAACATACGTACACGATGGTCTTAGCGTGAAAGCTACTGTAGAAAATTTATATTCCCGCAGCTAGTGTCCGTTACGTTGGAAAAGAGTTACTCTTTCTCTCTCTTTCTTTCTTTCTGCTCTCGCTCTCTTTCTCACTTTCTCTTTCTTTTTTTCTTTTCCTCTTTGCCTCGACGCAGTCTCAATACGTGGCATGCAAATTGAATGAAACGAATAAACTCTTTGTATTCAACACCCATATATGTATTTCTCTCTTCTTCTTCTCTATTCCCTACGAAAACATCACCATTTTATGTTTCTACAAAATAACGTATGCGCGCAGAAAATGTCAGCTTCTTTTTCCCGCATCTTTTCTTTTGTTCTTTCATTCGTTCCTTCTTTTCTTTCCCTCCTTTTTTTTTTTGTTTATTTTAACGTCGTAAGAGATGTCCCGTATACGATTAGATTTCGATGGATTGGCTCGAAAAGAAATGCATCTAATAGTATCCTTTCGTTATTTCACTCTTTGTTGTCATTCGAAAAAATGTATTTGTGTTGAAAATTTGACAAGAAAAGTTCGTTTAATATTTTCCTCCTATATAAATTCTATTCTCAAATATTTCATTTCACAAATGTCATCGTAATAAATTTCTCGATATCACGATTTAATCGTGCTTCATCCGAAATCGTGATAAATTATTTGTCAACGTACCGAGTAACTTTTAATAATAATTAAATGCGTAACTCTAACGAAACAGAGAGAAAACCTGCGATCTCGTGCGAATCGATAATCCATTTAACGAAATATAATACATACTTCGAATTACGTGGTTGGATTGGTAGAGCGAATTGGAACGATTCAAAATAATCCCGGACGAGCTCAACGATCGTTCTTTTTCTTCGACCGACTTCGAACATGTTTCGCGAGCCACCAATATGGTTCGTCGAGCTGCGAAACTATTCAAATTAAGCGAATTTAATTCCGAGGTGCTTTTACCGACGGCCTGTGTCTTTGAGAAAAGCCACGAACGATACCGCAAGTTCTAACCATTGAAAATGGTATAAGCACGATATATATATAATTCGTACTGCTGTCTAATGAAATTATACTGCGGTAATAAATATTCTTAAAACAAAGATGACCAACTTGAATGCGTACGTATAGTAGTGCGACGCTGTTTTACTCGGACCCTTACTCAATTTATATATCTACCTACTGTTACATATACCTATGTATACGTATCTAGACATATTTCGTAAGCGTTAATGAAAGGCCCCCACAATCTCCACTGCGAACTCTCTGCTTTAGACAGAATAGCCTTGAGCACGGCACCTACACCACGCTCTATTAATATCATCGGCCATTAATCAAACAGCCTGGGATGGAAACTGCATCGTACGATACGAACGTTATCCCTCCTGTAGTAACATCCCATTGGTTGATCGTACTCGATCACCTGTATAACTTCCTTCGAACTCCACCCATTCTTCCCTTCTCCCGTTTTTATTCACTCAATTAATCTTTAAGCTTTAGAAATTAACAGAGAAAAGTACTTGAATAATCTCGTGTGAATTCGTGACGAAATTCTCTGAATTTTGGTGGGAATAAGCACATGAAAGAATTCACTGTTGATACTTCAAACGAAGTGTGGAGCAGAGAATGCGAAATTTCGAATGATTCTTTTTTGTGGTATCTAGAAGCACACACACGTGCATATACACACATGATAATGCTCGACGAGGCATCCCGCTAACCCTAGCCACAAATCACACTCCATTTCCATGCTAATATTTGATGAAATTGGCATCCAGCCATTTCGGCTTCGCTAACCTTTTCTTCTTCTCGACCACCATCGTGCTCTCGTTGTCCCCTATTTTACTTGCTTCATCCATATTCTTCTCTTCCTTTCGCAATTCTCCGACTCGTTCAGACCACGTTCGCCATATCGTGCCGCGCATAAAGACATTATTTCGTGTCTACGGACTGATTCAAATATTTCTAAGAAAAAACTACAAAGAAGAGAGAAAGAAAAAGAATTAAAATCCGTCGATCTTGACTATTAAAACTATCGAAGAAGTTGATATAAGTGTATTCCTTGATATTTTCTTCGTCAAAAAAAGATCTTGTAATTCGCGAATTTATTAATCTCTCGAATGATCAAAGATATTTTCTTCATTTGGCACATTTCCGATGGAACAAATCAAAAGTTTTATTCAGTGGAATAACGAGTGTTCAAGTTAAAGATTTAGATATAACAAGAATAAAAAACGCGGAAGAAAGAATAAACGAATGAAAGGAACCTAACAAACTTAAGTTCCTTCCTTTCGTTTTTTCATTTGTTCGTTCGTAGAAGATATTGATTAGGAGCTATGATATTCAGGGTCATTGGTTCGTAATACGTATAAGTTTGGGCAATTCGATTTTCGAAGAAGATATGAAAGGGACAAAAAAGAAGGGTAAGAAGGCTGACGAAAGAAGACGCGTTACAGCTCTATTTCGTCTTAGCGTCTCTCAATCACTATTTCTCCGGGATAAGCATATTTCTCCTCCCTCTCTCTCTCTCTCTCTCTCTCTCTCTCACACACACACACACACACACACTCCATCCCTTTTTTCTCTTCTTCTCCCGAGTTTCAAGATATCACCGAAACTTTTTTAGCTCCACCCTCTCGAAGGATTTGAAGGGGATTGAGCCGTAACGTAAACGGTCGACCGATGTTTCCTACCAGTCGAAATTCTTTCTTCGAACGAGTGGCCTACGAAGAGCTCGTGTTTGTATTACGAAAAACTTTTACGCGAACGTTTTACGTCCTCTTTTTTTCCGAGAGCAAGATAAACGATGCGAGAGGAGAACTGGAAACCGCCTCGTTCTCTTACCTCGAGAGTGATATTATTTATGTACTAGCCCACCGAAGCACATAAATATTCTACCAGATAAAATCAATGCTGTTACATCAGCCATTCCATAAATCGATCGATGCGATTAACTGTTTGAACGGGTATATAACCATGTACGATTATATCGTGAAACCAATGGGCTTAATAAATAATTTATTTTCATAGGTTACTGCTGTTTATTCATCTCGACGAAGAATGCCATTTTTATTCGGCTAATCGACTTGACTCGTCACAATTAAAGTTCTACTTTCGTAATTAATAATTATAATCGAATAACGTATTCGCCTGTATGACATAATAGAAATATAGGTACAATATAGATATATAGATATAGCATAGGAATATCAATATGAACGACGAGAATCACTCGTGAAAATGTTAATTAATTAAGAAATTAAAGCTATCCAATAAGATAGCATTGAAACGGATTTACACAATGACTTAATAAATTAAATATTATTTTATCTATTATTTATATTATTTGCATCGTTCATATGAAATAGCATATTGATAGAGTACGTTACGTATATGACACATAAATCGTCGACGACGTATCCTAGTTTATTCAAACGCAAAGAAAATCCAATAACTATTTCTTTTTTACAATTTCTTTTTTTTCCATTCTAAACATAAAGATATCAACGTCCAACGAAGTTGCATATAGATGAAAAGTAAGAGAGAATCATAGCTTGCTATATAGTCAATATGGTTTCATAGACGTATGGCAATAAACTATTCGCGGTCGATGTAACGACTGTCGGGGATTAATTTACGATGGCGTACGGGCCGAGCTGACGGCCGCGAGCCATTAGCATGGAGTCCGCGTAGCGAAACGACTCTTAACGGGATTAAATTTAACGCCGTCGTCGGCATCGCCGATGTACGTCGGCTTGACTTTGGACAGTCTCGTTAAAATGCAAAAAATTATGTAAAAAAAAGAAAATATTACGTCATATCAAAGTTTTCTTATAGATCGTATTGCATTATAGGATAGAAAGAATAAATAATTCGAGGTAATTTGAGTTTAACAATCTACTAAGTTTGTTTATAAATAAAGTCGAAATTTTCAATATTTTATATCTATATAGATAACACTAAGATTTTTTATTCGACATTATTTTTTGGCCAATTAACACTTTAAGAAACTAACAATAAATTTTCATTACTCTCAATGATATTGTATAAAATGAATGAAAAAATGCATCATATGTGAATAGATCATGAATATATGTATATATTTTTACGTTTTTGGTTCAACTATAGTAAAGATGCAAAAGTCTCGACCCATGAGAACGATTGTTAAAAAGCGTTGAAAAACAAGAAAAATTTACTTAAGTGTACATTATTTAAAATAATACAGTATAATATTATTTAGAGTCGCATCTGCGTCAAATATAATAATGTAACGTTATATCCAATCGTGTATAAAATTGCGTAGACTGTATATTTTATTAAATATACATGCATATTGTTTTGGGATATTACCTGACTATATTATTCATCGATATTATCGACAACGTGAAATTATGAAATTAAAATGGAAACGTCAATGTCGAAGTGATATTATAGATATAATAGATATCTAGATATAATAGATATTTCGTGGCAACGATATAAGCAGAGAATACAATAAGAAACAGGAGTAAGATCGATTCTGCGGTCGAAGGATGGTTTAATTAGGTGAACTGGGATGCATCGACGTGCCAACGTACATGCTTCGTGTGATACCACAGACGAGCATCGCTCCCGGTGAAAATCAGTTCAACTGACGGATGATATGCTTGCATACATACTTGGACGTGTACGAAGCGAGACGTCTGAAAATTTGAGAAAACATCATTAGGTAATATGAAAGTTATATAAATTAATAATCTGAAGAGAAATGTAAATAAAACTAAACCTATATTCATTTGCACCAACTCGTTATCAGATAGTTTTATCCGAAGTTATCATTTAAACGGAAAAGAGATTGCTTCGCATTTTTAATCAACCTTCGGGCAAAGAGAAAATAAATCAATGAAAACAAGAGTTATGACTTAAAAAATATATCACTCGTATAGAGGAAATGATATTGAAGATATTCTAGATATATATTCACGTACAACAAACAACGACGACGACATCGATGATGAATTTTCAACATGAAATCTTATATAATGAACGTATTAAAAGAAAAATTGATCTTATTTTAAGAGACTGTTATAGTAGAGACTCCTTCAAAAAGAATACGCGTGATCTTTCTTTTATACGTTATTTTAATGTTATATATGTAATATAGCAAAATTATTATTTCATCGAAGAAGAAAAGTTAGGCAAGAATTCGTTTAATTTAAAAATATAATCTTATTCAATTACGAAGTTTAACGAAGTTTAAACGACGTACGATTCGTGAGTCTTTCGCTAGGATCAAGGGATAGCAACATGTAATTAGTCCGATGGAACAGCGGCAATCCTCGAATATGGTGATATCGGTGCGGAAATGACGTTAACGAGCGACGATATCGCGTCTCGTTATTTCCGGAATGTTTCGTAGGTTGTGTCTGTTCGAACGTCAGGGTATTTTAAACTTCCAGAGAGAGACAAGTATGTACCATTCCTCTAACGAACTCGCCTTAATTACCAATCTAGAGTAAAATGAAAAAAGTAAATTTCTTAAACGTTGTATATTTAGTATTAATTAACGATAGTAAAGATGAGAAATGACTCGAAAAAGTCCATAAGTCGATACGAAATCAGCGTTACTCGTTTGGTAAGTTTCAAGGGCGTTAATTAGTTTCAGAGATCAGAGAAATGGCTAATATCAGTCTATAATTCGTACTTGATGTTAAAAGAGCTTCATGCAAATACGTACTTCAATAAGAGAGAGAGAGAGAAATAGAAACTTGAAACTCAAGGACTAATATGCTCGCATTCGTACCAAAGCTAGTCCCGTTCTGGCGGTATTAGCAGTACAAATTTAGTGGTACTACCATTAGTGCCAATTACGCGATGTATCTTCATATTCTTGCTCGACTACGAGTAGTACAAGTCGTGCAACCTAGAAATTGCTCGGCGAAATAGAATGCTAGAAAGCTCTTCGAATCGAATTGCTCTGAATATTTGATGCTAATCGTGATTTATTTAAAGAGATATCGCTAAACACAGATCTTTTGTTCCGAAGGAAATCATAGAAATGTTTAATCGGTTATGGAAATTTATAACTATTGCGTGAACAGTTATTATTTAGATAAGAAGAAAAAAAAACATGAAAGTGATACTACAAGTATCGTGTGCGTAATACTATCGTGTGCCTCGTAATACGTTTGCGTGTCGCGTAATAAACCGGAAAGCGTGACTGGATGAGAGACGTATGACTGATAGTGAGAGGGACTGAAAGTATGCAAGTGTAAGTGCGAGAGTTGATTGCATGGAAATCGACGGCGTTTGTGATTTCACCTAGGATTTCCGTTCGGGTTAGAGCTCGTTCACACGACATCTAATCGATTTTTTTCCTGATCGGTTATTTTATTGTCTTCTACAGTGGCGTATATGTTTTATATACTTTCATACGACACTATCGTCAACCGTATAGAGTAAAAATCACAAAATCGGCAATTTTTGACATTCGATTTTACCAATAGAAATCGCATCCGGTGGTTCAATAGAAAAAAACCAATCGATTGACAATAGTAGATATATCGTAATGAAGGTGTTGAAACGATTCGAATGTTCTATCTGTAGATGTAACGTCAATCCTGAATAGTCGATGTTCTATCGTACAAGTGAAAATAAGTAAATTGAGTAAGAAAAAGGGATGGACCAAACAGTGTGAACATAACAATTGATTCGGCAAAATTACCGATATAGTAACGCGTGTCATGCGAGGTTACAGTTCTGTGTTTCGGGAATCAATAAAACAAATAACAACAATAGTTATATTTTTGAGATTTGAATAAAACAAAGTATATTCTGAGAGGATACTACGAATGTTAAGATTTATTATTATACAAATAATTATTAATAACTACTACGAAATCATTCCATCAAGATTAAAAAAATCTTTTCCTACAATATCTAACTATGCATTTTCTCTTTATCGTTACTTCGTGAACCATTGACTCTCTTTTTTTTCTTATCGCTACACTCTTATTCATTCTGAACAACCGTTTGACAAATTCCATAGAATTAAAATTTCTGCGTTTGTTCGCTTTGCCAAACGCTTAACAAGATCATTGTTATTATATATATATAAAATCATCGTCGATAGAGAAAACCTAAAAAGATCATAAATGAATCATCATGCATGGATTTTTATTCTTTAACTTTTCTCATTTTTATCATTCTCTAGATATTATTCTCTTCTGAAGCATACGTTTATTTTACATTTTGAAACGATTTTCAAGAAATCAATTAAATCCATGACATTAAATAGATAAATGATTACGGTTTTTAGGTTTCAATCTTCATCGTTGTTATCTATCGAGAACAAAAGTGAAGATAATTTACAAGCTTTCTTAAACAAAGCACACTTTCAGTCAACGAAGGAAAGTCAACGTTAGGAGAAACTCGTAAATTCGTTTGGCCGGTTCAGCCACAATAACTTGCACGCCTGACGTCTTGCAAATTTATAGATCATTTATGTGGAAATAGTGCAACGCATCGAATCCCTTCTCCGTCTTGCCCCGTTCACCCATTGCCGAGTGCATTATCTCATGTAACTGCATTTACTGACCACGTTAATTGGCACTAATATCCCTCTGTCATCGCCCATAACCTATCTTACCCCGGTCCGTTTCTCCATTATTGTGAATTATTGAGCAAGTCCGCGAGAACGTCTCATCTTGTTATCCTTCGCCTTGTTCGCTCGGATCTTGCTGGTACAAAAAAGATAAAAAAGATATATATATATATATAAAAGGAAATCGTTTATTAGGAAAAATCATCTCAATAATGTAAATAAATATTCGAATTTAACGTTCTACTTTTGTATTCTCAATTTCATTTACTAATTTTTTCCAACTCAATTTTTGTTTCATATCGAACAAAAGACTGTGCTATGTAAAACAAGCATTAACTTTCAGACATGAATTAATATTTAATTTCTCGACGACGAAAAATGTGGTAAATGTATAAGCGTATAATTTCAATTACATAGAGTTGTAGACGAATATATTTAATTTATTAACATTGCAATCGATTGTGAATTTTGTAAACGTTTTAAATGAATGTTGCAACACAATCTTTTATTAGCTAGGTAAAAAATAAAATACTGATAAAAATTCAACCAAACGATTGTCGATATTTATTTCCACGATGGGGGAGGAAACCAGCGGAAAATATATTTGCAGCTTTCGCAAGCGAATTTTTCGGAAGACCGCGTGAGCGCAGTCGATCGAGGAAATTGGCCGGCGATTGTTTTCCTAATCGACGACGACAAATCGACTTAACGAGACAAACGGCGGGTAATAAATTAACCGGCGTACCTCTAACGCCGTGCAGATGCATTAAGCCAGCTTTTATGCGCGCCCGATTCTGATCGCGTATCGAGGAACGATAAATTTTCGCTAGCTCCATAAATACGCTCGAACGAGCGAGGTCTCTTTACGTATTTGTTAATGGATCGCACCGTTATGAAATTTTACACTCGCGACTGCTACAGGTATGTTGTTAATGGTTGTCACGAAGACACTTTCGAACGAATGGCAAATTTTATACAACGACGTTAAATTTCTTCTTAACTTTTGACAGTCTTTTTAACTTTCGAAGTTATATAACGACGACGTTACCTTTTTTTACTTCTTCAGATTACGGTACGATGATCAAAGGTTAATTTTGGAAAAGCAATTAAAGCGATTCGGCAAAGTCACATCAATCAATCTACGCTCATAAAAATTTTCTCTCTTTTCTTCTCTTAGGCATTATAAAAGAAAGAAAGAAATATATATATATATATATATATATGTGTGTGTGGGTGTGAATGTGTGTGTATGAGCACTCTCTGCTAATTTACCAATTTTTTCTTCATATCTCTATGGCTCTTGCCACAAACAAAATGGATAACCATATATCCCCGGTGAGAAAATGCTTTCAGTGGCAGGGCGCATCTGCTCAAAGGACTCGGTCTCGCTGACAGAATAATTTCATAACTCTCGCGGCGCGATGTTGCTCCCTGTCTTCTTTTTAGTTTATTTCCTCTTTCGTTTCTCTCCTTTTATTATTATTATTATTTTTATTTTTGTATTTTTATTTTCTTCTTTTGTATTTTTTTTCTTTAATTTGAGAGTACGCTCAAAGAAGAAAAAAGAAAATTCTCCGACACAACGGGGATACCGAGTTACATATTAAAACGGTTAAATCTACATATATGGACGTTTCGACCCAGATTCTTTCCGCGAACGTGCGAACGTAATGTATAGAAAAAGCAGTTGGAAAATTTAGTCGAAGGAGAATAGGAAGACAAATAATTCGAAGAAAAGACAAAGAGACTTTGCAAAAGGTAGCGATAAGGTACAAGGATAGAAAAACGAATAGGAATAAGTAGGAGAAGGACGAATAAAAAGGAGTACTTGAGAATTCGAAGAATTAAAGAGAAAGAAATTATCCAGATCCCATTCCCATTTCCCATGGACGTAGACAAATGAGCTAGTTGCCGAGTTCGCGGCTGTGCGAAGTTCACTCGCCAGTAAAAATCTTGGAGAAACTAAAGAGAAAGAAAGAAAAGGAAAGAACAAAAATAAGAAAGAGAGAGAGAGAGAGAGAGAGAGAGAGAGAGAGAGAGAGAGAGAGAGTAAAGCCTGTCATTCGATTTGCTTTGGCCCGAACATCCCTGATAAAGATTACAGAGCAGAAAAATTGTTTCACCCAACGTGAAATTCACGTTAAGCAATATTAGCCAAGTCGAAAAGCGAGACAGGAGTTCGTGATAATCCCCGGGACGCGCATAAATTAACAAAAATACGTGTTTCTCGCTACTAAAATGCGTCCATCCCGTACCTCGGACCATTAAACGCTCGTTACTCTTGTTTATCGCGTACGTTTTACCGATCTGCATTTTCGTGCTTGTATTTTAGGTGCGTATATTTACACATAAACATGTGAGTTTGAAAAAGTAAAAGATCGACGGTCCGTAAAGACTTCGTGGAGTTTTATCGTTGGATTTTCGTTTGCAACGCCACCTGTCAGAGGAAGAGGAACAGAAAAAGAAGAGTATACGTAGCTGCACTGGCAGCAACAAGTGCACGATACGATAATCGACTGCAGTAAAAAGTATTACGGTCAATTACAGTCAATCTTGGTTCCTTGCGTTTGCGAGTAATGTACGTGGGGAATAAGGGAGATGGATGAATGAAGAAAGTAAAGAAACGAGTATAAAGCTAACGAATAAAACGATTCTTATAACGAGAGGAAATCCTGTGTCACTCTAGTTTCCTTCGAAAAGCTCTTTTAATACAACGTCTCGTAGACTCTGGCAACGATAACAAAATATTTTCCATCTTAAATAATGTTTCAAGGAAAATTGCGAGGTGACCGAGAAGAACTATTCTTCGAGACGTAAGAAAGGAAAATGAGAGGAAAAAGGAGAGGTGGGTGCTTTTATCGATGCAATAACCAAGCCAAGATAAAGGCCGATATGTTCTTTCTGCAAAGAAGGATAAAGAAGACGACGAGGAGCTTAATGAGATAGCTCAAGGCACACTTTTTATCGTGATTGAGAATTTCCAATCTGTTTTACGGATGAAATTATAAGACAACCTTTTTTATTTCCTTCTTCAGAAAAAAAAAAGAAAAATAAGGGAACAGAAAAAGAGATTATGCTTGCTATATACGCAATAATAGTATTTTAAATTGTATTTCATTAATTTTAAATGAAATTATTTGTTCCTACAAATTATCAGTCAAATGTGGCGCAGCATCTGTTGGTTAATACGAATACAAGGACAGAGATAGAAAGTAGATACGTAAGGACTGAGAAGCTAAAACGAAGAGAGAGTCAGATCTGAGAGAACAGGAAGTGGTCTTTCTTGTCTCGACAAAACGGAGATACGCTCGCCCCGGGGTCCACTTCCGGCTTCGTAGTTATACCGCAACACCCACTTGGCACCGATTTGGACGCGTGCTCCGACTGCGAGGTCGTCGTAAGCGCATCGCCATTATTAATCCCTCTCCCTCTCTAACGACACTCGAAGAACACTCGAAGGACATCGAATATCTTGACGCTGCAACCGGAGATACTACAGCTCCTCTTGAAGCTACGAATAATAATGCGAATCCTCGATCACTCTCCTTCCTTTGATAATACGAGACACTTCTACCTTGACGTGAATATTGCTCAGAGATAGCATTGTTCGTCCTTCGAAGAGCCCACATTATAGATGCATACGTTTTCAAGTTGCTAAGAGAAAGAAAGAAAGGGAGAGAGAGAGAGAGAGAGAGAGAGAGAGAGAGAGAGAGAGAGAGAGAAATATTCACGTTTCGTAATAACAATATATTTCTTCGAGATAGGAGAAAGAATATTCGAAGAACTACGACGGCCAAGGTGTATGTCTAGTAAGAAATAAGAGAGAGAGAGAGAGAGAGAGAGAGAGAGAGAGAGAGAGAGAGAGAGAGAGAGAGAGAGAGAGGGAGAAAAAGATAAATGAAAGGAATACACTTTGGATTATATCGATTACAAGATGGGATTCAAAGATATTACGAAATGCACTTAAAACTTGATAGGAGTTCCTAAATTTTTTTAAGTATTCCTGTTCAGATACTTGAAATCTTTTTCATTTTCAAAGAATGAACGAGAAAATGAGAGGGAAAAAGATCGAGATAGAGAGAGATAAAAGCGACTATGTTATCTATCAATGTTATCCAGTAGAAGATAGAGTAATCTACGGTAGATTATTATCTAGTCCGCTTTCATATCTTCTCCATAGATTATAGAGTGGAAGAATCTGGATTCTCTCGGCTTGATAAATTTCGTAGGAAAATCGAAGAAGACTTTTCTCTCCCGTTTTCATTCGGAAAATTGAAAGATATTCGTCGGACGTCGCAGTTGAGATTTTTTCGTCTTTTTACAACGAACGTTTAATTGATTCATTATTACCGAGTTCTTTTTTCTTTTTCTTTTCGATTTCTTCTTCGTCTTTTGCTTCTACTTCGACGATCAATATTTGACGTTGAGTCGAGATTAAAGCAACGAGTGGTAACGGTAAGGCAGAAGGATTCGCTCGAAGCACATTTTTCCGATAAATCCGACGTGCGTGACGATAGATAACGTTCCCGAAAATAATATCGCGCTACGATATATATACGCTATATGTGTATGGGAGAGCAGCCGCGATATCACGTATCTCAGAGAATCTGAAATAAAGAGCGCGTTGGCATAGGAAAACTGATAATCCGAGGAATCGTGCTCGGCAAGGTAAACTGGATGGATCGTTATAACATTTGTTTCTTTTTTTTTTTTTTGATTCTCCTATAAATTCCGAATTTATTATCATTATACATTAAATCTGAATATTTTTAAAAATTGTCTACAATTTGTTACAAAGCAATTAAGTACGGTATTCTCTTCGTGAATACCGAGAGAAATATATAATTAAAAAAGAAAAAAAGCACGTACTTCAATAAATTAAAGCGAACTTATTCATGCAATTCCAAGAGTTTCACTTCTACTTTCAATTATTTTTCTTCATCCGTATACCCTTTTTTTGCTCATGCAATTACGATATCACGGAATGTGGTTCGATTTGAAATTCTCTCTTCTTTCTAAAAGTCAAAGAAACGAGTAGTATTGCTATCGAAAAGTCTCGGAACTGTCGATTCAGGATCGCTTATCGAACCAATTAAACTTCCGCAATCGAACGGTAATAGGAGCCAACATATGCGCGTATTATACCACGCTAATTTGTTGGCCTATATTAGTAGTTTCGAAACGTGTATTAGCGAGAAACTTCTTTGCGAACGTAATAATGAGAATGGTTTGTAATTGAACGCGATAGGCTAAAGCCCGTTCGATTCCTGTGATTTAACAGCATTAAATTGTCGAAACAAAGCGTGAACATATTATCGGTTCTCCAAGTCACTTACATGAACGCCATTTCTCTCTCTCTCTCTCTCTCTCTCTCTCTCTCTCTCTCTCTCTCTCTGTCTCTCTTTCTCCCATTGCTTAATAGGATTTAAATACAGCACTTTACTGGATAATCGAAGCTGCTCTCTAACTCTCAGCAAGCTTGTTTACAATGCACGTTCGACTAAGCTACGGATGTATTCTGGGAAAGGCAGTCCATAAGATAAAAGAGAACTATACAACAGTAAAAAGATTTATGTTAAGCAGTTTTGTTTTATCTCCTCGCTATAAAATTAATTATTAATTCATATTGAAAGGTAAGTATATATTATATTATAAGCTTCAGATTATATAATTTTGTAAACATGGCATAATAATAGTTATGTATAGATAGTTAAAACATGCAATATTAAATGCAGATTACAAAATAAAATGTTATAATAATAATAATAAATCTATTGTTATTGGAAAGGAAACGATTACAAGTTTGAGAAAATATTCCAAGCATATGTACATTACATCTCATTGAACGGAACAAGTTATCATGGTCGTTATCGGTTATTTTCGTTAATCTCGATTTTCTTGGTAGAAAAATAGAGGTAGATATACAGATGAATAAATATAGGAAGGAGTTATCGTATCTCTATCGCATCAAACGCATAGACGGCTCGAGTTTACGCGCGTGTTCGTACGATGCAAGCGGGTTACAAGCACTACGCGCGACGACGCTTCCACTTGACGGAGGTCAAGTCCTGTTTGACAGCGACACGTTTCGAGGGTCGTTAAGCAACGGACATGCATGGTAAATGCTCCGTGGTTACCCTCATCTTCGATCGACACGAACATTTCCTGCATTCTCATCAAATTGCACAGATCAATGATCACTGACTAATCCTAATCGTAAATCAATTAGTGTCTATATGAATGCCAATTCTCATTTTTGTTCATAATATAAGCGCTAACATAAGTTTTTATTTAATATATTAAGTTTGCTAACGATAGAAATCCAAGATTACTTTTGAATTTATTGCGATTTTTAATCGTTTAGATATCTTTAACATATAGATTAATTTCTTTTTATGTTGACAGAATCACTCGTAAATATTTTCCAACTAATGAAAAGCAGTTGGAAAGTGTAAAGAAAGGAACATAGTGAAACAAACAAAAGTAAAGGGAGGTGGAAGCGTAGCTTCAAAGTTAATTAAAAGACGACTACGAGAAAGAGAGAGAGAGAGAGAGAAGAGAGAGATAGAGAGAGAAGAGAGAGATAGAGAGATAGAGAGACAGAGAGAGAGAGACAGACAGAGAGAGAGAGAGAGAGAGAGACAGAGACAGAGAGAGAGAGAGAGAGAGAGAGAGAGAGAGAGAGAGAGAGAGAGAGAGTGAAAGAGGTATAAACGGCATGCGGTGCACGAAATTGAATTTAGTCCGCGGCAGAGACACAGACGCGATGGCGGCATGCGTGCTGGCCTCAAATTTATAGTCGCGTTTATAATTACGAATTAACATTATAATAACACATTGTGAACTCGTCTCGACGAGCGTTTGCGTTTAATTGTCTCTCGTATGTATTTTCTTCGATTTTTTACTAAAATGATACAGTCAATATGTTCGTGTTGGAATGTGGAAATTCACAAGGCTTGAAGAAAGACATTGTGTAGAAAGAAGACTAATGTGTTCGAAACAAAAATGAAAAAGAAGGTACATTGGCACGCACTGTAATTCGAAACATACCATGTAGACATTGTAAGCATGTTCCCTGATAAATTCCAGATACATGTTGATCGACGAGCCACTAGGAGGACGACAATCGATTGTCGTCCGGAAGAATTGGATGTGTCTTGGACTGCTACAAGTCTTTTATCTTTATCGAAATTTGTAAGTTTAAGAAAAATCCTATTGCAAACGTTCTATGCTATATAAATTAATCAAAAAATTAATAAGAAAATTATTTGAATCGGACATTTAATTATCTTATTATTATTAAATATATCGCTGTTTTTCCTTTCTATTATCACCTCAAATAACTTGAAATACATTTATAATAGAGATTGTCTTCTCTTCTTTCAGTGACGAATTTCTTGGCTAGCACGAAAAAAATTGACCAACGAAAAGAAACGAAAGAAAAAGACACCCGGTAGATAGATATGTGGCAGAACGTCTCGACACGAAAGAAAAAGATAGGAACTGGAGGAGCCGTTACTCAAATGGAATGCCAATTCGCTAGCGTGGAGGCACATGGCGCGGCTGCCGACAAAAGACATTCTTTTCTCCTCGTTCACGATTGAATATGCGATTCCCCTTTCTCTCAATCCCTTCGTACCTTCCTAACCGAAGCCACCTTCCGTTGTCTCTTTCTCTTTAACTTCTTTCTTTCTTCTATCCGATGAGAACTCGGTTGGAATATCGCACCGTATCTCTGAAGGTTTCTTCGTTGTGAGAACAAAAAAGAAAGAAGGGTGGAAGAAAGTAAAAAATCGTTTATCGTCCACCACAAGAATAGATATATATTACTTGGTTGATATCTCCTACCACTTTCTCTCTCTCTCTCTCTCTCTCTCTCTCTCTCTCTCTCTCTCTCTCTCTGCCTCCATCTCTTTTTCTCTTAACGTACATACATAAATCTCTGTTCGTGATCTTTTTGCCGTTCACGCGACAGAACACGATAACCTTTCCCACTCTTACCTTCTCTCATCATCATTACCTAAGTCAATTGCACTTCGAAACGAATTATACGTAACGTCGCATTTAAGGGGTTAACAAGTATTTCGTAAAGAAATAAAAAATTCGAATCACGTGGAGTCCAATATAAGGAAACGGATTTCTTCGGAGAATAGTAGTTTTCCATTAATCCAGAATCAAAGACCGGCTAAGAAGGAACCTTGGAAGGAAGCTTGGAAAGTATGGGAGAAGAGAGTTGGTTTCTGTTCGTGCGTCTTTCGAGTTTTGCCGATAGAAGTTTCTTCTTCGAAGTAAATATCGAAAGGAAAGTGACCAGTAGCAATGCTAGCTATTGCTGGTGTTAATGATGGCACGTAGAAGAGAATACACTCGGTACTGTTCTTCTTTTTTAACGTCCCTCTCTCTCTCTCTCTCTCTCTCTCTCTCTCTCTCTCTCTCTCTCTC
>NC_057686.1:7999135-8032861 GCF_014466175.1 Vespula pensylvanica
TCTCTCTCTCTCTCTCTCTCTCTCTCTCTCTCTCTCTCTCTTCCTCTTTCTATAAAACACAGTAGCAGCAGAGTTTACTATCGCTCGATTAATCTGAGTCACGTCGTCAAACAACTACCAGTTTGCCTCGACTACCCTTTTGGCCAGAGCTTTTAAAGCTTCAAAGTCTTCGTTCCATTTCACCTCCAGTCCAACAGAAACGTTCAAAGGTACCGTTTAAGAAATATTCTATGAATTAATCCACCTTATTCACTCCTGTTTTATCTCTATCTCTATCTTTTCTTCCTTCTTACGTAGACTCTATCTTTGTCGTTTTAACGTCGAAACTAAATCCGATAAACGTTCAAGAGGATTTAAGGGTACTCTTTATAATGCTGGCACATATCAGGAAATCTCCAGGGATGACAGAAACCGAAGGGCAAACATCTACTCTTATTTGCTGCTGAAGTTCGCCGTAGAAACGCCTCAAGTTCTTACCAAAAGAAAAACATCGGGGAAAGTTTTGTTCTTGTCGTATATCCATCTACCTACTTATGTGTAATGCGTGCACCCACACGTCGTACTCTTTGTTGATTCCACGGATATGGAAGAGGAGAAGAGAGTGAAGTGGACAGAAGACGTTTTGACACTGTGGAAGGAGTAACTCTGCAAACAGTATACGCGGAGACACTTTCGTGGCGGTGCACTTAAGGGCTTCTCGGAGTTATGCTGGGCGCAGTTTTGCTTGCTAAGGGTTGGAAGCCTGAGAATAGGGCCAAGAGAAAGGGAACGATGAAAGAGAAAGAGGGAGAGAGAGAGAGAGAGAGAGTGCGGGAGAGAGAAGAGAGATCGTTGCTTGGAGTTAAGCAAGGTAATGGATGGCTCATAACCGAGTTACTTACGTACGGGATCTGCGTCTCGTGCTTAGAGTCGCCGACGTAGCATGCTTCCCAAACATCCCTTTAAACCGGAAAGTGTCGAAGCGGAAATTCCTACTCGACTTTTGACCTTCCGCGAAACTTCGTGATTTCTCACCATGTGAGATATAAGTATCTACTTCGTGAAATTACGATGTGTCCTTTCTTCGTGCGACTAAGGAATTCTTTATTTTATCTTTAAAACTTCCCGTCCGAATTTCTAAATTCGTTATATTACCTTGCTGACAAAGTTTTTAGTCAGACTCTGTAAATGTTTAATGTATTTATTCTCTTAAAAATGATCTCTTTAGACTTTAGACAATGACACAAATTGAGAAAACGTTCCTTATTAAGATGGAAACTAGTAATTAACACAATCCTTTTCATGCGATGTCGGAATTTTGAAGGAAACATTTGAGGTTGCTTACGCGAACACGGCTGAGGAGAATTTATGTTTATTGCAACGCAAGTATGGATGGTTCCACTTTCTGGAAAGGCGACGTTTAGAGAAATAGCGAGGAACGCTGGCCTTCTCCGCTTCAGCACGACGCTTCTGGACTTTTCATGGATGAGGTTGCTTGCTTGGAGGTGGAGAATGAAGAAGAGAACAAGGAGAAGAGAGGATGAGAGTGTAGAGACGGCATGAGAACAAGGGTGGCAGCGTTAGGTGGAGCAACGTAAGCTTCGGAGTGCACGTTGTATTGTGCCTCGAGTATTATGCTCTCTCCTTTCTTTCTCTCTCTCTCTCTTTCTCTTTCTCTCTCATACACATACACACACTACATGTTCTTTCACGAGTCGGAGTTAATTAATGCGAAAGAACTTGGTTTTAATGGAATATCCTATCGCATTGAGAGCCGATATGCTTTCAACCTCGAAGAATGAAACTTCGTACGTAACTGAAATTACAGTCGAAACAGTGGCTATTCTTCCATTAAAATATCGCGTGAAACGAAAGGGCAAATTCGTTAAAATATATTCAAGAACTTATACGAGAAAATAGTAAATTAAGGAAGTTCCGACAGCGTTACTTTTTCATTTACTTCTTCTTTTTCGTTAAACAAATAGAAAGAAAGAAAGAGAAAGATTTTCATAGAAAACTGAATGAATTTTACAAACTTATTATCGGTCGGGAAGATATAATTTCACGTTTCACGTGAGGGAAGATCTGACGAATAACGTACATGTAAAGTTATATGTATTTCCGCGAGACGCTTCTAGCGTTTCGAACGATTCTTTTTCATTAGTATAATGTTACATAAATTAAACGAGAAAGCTCATGCCGACAGAGCAGGAACAAATTTTTCTTCTCTAGCGGCGCGTGAAGAATAATATGTTAATCTAATATTTCATAGTATGAAAACGAAGAGGGAAATATAGAGAAAGAAGAGAAAGAGAAAGAGAGACAGAGACAGAGACAGAGAAAGAGAGAAAGAGAGAGAGAGAGAGAGAGAGAGAGAGAGAGAGAGAGAGAAGTGAACTAAGGTCTAGGATAAGAAAGAGTATAGAGTGATAAATCAGGAAAATAAATTGATCGACGAGAGAAATAGATAAAAAAAAATCGATAAGATGATATATGTGTGCATATAACTAAAGAGAATTCGAGCGTTCTTCGATAAGTAATCGAGTCGTAAACTCTTGACGTTGCAGCAAGTTCCTTCTCTTAACGTGGTAGTCGTTTTATCACAACTACCAACGGAGGAAACTATTAGACAGCTATTAAAAAGGAGACACGAGGTTACGCTTTCCTCGAGGGCAGGACAATTTGCTGGCTCCTTCTTCTTTACGAGCACCGGCAAGAGGAGCCTTTAAATGTAGTCGTAGCGAGTTCGAAGCAGACGTCTCGAGTTCTATATCAGCCGAAACGTGGAATATTAATGTTCCAATTTTTCTTTATAATATCTCTACCTCTTTACCTTCTTTTCCCTCTTTCTCTCTCTCTCTCTCTCTCTCTCTCTCTCTCTATATATATATATATATATATATATATATATATTTTTTTTCTTCTTTTTTCTCCGAGTTACAATATGATTTTTCTCCAAAGTTCATCGTAATAATTGCCGTATCGATAATCGATACAGGTAATTACATTGCTCTGCTTCGAGTTTAATTCTGTTCTCGCCATTTTTTTTTCTTTTTCAAGAGTTTACATTGGCCCTCGCGAGTCTTTGTTCTTTCGTCAAGGATTATATTCCCGATGCCACGAGATCGACTACGATCCTACATCGATACGCTCTCTTCTACGACAATTTTTCATTCGTAACAAATCCCTATTGACCCTAATGCATCGTATCGGTTACGTGTCCTTTCGCCCGCTCGTTCATCACAAAAGAAAAATAAATAAGAAGGAAAAGAGAAAGAAAGAATGAGAGAGAGAGAGAGAGAGAGAGAGAGAGAGAGAGAGAGAAGTGAAAAGAAACAATCGAGAAGGCGTTTTCGAGAGATCGTTGCCTCTCGTGTTTTGTGCGAAGCGATGAAGTGGAACGAGAACTGCGATATCCTTTCATTCATTTTCATGCGTCAACGGGGGGAGATTATTTAAAAAAAAAAAAAAAAGAAAAATGAAAGAAGAGAAAAGAAAAAAAGAAAAAGGAAATAGATGATGGCGCGTCCAGTGATGGAAGCTCTTGATAATCTCGAGCTTCTTCCGTTATCGTTAATGATCGATCGTACAGCTATAGACAGCTTCTTCTTCCATAATACTTGACTGTTAGCGTTTAGTTTGTGTTAGTATTTTATCTCTGTAGATGTGTTTCGCTCTTTACAGGAAGAAAATATTTTTCTTCCCATCATTATGTTCGCTATCCATTCACCTCGTTGTTATCCCTGCATATTTTTTCTTTTTCATTTTGTTTACTTTTAATTCACCTTTGCATCATATTTTCATAAAATTAATAACCATGTCGCTATGTATAAAGCTGAATCGCTAGTAAAGCAGACATTTCATGCGAAGACCTTGATTCGCTGGTGAATAAAGCCACGAATTCTCTTTGTCCCATAGTAGTAATCCGAGTCCAACCGTTTGTTTACGTGAGAGCCCGAGATTCGCAATGAAAGCGGTTCCCCATTCACGAATTCACAGCATTCATCCTTTTCACTGTTGTATAAAAAAGGACAATTTTGTACTAAGATACGACTATAAATATCCTATTCATAATACAATAGTACTGATAAGATAAAATATTAATGCAAGAATGATAATTAATCTGTACGATAAGGTAATCGCGTACCACTTTTTGGATTCTAATAAGGCAATTTCACTTTGTCCTAGGGAAACCGGCACTCGTAGAACGTATGTAAAAGCGACAGTAAGGTGAAAAAAGCTGGGGGAAGAGAAGAGGAAGGCCATTTCTCGGGCGAAGGAGCAGGAGCTTTTATCCCGTTAATTTTATGCAGGCGGAAGGGTACACTTCCCCTTCGATTCTACACCAGTATATAGAAAGAGGAAGCAAGCGAGATAGATAAAGAGAGAGAAAAAGAAAAAGAGAAAAGGAAAGAGAGAGAGAGAGAGAGGAGGAGAAAGAGAGAAAGACGGAAAGCGAAACGAGCTTCGCAGGAAATGGCTCTAACCGCTAATCTAATTGGCTTCTGTGAGAATTAAGGCCGCTCGTTCTCACTGTCACATACGTACGTACCAACTAGCAGCCATCAAGTTTATTTGATTTTTAAAAAACTACGCACCGTATGACACTAAACTATTGATTATAATTGATATCGTGAATTTTATTACTAAGATAAAAAAAAAAGGAAAGAAAAGAAACGATGGAAAAGGTTGGATAATAGGAATAATTTTCTATGATTTCACGTAGGCAGCTTGGACACATTAAGCCCTGTCGAAAAGTCGCCGAAAGTTTCTATTACTTTTTCTACTTCTTTCTTTTTCTCGTGTGACACGGCAGGACATTTAATTACCAACAACAAGGCATTACTTTTGTAACGGCACGTAGTTTAGGCGAATAAGTTTAACACAAAAGTAGAGAAAAACTCCAACTGCCTTTTCGTTTAGTCCTCTGGAAACATTTTCTCTTTTTTTCTCTGTTGTTTCCTTTAGATCACAATCGGTTTTAAAACACGAATATTCACATAATATTTTACGTCACTGGGTACGGAATTAAATATACGTGCACATACATATATGTATACATACATACATAAATATGTACATACGTATATATATATATATGTGTGTGTGTGTGTGTGTGTGTGTGTGTGTGTGTGTGTGTGTGTGTGTGTGTGTATGCATTCATCTTTTTTCTCATTTTGTTTTTTTAAAACGCGTCAACTACAAATGAGAAAAACTAGGGCGCGATATTTTGCGAGGTCGCATGTTGGTCGACTTAAATTTTCCGCGTTTTTACGCCGACGCATACATATTACCTGCCATTTAGTAATATATATCGTCCGCGTATAATTTTTGAATTTTACGTATAAAATAAAAGAAAGGTACAATCAATTTAAATAGGTAAATACGAACTTCCATTCAAATTTCTCTCTCTAAACAGATAAGATCATACGGGTAGATATATTACAATAAGAGACACGTAATTTGCCGTCTAAGAGAACTCGGTGAAGTTGGTGATAATAATTCGATTAAAACCGTTCCCAAGGTAGGTAATCTTTCACGTGATACCGAGGTTAAAGAACTCGACTATGGTTCGCGAAATTATAAGAAAGGCTCGTGAAATATTTCCAAGTTGGATATACAGAATAATTGCAAATTCTTTATCATCATATTCGAACGTGGAAACGCCTGGGTGGTCCTTTGTCCTTTTGTTCGGTCCAGCCGGCCGAGTTGGTCGGTCGGAAGAGTGGCGTTATCTCGAGGCTGGTAAATTTTCCTGAGTTACCGTCGCGGATTCAGTCGGCAGGAGAAAGAGAAAGAAAGAGAGAGAGAGAGACAGAGAGAGAGAGAGAGAGAGAGAGAGAGAGAAGTAGAAAGAGAAGTGAAGGGAGGCCCTCGTTAATTAGCAGCCGAAAGAAGGCTCGCCGGGGGCTCGTAAATCAAGAACAATGGCGAGAAATAACGCGCTCGACGTTGCGGCCAACGAGGCGAATGTGGATTTCACCGGGCACCGAATATCACCGAGAACTATTCACGAAACGATTCTCCTCTCTGCATCCTATCGTTTCGGCTAACATACTAAGAAGTATGATTCTTGAGCACGAATAAAATTATGTTTGTGATAGCTTCGAGCTGGTAGAACATTTCCTTTTCTTTTTTGTAAATTCTAGAATGCATTCTTGTTAAAATTATTTTAATAATAAAATTTTTAAAGCTCATCGAATACATAATTTTTTTTTCTTTTTGTAAATAAAAGAAACGAATGAATAGTTTGAAACTATATTGGTATTTTGCGGTTGAGATAAAAAACTAAAAGGGTTTAAGATGTCTAACCAAATATTTATCGTGTGGTTTTGGCATGAAACTAGTGTACGTGTATGTGTTAATGTTAGTAGTGTGCGGTCGTCGTTCGAGACGAAACTCGGGGATTACGCGGAAGAGGAGTCGAATCAGTGAGCTTGAAGCTGCCGACCGGTTGGTGCTTCGCGGTACGAAAAGCTCCGGGCTTACGTGCTTCAGAAGCGTGAATCAAATGCATCCGAGAGCTAACCGAGTGCATCCAGAGTATTAAGTTTCCTCAGCACGGCAGCCGAGCTCAGACAACGCGTCGAACGAGGATGAAGAGAAAGAGAGAGAAACTGAGTAGAAACTGCTAAAGGCCACATCTTTTGTGTGAATGCACGCGAATGCGTACTCTTCTATCATCGATCGAATTCCTTCTCTTTTGAAGGTAGGGAAAAAGAAAAAGAAAGAGTAAATATCTCGCGTATTCTTCTATTTTCATCGTGAAATGAAAAGAGAGAGAGAGAGAGAGAGAAGAAAAGAAAAATAGTGGAAGAGAGAGAAAAGAAAAGAAAAATGGTGGGAGAGAGAGAGAAGAAAAGAAAAGAGAAATGATAGGTGAGAGAGAAAGAGAGAGAGAGAGAGAGAGAAAGAGAGACAAGCATGTATACTCCAGAACGTTTTTCGATAGACGTCGCGAAACGCGGACAGCGATGATTTCTCCTTCCGATGCGGTCTATTGTCAGGATAAATCGACGATAGACAAATATTTGTTTCCCTGCCAGTATGCTGCCATGGAAAAGAAAGGTAGTCGTATCGTCTTTTTTTACTTTTACCATTCAACTCTTTTTCTTCTCTTTTTACCCTTCCTTACGATTTACTTTTCGACGAGCTAGGAAAAATCTAGGAGAAATTTGAAGGAACTATTGTCGGAATTATGAAATAATTTAATTCTGTAATGTTAGTGCTTAACGTGTTCTATCGATAACTATCGCGCACCGGTGACCGCGGGGCATTTGAAGCTTACTCGTCCACCTCCTCTTAAAACAATATTAGCCAATAACCGTAGGGTATTTATCCCAGTTATGAAACTAGTAAGCAGTAATAACAGTTCTATTTGGTATATTATATCACGTTTACCTAAAAGCGATAACAAAGGTTTCGATAATAGATGACGAAGTAAATATACAAACGAATTAGATCTGAATCGAACAGAACGATGCAAATCTACCTTATTGCAAATCGACTCTTTCTTGGAATTACAATAATCAAAATTAAAAGAGTTCTATAAGGTGTCTCTTCGCAAAGATGACGACACTTCTTTCACGACGTGATAAACGACTATTCGCTGGATTTATCGTCGAGATGATTCTATTTTCTTCGCTGCGATTTCAATGCCATCGTGATGGTACAAACAGCAACAGGTGACCTACGCACTCACGAGAAATACTGGAGAAAGAGAAAGAGAAAGAGAGAGAGAGAGAGAGAGAGAGAGAGAGACAGAGAAGGAGAGAAAGAGAGAAAGACAGAGAAAGAGGAAGAAAGAGAGAGAGAGATAGAAAAAGAAAGAGAGAGAGAGAGAGAGAGAGAGAGATAAAGAAAGAGAGAGAGAGAGAGAGAGAGAGAGAGAGAGAGAGAGAGAGGACACTCGATTTTATCCAAAGGATCTTAGTAATTTCGCGAGAAAGTTAATGCGATCTTTCGTGCGGAATAGAATTATCGAATCTCATAATATTTACATGAAATTGCATTTTCGATCAATTCGAAACGATACGATTTTTTTATTTACGTCGTAATTATGATCATAATCGGTTAATTATGATCATAATCGATTAATGAGAAAAGCCACACGAGTTCGTTCTCAATGTGAGTTTAACGTCATCGCCTCGAGCAAACGTGACGTTCTCATCGGACGATCGGCAAACGGAAAAATAGAAAATGAATTGGTGGTCGGACGTGGCGACAGGAAGGAGAGAAGAGAGGAGGAAGGATAAAAGGGACAATGTTGGTGGAACGACGAGGATAATTGGCATCCCCATACTGCAGACACGTCGCACTTAACCCCTTCCAAAGCGAGTACTCTCCCTCGGTACTCGCTCGGATGTCGCTGCGTTATATTTGCGGAGGACGATACCGAAAGGAGAAAAGGGAGTATAGAGGAAGGACGAAGGACGGTCAAGCTTTCGAAGAGAGAGAGACAGAGAGAGAGAGAGGGAGATATATATATGTATAGAGAGAGAGAGAGAGAGAGAGAGAGAGAGAGAGAGAGAGAGCGGAGAGATCTCATATGTACGTACGAAACATCGATCCAACCGCAAGCTCGATTGCCAAACCGCCGTCTGCAATGCAGCGGCCTTTGCTTTTCATGCCCGAAGCCGCAGTCCTCTCTCGCGAGTGCTTTCATAAACGATCGTTCTTTAGTTTGGGAAAAAATCATTGTTTTTCGGTCGAATTCATGGAAATTTCGATATCTAAAAAGTTTCATATCTAAATCATTTTTCAGATGAAGATATTTATTTTTAACGAAACTTGCTGATAAATAAAAATGGCGAAGGAAAAGAAAAAAAAATAGATAAAAATCTAGTGCATAGAAAAGAATAACAGTGTGGTTATGTTTTTGTTATCATAAAAAAGATCATTACTGTCGTATATGATCAAACGTTGATCATAAACCTAATCGGAAAAATCAAGTTATCGTTTTAAACTAAATAAAGAAGGTACGAAGGAGCACTCGTCAGCGCCGTATTTCGGTGAAGATAGGAAACAGATGACAACGTGGAACTCTTCGCATTATTTCTTGTAACCAGCGGCAAAAGGTAGCAGGAGTATCACGGGGGATGATTTTCCAGAGGGTAGAATACGCGTGAGAAACGTCGGGAGACGTTTGCGTAGTACGATAACGTAGTTCGCGAGCACGAGCTTTCGATTTATTCTCGATAGAGGGCGACGAGAGTACGGACAGGTGAGTACGAGGGTTGAAACATGGCTACCTTACGAAAAGAGGGTATTTTGGCTGATTCGTCTCATCGGGAAAAGTCGCATGGGTAAATTATATCTTACGAAAGCTCCGTCGATCAAACGATTGAAAACTTTCTGACGTATCTACGCGAACTAAAAATCTTTAGAAATCTTCCAAACAATCCTATGTCATCGGAATAATTATCGATATTAAAAATTTCGATATTTTATTCTCCTAGAAAAGCGTTTTATCTTAAGCTTGTTCTAATAAGTAGTCACGAGTGATTCGATTAGTTACAATTAAGATGGAAAAAGAAATTGTGGACAGATTAACGAGAGTAAAAAAGAGAGAGAGAGAGAGAGAGAGTTTTATGATCCCGTTAAGATGATCTCTTAGGGAAGCGATTAAATTACAATAAGCTTCGGCGCTCTTTCCAATTCCCTAATTGAATTTCCGAGGCGTGGTGTGCAGGTGCGAGGCAGCGAAGCGAGAGCAGCGGCGGCATTAAAATAACTACCACCATCCCTCCAACCTCCTCTTCTCCCTCTATCCTCATCACCACGTCGAACCTCTACGTTCCTACGCTATACCACCGATAATTACGTTCCACCCTGTATATTATACGCTGGCCGCGCGCATTTTCGCGTGCTTTAACCTCACGGCTAATTTGATAGCTGGCCGCCGCACCAGGTCATCCGATGCTTCAGCCAAGAAAAAAAGAAGAATGAGAGGAAGAATTCACGTAAAATTATGAACAAGAGTTATCTACGATACGTTGTCTCTTATCGGACGATCGAAATTATGGACTTGGAAGGGTCGTGCAAGGGTATACTATGAATACTTGATTCGTTACGTAAACGTATATATTTATCTCTTTCATTTTTTTTCTTTTACAAAAAAATGGAAATAAATTCCAGATAAACATATAGAAACAGAATCAGATATTCCCCCTCGAGATCGAATCCCAAGAGTTTGTTAAAATTATCGAAGTAATTTTTGATCGCAATCGCCGGTTATTCATTATTTAAATGTCTTCATACATTTTCTTCGCTATCGTATACCAAGCAAACGATCGAGTTAGTCATATAAAGTTTCTGTTTTATCTTACATTTTTAAGAAGTACCAATATCAGTGTATCATTTAATCAAAGAGAAAAAAAAGAATCGTTGGAAAGTTAACGATACAGCTTACATCAGAATATTAAAAAGTTGCTTCCCCTTAGGTTAGTTCACCTTCTTTTGGTTAAGTATACAATCTGGAGAAGTTCCAAGTAATGAAAAAAGAGGGTAAAAGGGAGAGAGAGAGAGAGAGAGAGAGAGAGAGAGAGAGAGAGAGAGAGAAAGAGTCGGAGACAAAGAAGGAACAAGTAAACGAAGAAGAACGAACGTGTATTGATGCCTCTATTGCTGAAAATTAATTTTATTAATAATCGATTTCTATGGACATTCAGAAGAAAGTGCATCGAAGTAAAATGGAAAAAAAAAAGTAAAAGAAGGGAAGACGGAAGACGTTCAGCGTGTCTTCTAGCAGCTTACCGACAACGTGCCTGTCCGTATACGTATAGCGAAATATGAAACCAGGCTTCCACGATGAATAATATTATTGAATTATTAAATTACTCGCCCCCCGAAATTCAATTACGCGCATATAATGTCGCCGTGCTAGTGGTATATACTAGGTGGATTATGATATTTTTGACCGCAAAAAAAAAAACACGTGCTTTATCAAACGAATGAGATTAAAATTTCGTTATTGTCGTTAAAGAGATCGTAGACCTTTTGATTATAACGATGATTAAAAAGAATTGATAATAGATTTTGAACCACCCTGTAGAATATATGCGAGCGTAGCAACGCACCACTTTATTTTTCGAGATCCGTGTGACGTCAAGTTTTAATATAAACGAAAAAATTTAATATTAAGTATATACCAGCTACGTCACTCGGAGCAAGATGAGGATAAAAAAGAAAGATGCATGCTTGCTGTAGAAAAAGACGAGATATCGAGGTCTTGTAGCAGTTAACGAGATGTCTTGCCAGTTTTACGAAGAACTTTTAGTTACACCAAAATCCGTGGAAGCAAGAGAAGTAGCAAGGGTAGCCAGTGACAGTCCAACAAGAACTTGACCGACGTTTTCCTCTTGTTCGCTTCCTCGAAACCTTCTTCATCCCGATCTTTCCATCGTCCAAGAGAAAAGGTAGCTATTTTCCAAAAGTTCCACGAAATTGTTCTCTCCTTTAACGCCTTACTTCTCTTTCGACTTTAGATTTACTCGCCCGTTGGATTATTACGGTGGAAACTTTTACACGAGACGTTTTGATGACAAAGAACGAAAGTTCTTTTGTTCTTGGAATTCGTATAACAAATGGAAAGAAACAGAGAGAGAAAGAGCGATAAAAATTGCTAGACGTTGCAATTTCTCTTTAAACCAAACGATCGAACTGACCGTTTAAACGGGTTTTTGAAAAATTCTCTAAAATAAGCTTTACGTTTCTTCTTTCCCATAACCATCAACACATAACGCTCGTCAAAACTCCATACGTATCGTCGACCGAAAATTGTTCGTTTCGCGTGTCCGTAAACTGGATACTGTATCGTGAAACTCTTGCATCCTGGATAATTAAATACTCGGAAACAATTCACTCGATGTATTGTGTGCATTCACTTTAGCGAAACAATTCGATGCTCTCGAGCGGTATATACACGGCGGAAACGCAAATACCAGAACGGCCTGAACGATCGAAATGTCAATAGCTCTTGCGCGAGATTAAATGTCAGAACGACGCACGGAGTAATCGAGAGAATGGCATCTTTTCTCCAGTGCTATCTCTCTCTCTCTCTTTCTCTCTTTCTCTTTCTCTATTTCTCTCCCTTTCTTTCTCGCTCGTTTTAACAAGTTGAATGGAACAGTATAGGCGGAAGTAAAGAAAGAGAGAAAGAGAGAGAGAGAGAGAGAGAGAGAGAGAGAGAGAGAGAGAGAGAGAGAGAAAGAAAGGAAGGCTCTTCCTTTCGATCCAGATATTCCTTTACTGGAAAAGTTAAATACGTATACGATACACTATATCGAAAAATTCGTATGAGTTCGCTCTGCTCTCCTATTTTAATATATATTTTTCTATTCTCTCTAAGGGACAATATAATATAGTTTGTATTTTGCATCTCGTTGTATTCCGAAATCACGAGGGTAAACGGCTGGCCACATTTTTCTGTAGAGAGAATGCAAGGAAATTCTTTCCTTCTTTCTCTCTCATTTTCTCTTCGATCTGCTTCTTCCTTTATACGAAAGCTCCAACGAGTTTATTTCTATTCTTCTTTTTTCCGTACACATTTTTTTGCCTTTCTTTAGAGGAAACGCGATAGAATTTTCTATTTTACGTCTTGTAATATTCAAGGAAAAAAAAAAAACGTCGGGACAGACAAAGATAGAGAGAAAACGTATTCTATTAATAGTGACAGTCTCTATATACAGGACGTAACGAGAGACAGTCATCTTCCGCATGGATTTCGAGTAAGCGGAAATCTCGTTAAAGAAGCTGCTACGTGACAAGAATTTCTTGCGCTATTTACGCTAGCTTTTCGCGTACGTAGATATACATACTCTTGCAAACTTGATATCGTCGCTTAAGAGAAGAGAAAAAGCAGAAAAAAAAGAAGAGGATAGAAGGATGAGACAAAGTCACTCGAAGTTTACAATATTTTTTTAATCGTGAATCTTCAAACTGAACATATTTTTGGTTTTTCCATTATATCGAAACTGTTATCGTTTTGTTTTCGATCAAGTTATCTACTTTAATAATTTGCAAATTAATCTTTACTCCGATGGAAATATTTCCGATGGAAATTCGATCGATCATTTAGGAACAATCGCTTTCCCACGATCCAAATCAGCATTTGATACGCGCATACATATTAGTATAGATATATCGTGTATTTCTATATATACGTAATACACAAGGTATGATCAAAGTAACGTGTATTCCGATATCCAAGAAAATTCTCATACGACGTATTCGCAAATCCATAGGTTCTCAAGTAGCGAAATGATAAACATAAACTTCGTATAATATACTTTATAGCTCTGTTGAAGGATATACATTCATTCGAATAAACCCATGGATAGATATTATATAAACTCTCTGTCCTTTTCCCTCGGACAAGCTACTGAGATATATGTAAATGCTATTCTTCAAAGATCACCGAATCGTTTTATACATATTGAATTGTTCAGTGATATCGAAAGGTTAATAAGTTATATATAAAATTCAATCTTTCTAATTCCATAATTTATCACCAGTATTTCGTAATGAAACAGAATTAACAATATCTCTACGTGCAACAAGTTGTTTGATTTTTATCCAACTCATCTTGATTAACATATATTTTAATCTAAATAAAATAAGTATCATTACATATTATTCTATGCAAAGTTAAAAGAAAGGAACGGAACTAAAATTAAATATCTCGCACACGATGTTTATTCTATTACGACTTAACTGCGACTAACGAGCTGAGCAAAACAAAGTGTACAAGACGTAAAGGAAAACATAAACATAGCGGTCACATTACCATGTAATAATCTCTTATAGACGATCTTATTTGTAAACGATCTAATAATTATACGTTCAAATTAAAGCAATATTAAATCCCGTATATTAAAGGCAGTATTACTTTAGGATTAAATTCAAAACAAATGCGTAAATTCGTAGTACGGAAGACTATCTGAATATAATATTCGTTCATACTGGTTGCTTACAATATTAATTAAATTTGTAATTTCATTTGATAATTAATTCTACGTTTCTTCCTCTTCTTTTCTTCTCGTATATATATATATATATATATATATATATATATATATATGTATGTATGTATGTATGTATGTATGTATGTATGTATGTATTTTTGCAATACGTTGAAAAATTCTGTTCTCGTAATGAGATAATATTTTTTATAATTTTACTTTAAAGTTTCTCTTTATTTTTTGTAATTGATATATGAAGATATCGTTAATGTGTATTCGTAATTTTCTCTGATTCCTATACAAAAAATTAAATAAATATGAAAGTTGTATGCGAACTTGTATTGCAACATCGAATATTTATTTACGAAATTCAACGTATGTTCGCAAATCGTAAAATTGAAAGATGTTCTATGAAGGAGCCAACCGTGTATATAGAGATACGTCAGCATTTTTAAAGAAGAGATCTGAAAATTATAAATGATTGCAAAAGCTTTCAATTTGAGAATCCATGTAATCATTAAAAGCTAACAAATCTTTTAGATTCTCTATAACGTCGGTTGCCACAATCGTTGCATCTTTAAATGATAGCGATTAAAAAATATTTTTTTCAATAGGTAGAAAGAATAAGTGACTATAAATGCGTTATTACGAATTCATTTGCCGGAGCTTTTATACTTCAAAATGATTTATTAGTCGGATATCCGTGGATTTCAGTGTCAACCTGGAGTGATCTCGGTTGATTTGTAAAGATTGAAAATCCTAGTCTGAGGAACATTTGTTGTTCTACAATTTCGACCTGTTCTTCTTTTTTGAAACGAAAAAATTATTTGTTTCGCATTCGTTTCATATCGGTTGACCAATATAAATTCTCCGAACTGACGGCTCGTCGCCGACATTTTGTGACACGACAGTTTTCTGTCGTTTGCTCATCGAGTAAATCGAGAACGAAACGAATTTGAGATATTCGGGAAAGGTGTATGTCTTTAAAAACGAGAATAAATTACACTCGACGTAAGTGAAAATTATTTATTTTCGAATCAATATAAAAAAAAATTCATCTCGTCATCACCTAGACATTATTCAAAAAATTTCCGCTAAACCGGACGTTACCAGGATCGCTTCCGTTAAGAAAACTTCCGATTTTACGCCTCTTTCCAACGACTTATTACGATCCAGCAATTTCGCACAAAGAACCCTTACAAATTCGACGAACCACCGGCAATCAAGTACACGCGACTTGTATTCACCCTTTTTCTTTCCATGAATGTAGGTAAATACGTAAATTATATTTTCCATATCGTGAAAATACGTATGCATGGCAAACGTTGTATCGGCATACGCCGAATATCATTGTAGAACGCAAAAGATTGTGCAAAACGAACGTGCACAAATTGTAGTATTAATCAATTTATCAGTCACCTTAATAAAGGTCTCTTTCATGGATATCAACAAATAGCTTCTCTCTCTCTCTCTCTCTCTCTCTCTCTCTCTCTCTCTCTCTCTCTCTCTCTCTCTCTCTCTCTCTCTATCCTCTCCTTTCTTCCCCTTCCCTTTTGCTTCCTCACTCTCGACATCTAAACAACTATGTTAATCCGTGAACGATCGTTGCCCGTTGGTACGACGATATTTAGATCCATCCACTTTAAGCCGATGTTTCGTTGCGAACGCGAACACGCTTGATTTATCATCTGCGCAGTTGGGCCGATGCGATATTTCGTGGCTAATGCCGCTCTTTTTTTCTACTCCTATACTCACCCCTCTGCACTCCTGTCTCCTCCCATCCAAGCCGCCACTTCCGTTCTTGTTTTTATTTCATGCCCTTTTTTCGGGACCTCGCACCACGAACTAAAAAACAACGTAGACGTAGATTATTTTCAGAAAAAAGCACGACGGTGACTGGTTTTAATTTCCTTTACTCTTCGGACCAGCGCTAGAACAGGCAGACAGGCTTTTCTCTCTTTTCCAAAGCACCACAATAGGCAACCAGTACACGGGCTTCGTGCTGTAACGCTGTGATTCAAATACCTTCTCGTGTCCTGCAATTTCATACCAGTCACGTAGCGAATACATTCAGAAAGAATATAAGAGACTACGAGTACTTCGCGTGTACGTGTTCAGTAGTGGGCGTTAGAAAAGGGAAGGGAGGACGTAGTTTTCGCAATGGGAGCTCAAAGGGGTGGCGGTGCGTGTGCGTGCAAGTAATAAAGCTCAAATTGCGGAGATTATTTATCGTCGGAAACCACGCGCTCGGACTTATGTACCAGCTATTACGTCCATTTCACTTCGTGATGATTTTTCCCTTTCTCTCTCTTTCTCTCTCTCTCTCTTTTTCTTTCTTTTTCTTGGCAACACGTCTTACAGATTGTCGCCTGATATAATCGATTGAGATTTTTCTTGTAATGTACACCCTGTGACGCGTGCAACAACAATAAAAGACTAATTTGCCAAACAGATATGTTTAAATGACTCATACATACTCGCTCCACTCGCCAACGATCGATTTTGTTACGTATTTTGTTACGAATGAGAGAAAGAGAGAGAGAGAGAGAGAGAGAGAGAGAGAGAGAGAGAGAAAGAGAAAGCGCAGGTAATTCCAATTATTCAAGGAATGGGAACACCAGCAACGTACAAATAAATATCCCCGCTACAATAAATATCCGAACTGCAAATAAAGGCTGTTTGAAAAATGTGTTTAGCTTAGAGATGTATGAAATTACGAAAACGTATTACAGTATAGAAGGAAATAAGAAGAAAGAAAAATAAAAAACAAAAAGAAAGGAAAAAGATTGGAAGAGTATATTATTTATCAATTGGCATACGTGAGACGCATCAATGTCATATTACTTTCAACCGACTTCCATGAAGCTTTCCGAAATGTTATATTTTATAATCAATCATGAACGGTGAAATTCTCGAGAGACCTGGTGAAGAAGGTTAGAGATAGAGATAGAGAGAGTGAAAAAGAGAATGTGTATATGTATGTATGTGTGAGAGAGAGGGACAGAGAGACAGAGAGAGAGAGAGAGAGAGAGAGAGAGAGAGAGAGAGAGAGAAAGATGAAAATATAAAATTGAAGAGAATTTGAAAGGTGAGTATACTTCCACATATACAATCACGAGGGAAAAGCGTTACGTTATTTTAAAATCCGTACGCTGTTTCAATACCTAGATCCTTTCACATTGTATCACCAATCTTCACCTTGTCTTCTTCTACTCTTCTCTTTTCGTATCTCTTTCTCTCTTTCGTTTGCATCCCCTCAGGTTTTGTGCAAAGGCATTAGAACGACCGAGTGCACGTTCTCGGTTAATCCGAGCACCGTGCGGTGAACATTCCCCTAGGGCTCAACGTTCTCTTCCTCGTTTTCCTTCGTCTTTTCCTTTCTCCAGTCCTCCTGCGACATCTTTCCTCTCTTTCTCTCTCTCTCTCTCTTTCTCTCTTTCTCTTTCTCTTTCTCATAGCTTTTCCTATAGTCCTGGTGCATAATCACAAATAAAGGCTCGCCTTGGCAAACTTTAACTCGCTCCTTGCAGTCGTCGAAAGGCGGAGGGGCCATGCTTAATTTTTCATGCCACCCAAAGCTACCCTCATTTTCATCTTAAGTGGTCTAGACTCTCCGGACGCAACCCACGAGGGGGGTCTAGGGTGGAACCGTGGACTTTGAATTAATACAGGATTCTGGAAAAGCCAAGAACGCTTTTCCCCGCCCATTCTGTCCTCATCCTTCTCTTCCTTCTCCTCCTCCTTTTTCTTCGTCCCTTACTTCCTTGAATTTCTCGAGTCCTTTTTTTTTGATAAATTACCATTCAACACCAGCCAAATCAGTCAAAACTAGTCGGAAATAATTCAGCTTCGCCTAATAGCAATGACCACTTAACGAGCATGCATCTCAATGAAATATGATAATCGATACAAAATTGATTCGTTCGAATTTCATTGATCTAACGATTTCGAATCGTGCCTGTTCGCGCGATTTTCGCTCGTCTAGATTCCGCTCGTTCTACACGAATGTATTCGCGCGAGTATCATCGTGCGTTAAACGTATAACGAAGGTAAACATAGACACACGCGCGAACGCACGCGGATACGAGAGAAGTAGTTATCGTGATGCTAATGAACGTTAGATATTATTTAGACCGAGCTTAATTGTAAATAAATATAGTTAAACAACGCGACCCAATTTCCATTCGAATCTATCCAATTACTTTCAAGGATACATCCGTGTACGTAGATATGTACATATACGTTTATAGTAAACTATAAATGAGGTCTGTGTATTTGTATTTTTGTGTGCGTGTCGTCGACAGTGAACTGGTATTGGTAACGAGCGATATTCACGGAATGGGTTGTGTAATTGCTTCGAGTTAATAAAAACTTTTACCTTACCTTGTCTCGATTTCTCTCAATTCCTCTCTCTCTTTCTGTCTCTCTCTCTCTCTCTCTCTCTCTCTCTCTCTCTCTCTCTCTCTCTCTCTCTTTCTCTCTTTCTCTTTTCCTTACTCGCTTTCTATGCAGCAGTTAACGAATGGAAGTTCTTTATACAGGAAACCCTTTGACCTACATTTTTTTTCCTTCTCTACGTTCAACGTCCCACACCTCTTTCAGTAACAAGGGGATATGTATCGAACGATCGCCAACCGTGCGTCGGCACGCGCAGCGTTTTTCTCGCTTGTACATGGTCGGAAAAAAATTATGGTCTGCCCACTTGAAATTACTAGACTCATTACTGGGTCGGTCGTACCATCAAAGAAAAATGTCTTCCGTAAGAGCCGTCATATTTTGTGTAACAAGGAAGAAATTTTCTTCCTTATTGCTTTTCGAATTAAGGAAAATATAGGATCATTAAGACATCGTCATTAAACATCCTTGTCTTTGAGCTAAGAATATTTTGACGTAAAAAAAAATTTATTCTTATTATTAGTTCTTTAGATGATGAAGAAACATGCAATCCACTTTTAGCGAACCTCGAAAAAATCGTTTGAAAAAAGAATCGAAGATGTTCGAAAATGGTAAGATCAATCGAAAAATATTTCTTTACAGAACAGACTTTCGCCATAATTAGTTTCCTTCGCAACATACTTCCAATACACTTCCACTGTATTCAGTTTGGAATAACTGTATTCAGTGAGAAAAGAGCATAGGTAGCCATTTTTTTCCTTGCATACCATTACACCAGCTTAAAAGACGACTAGAGGGTATCGAATCGTAATTATTTTTATTGATCCTCTCGGCCCATCGCGATACAAGGGAAAGAAACGATCCTGTATCCGTGACTTTCTTTCCCTTTTATTCTCTCCTCCTTCTATTTTCCACCCGCTCGTAAAGTAAGTACTTTGAGTTTCCCCTTGACCGTTCCTTGCGAAAAGAAGAGGAAAAATCCGACGTGATAGGAAGGTTAGAGTAAGGGATGGCAAAGTCTCCGGCAATTAAGCCGATTATGCCGCACTACCGAGTAACCTTAGTTTCACCGACGAACTTTTCTTCCTGTTGCTTATTTTCCTTCCACTTCTTTTGCCATTTCTTTTTAATCGGTGGTTTTGCAAAAGAACTTCCAAATAACCTTTAAGAGGATCTTCGTTAACCGCTAAGACCGAGCATCGTTTTGAAAGACAGTTTGATAGTCGTTTTCTTTAGCCGTCTGTTTGTTCCATGTTTCGTCGACTAAAACGTGTTTGTGTTTATTCGTTAGATTGATCGTGTTATACACTTAGCTGCTTTTACTAATGCTTATCTAAATACAGATACTTTCGTCGAAAAATTGATCAATCGATTGAGTTGTTTTCCTTGGAAATAATTGAATATCTATTCTACTATTTTTCTTTCTATTTTTATATCTCTCGACGATTCCTCGTTACGATTTCATCGAGACTTCGGTGATAATAACAAAGAATTGCTGCATTCTCGGGAATATAATGATTTTCAAGTGGAAACAGACAGAAAGAAAGAAAATAAAAGGGGGAAAATACTCGGACGTCTCGAGGAGTCTTTAGCTATGTATATGGACACTTACAGCTTCTGGGATCATCATAAATGACGTGACGATTTCGTCGCGACGATGAGTCCCTAATGAGCTATACTTAGAAAGACAACTGTTTCAAGACTTAGTCATTTCCACTTCAGACTTTCTAATCGTAGTAATTATTTTATTTACAAGTTACTCTATTGATTCTTTAGATCAAATTTTATTGCCAATGGAACAAATAAATAGTAAATTTAAATAGTACATTTATCGGAACATATCCAAAAGAAAATCTGTTGCTTCCGGAGCAATTAGTTTCGATTTAATCTTCTATCGCCTTCTTCGAATACTTCCAGTAATTTCATAGTCTTTGACGCTGTCTCATTGACTTTTTGATATCTCTGCTCTTCATCCCCTCTCTCTTTCTCTCTCTCTCTCTCTCTCTCTATCTCTGTCGTGATGCATTCAGAAAATCAACCCTTTTTTTCACTGTTGTGACTCGTATACACCGAGTCATGTATACCTTTGCCTTTCATTCTTTTCATTAGTACTGAAAAGCATCCATTGCCGATGTCGTCGTTGAGACTGAAGTAAAGAGATGATGTTTGAAATTACTCGAGATCGGTAAAGTGCTCGCCGATGCAATAACAAGTGCTTATAGCCTTTCTATGGTAGTCCGACAAAAGTAGAACGATGATATCAGAAAGATATCCAGGAAACATCGTCGTCTTTTAAAATCTCGGATACCTACCAATCTATTCCGTGTTGTATATTTTCCGGAAATCGATTGATCTTTGATAAAAAGGATAGCTGATTATACTTGAAGAAGAATGTCTTTGAACGCATTACAGAGAATATTAACTGTGCTTGTTAACGATATATCGATTGAAACTTCACACGTTTATCAAGCGAAAACGGGTATAAATTATCTTTGGATCGAGTAAAAATAGTTTGGTGAAATAATCGAAGCGCGAATATAGCAAAATACAGACGCAAGAACAATGACATAAAAATGATAATATTTATTATTGACATACATACGGAGGATAACTCATATCGGAGGCACTCTTTGTGAAGTTTATACACTAGCGCAGTATACTCATTTACATTCATAAATATTCAACGATGACTGCACCGATTTAATCGTACATCATAGCCGTGTTCTATCTTTTCTGGCGTTGCCTCCAACAGAAGACGTCATCGTTGGATAATAGAGGGAAAAAAAAAAGGGGAAAAAAGAAAGAAGAAATTTGTCGTAAGAAAAGGTTTCGACTTTCTCGAAGAAACCCCGAGAGAAAAGGGAGAGAATCTTTAGCGGCTAAGACAAGTGAGACCGACTGTACTTTTGTAGATAGACAGAGAGAGAGAGAGAGAGAGAGAGAGAGAGAGAGAGAGAGAGAGAGAGAGAGAGAGAAAAGAACATGCTCCCACGTGAATCACGTAGTTCGCCGTTCATGAGTAAGTCTTCTCGAGGGAAACCAGATTTCCCTTGTCCGTTTTACCTTGTATAGTTCCACGCGACTGCTCCTCACAGTTATCTGTAACTACTGTTATTTGAGTTCAGTCTAGAGAAGCCGACCGCGAGCAAGCTAGCGAGTTGTCTGTTCTGACGTCGTGCACGCGCGCGAGCAAGCGAGCGACCTTCTGATACACGAAGTTTGACGTTCGCGGATACATTAATGGTTCTCGTCTTGAAACGAGTCTCTCCCAAGACGGTACCGCCACTTGATTTCATCCCGGAGCGAGTAATATCTCCTTTAAAGATCTCTCAGGACGAGACAGCGCGTCCTTAAGTAAGTGCTTAATACTGTACTTCGCAAACTGCACGCGAAACTTGTCCACCGCGTGAGTAGCATTAACCATGGCTAGGTAGATAGAAGAGAGAAGACGGAACTACTTAATAAGATGAAAGAAAATAAAAATAAAAAAAATGAGAAGCTGCGGCAGGTGGATTAATATTCGACGATCGGCTCACTCGAGTAACTTCTTAAACTCCGACTTTCTCGATTCCGAAAAACCGCCTTCCGAGCCGACCACTTAACGATCATCCTTCAGTCGTTCCACTTATTTGCACAGGAATATTAGCTGTGAAATACGTTCGGGACAGGAAAATTGAGAAGGGTAAAAAAGGAAAGTAAAACGAGAATATTGAAATTGGAATTTCATTTTCGCAAATTGCAATTTTATCTGATTGCAACAAAAATCTATTTCTTCTCGTTGAAAATATTATACATTGTCAAGTTCATAAACCAGACAGGAAATATTTTCTAGGAAAATTAATTAATTCATCGTCGATATTAAAATGCGAAAGCTACGTAATACGAAATTATAATGCTACTTCAAGAGTGTCCTATCGCGAGCTTCCCTCAAAGGCGGAAATAATGGCAATGTTAAAGATCCACCGTGAGTTTCCTTGAAATGCAAATGAGGAAACCGTTCTTGCATTTTCGAAAGCGAAGAGAGAGAAAGAGAGAGAGAGCGAGAGCGAGAGCGAGAGAGAGAGAGAGAGAGAGAGAGAGAGAGAGAGAGAGAGTGAGAGAGTGAGGAAGGTGCAGTGACAAAGTTAAATTGCAAGGAAGGAGGATGGTAGCGGTAGCTTTGCCTCGCTCCTTTCTCCTTTCGTACAGGCCTGCCGATTGAAATCGTCGCTTAATGAACTGTAATTGTCGTGCACTGGAATCGATTCGAGGACTGCCATAAAGCACATCGATTTCTCGCTTGCAAGCTTGCCTAAGGGTCGACCGAATTTCTTTGACTAACGATATCATTTTCTTTACCCATTTAAATTTCTTCTAATGTCATTTTGATTATAATTTTGCTTACACTTACTTCTATGTTTAGACGTCAAATGCGCGTAACAAATCTTATCTTACATATTTTCTTCTATTTTAATTAGATATATGTTTCAATTAGATATATGTTCTATTTTATCTTGTGTCTTTAGTAATATCGTTAAAAATTAATCCCATTATAACGAACGTATTCTTTTCTTGAGTTTGAGAGAGAGAGAGAGAGAGAGAGAGAGAGAGAGAGAGAGAGAGAGAGAGAGAGAGAGAGAGAGGAAGAGAAAGAGATAGAGATTAAAAACACGTGAGTTCAGCCAGATCGGAGAACACGTAACATTCGTAATCATACCGGTTTCCAGTCGAAAGCTTTCGCTAGATTGTTCGACAATCGTAAAGCCGCAACGAGCCTCTTGTCATTTGTGGTGGGAATATCAAATGATTATGGCAGCTGCAGCTGCTACGACGGTAACCGCAGATGCCACCGAGAATTTAGCGGGAAACGGTAGGAAGCTCTTAATTATCGTCGGACAAACGACTTGCGAACTTGTGGAAAGGGATTGAGGTGGGGGACGAGAAAATGGACGTGAGCTCTTTGACGACGCCGTCGCCACGAATCGAGCTTTCGTTTTCGTTTTTATTTCTTTTGAAAGTCTCCTTTCTTATTTCTTTGTTATTCCTTCTACTATTCCTTTATCTTCTACCTTTACTTTCCATTAAGTGCATCGGCCTCCGCGATAATTCAACGTAACGCTTAATATGCAGACTTAATTGGACTCTTTTATTCGATTTTTAAGACTCAAGGAAAAACGTATTCCTTTTTTTACGATCCTCTTGGCAATAACAATCTTGAATGATATTCGAACGTGAAAGACATTCCGAAGTGAGAATACTTGGAGCGTGTAAAGTCGAAACTGAAGTCACCCGGTCATACCTCGTTCGACGAACTCACACCAACCTTGACGAATTCAACGCTCGCACACAAATGCGAACTTTCCACGATCGAGAACAATAGCTTTCCTGATACCGAGCGATTTGTCGAAGAGTGTCACGTAAGCTGTTCTCCGTCTCACAGTCGATCGTCCCTCGTCCAGAAAGCGTTGTGGCTTTTCAAGCTGTGAAAACTTCAAAGATGTAACGACCATAATCGTTCTTCTTTCTTTGGATAACCTTACGACTCACTCGTGCGGATGAAGTGGGAGATAGAGAAAACCTTAAGAGAAAACGTAGATTTTCGTGCTAGCAAGTCGTTATGATCGTGCGTGATCATAGTGTAGCTGCGTGAAAAAAAAAAGAGAGGAAAAAAGATTGCTCGATCGTTTTTGTATGGTGCTAAAGAAATACAAAGAGAAAACATCGAATATGAAACTAGGCTGACGTAAATATCAATTTGACAAATGCACGCGAAAAGAAAGTTTCGATTTACGAGAACGATAAGGGACGACAACTATCAGAGGACACGTTTGAAAGAATGCAAATGGATGACGATCGTTTTCTCGGTAAATTGATACGGACCTTTTTCGAATATAAACGATAGTAATCGACCTAGTCTGTCGGTTGGTTAAAAAAAAATTCAGGAACACTCGAATCGATCTTCGTATCGCGAGCTCTTGAATTCTTTATATGTTACATACATATTGTTTCAAAATAAATAGGTCGAGTTCGGATAGAGACACAGATATCGATACATACGTGTGATTTGTAAACTGTATAGTTTATCGTGTAACGTTTTCAATTTTCTAGAGGAAACTCAAAGTTGTCTGCAAATGGAAACATCGCTAAGAATCCATTCTTCAATATTACCTGTAATAATAAAGGCAATTTTTTATAACATTTCGTAATACGTAGAAAGATGTTACACAAAAAAATCGAATTCCGACTTTTCTCTCGTTTATTTGATACTATTTTTATAAAACGGGTCAATGATATCGATAACCCCGACGTGTTCTATCGTTCGTAGAGAAACCTACGAAAAATTATGAACTATTCCCACACATTTTATTTTTTATTTTCGAAACAATCCACGAAAAAATATTCACGAGACCGACATACCAAACATTGAAGTACCTACGTGTTTTTGGGTAACAATTAAAATCTCTCCCGCTCGTATTCAACGAGCAAAATACGTAGAAGAGACTCGTATAGTCGACAAAATGTGTATTCGAAATTACGCGGTAAGTTCAACTAGGAGATAATACGTTAGTTTTATTTTATCGCTGTGCAAATTTCCACGAATATTTGTCTATTTTCAACGGAACGGCCGAATAAATCTCTTGTTTGCAATTTATTTATTTTTGTCGAACGTAACAAATTATTTACGACCTATACCTATCTTTTATAAATACATGTACATATATTTACATCGAATCGATGATTCTCCTCTTTTTTATCAAACGTTTAACTATCGTCCGAAAACAAGATCGACATACATCGATCGGATATGTAGGGTGCTCGTTCAGTCTTGTTCCTTCCTTGTTCTATCCTGGATAGAACACGTGTTGAAAGGAAACTACGTAGTCTCCTTGTGTCCATGTAGGAACGAAGATTTGGCTCTTCCTATCTCACATTGCCTTGTCACCACTGCATTACGTGACCCGAATTTCTCGCCCTCTTGTCTCTCTTGTCTCATATTCCTCGTCATACCTTCGAACTTTTTCCTTTCTTCGCCATTTCTCATATTTCTCCGTCCTTTTCATTATTTCTCATCAGTTACAGAGGGTACAGAGTGTATTCTATTTGCTTTTCACCTAACATAATCAAAGATCGAAAATTCAACAACGTTGAAATTTTTATTCTTTGACTCTCTTTAAAATTTTCGAAAATTCACATACGAAATTAACGTGTTCGTTGATATCGAAGCGAAACAAAAAGAAAAGTAGCAGCACCGAGTTTATAAGAAAATATTAATTTCGTTTAATTAGCTGTTTTCTCAAAGAGAAACCGATGAACGATATATCATTTTATATTTTGAGGAAGAATGGAGAAGAATTTATATATCATTATATATTGCACAGAAAACAGATTATAGAAACTTAACATATTCAAGAAGGATAATTAGATCATTCTAAAAAAAACGATATTCAAGACGAAAGGCTAAAAAGGAAGAGAAATAAGCGAGCTTTTTATCGAATCGCGATTAACTTCGGATTCTAGTCTTCAAAGTTGTACTATTCCTAATCAGATACACAGCAGTTTGGAAAAGAGGCGAGTTGAACTATCGGTAAACTACAGAGATATCTTATGCCAGTTTACGTTCGAAGAAATTAAATATATATTCGTGAACTAACTTTGAAAAGAAATAGTTGTTGGATAAATATACTCTCTGTGTATTTTTATCAAATGAGGAAGGTTTTATTAAACATTTTATATATGGTAAAGACAGATAAACTTTTCTAGATGAAAGTATCCCGTATTGACTTACGAAAGCTTAATTTTTTTGTTCCAATTTCATAGAAAACAAAAAAAAAACAAAAATGATTGCGAAGGACGTCACGTTCGTATAGTGTTAATTTATTAATTTACATAGTAGTTTGACGTAAGTTGCCTACGCACGTGAATGGTAGCCTAACGGTGAAAATTTTCTATGTAAATTGAACGATAATACTCTATTGAAATTATGCATAATGACATTACGAGCCGACAGCGTCCGAGACAGCAGGCGTCGTGCCCGCTGGTATTACACGCCGTTTAATTGCGTTTCCGACAAAGTGCATGAAATTTAACAGCATTAGGCTCGATAAATATTATTAACGAAAGTACCGACAACTTTTATAATTGGTTGGAAGCGTTAACGGAATGTCTCGACTTCTATGATGGTTTTTGTCGTTTCTCCCTTTTTCTTTGTTACGCTCAAATACACAGACACATGAATACACATAAAAAGGTATATGAAGGTACGATAGGAAGGTAGATGAAGGGACGGCCAAATAAATTTTTCGCATCGAAAAAGCACGATCTGAGAAACGTGTTGGCAATCGAGCTTGGTCAGTGCTCACGGCAAAGTTGCCATAGAAACAGACGAACAAAGAGACAGAGGGCTAAAGAGAGAAAGAGGGAAAGTCTCTTTGATAAAATACGCGACGAGCGTTCTCCCGAAAGTAGCCTTTGACGCCGATTTAATGTCGACTGCGATGTATTGTGCGCGAGTTACCCATGAATTCCTACAGTGAGGGGAGAGACTAAGAGAAGGAGGAGAGTGATTCGGTTCTCTCTCTCTCTCTCTCTCTCTGTCTCTCTCTATCCCTCAATAAAATTGCGCGATACTTGAAGTACGAACTGCTTTGAAACGCTCTCTTTGTATTAATAATTTTTCTTGAAACGTTCCCTGTTAACCTGGTTAACTGGCAATTTTATACGAAATAGAAACTTAAGTCTGGAAAAAATATGTAGCTAATTGGTATCCTTTAATTTCTCCTCTTGTTCCAGTAAAATATTTGTAAGCAGGCTCATTTAGAAAATACATAATAAAGGACAGCATAATATTCTCGAGAAATAGAAGAGTAAGGAAATTTACGGAGAAGAGTAACAGTAGTTGAAATTCCTGACTGGAGGGCTTAATGTCCGCCTGCATGTCCGTATCACGAAAGTTGGCAAAGGAAATATAGTAGAAAGCCAAGCGTAGAACGCCTAAAAGGGAAGAAGAGTAGGAAGGAAAGAGGGTCGGTAGTGCCGTTATACGACTCGAAAGTGTTTCGAAGCTCCGGCCATCCATTTTGAATTTATGCTTACATACGTTGCCCTCCGTAAGAGGAAACAATATTGGATTTCCTATCGGTAGAAATTTAAAAGGTCTCCCGAACGTATTGTGATTCTACTATCGGACTTCCTTCACGATGCGTCGTCTCTTTTTAAGAATGCGGGAAAGAGAAGGGAAAAAATGCGAGCTTCTTCGAGACTTTTCGAAGGAACGACGAACTGGGTAGTTGAGATTCGGAAAGAAATCGAAACTTCTCTTACCCGCATGGGTAATAAAAGGAAGTTACCGGGCAGTGCATTAACGTTTTTCCATCCACGAACATCTGCTTATATCGTGCAAGTTTCGTTTTGAAAGTATATATGTACGTGTACCTAAATGTGTATAACTACTTACAAGCGTATGTGTATGTGTGACTGTATAACTCGATATACTTTTATACATAGGTTCACATAGAATATATACATGTATCGTATCGTATAACATCGGGAAATAGCTCCACACTCTTACATGAACTAAGAAGTCTCCAAGTTGTAACGTTATGTTTGTCGACGAGTCAGCACTTAGCATATTAAAATACTCGCATCAAGAGATACGTTGGTATAAATATTCATAATTAATAATCCTTCGTAATTTATTGCTAAATTATAATTGACCTGAGATCACTCGATTATTTATAGTTTCGTAACATTAATTGGTTTAGATAAGAAAAAATATCCCTGTAATTTATTCTCGGATTTATAATTATTTTTCTTGATATTAAAGAATAAAATTGCATATTCGATTAAACGAATCAAGCTTTCGATCCATTTTATGATGTAATCATTTTTATTTCTTTTCTTTTCATTAACAATGAAATACGCTACATGTATGTAGATATAGATATACATATAAATGAACGCGCAGAATAAAACGTCGAATTTTTATTTTCGAGTCGGTTAACCAGCCCCAGACAAAAGTTTTCTTTTTCTTTTTCTTTCTCTCTCTCTCTTTTCTCCACGTTTCTCTGTTGCAGTCCTTCAGTTTCCATTCGAGGGATTCTCACCGAGATTTATTTCTTTCTTTCGCCGGACTGAGTTGAAAAAGTTGGACACACAGATATCCAAGGAAAAGCTCAGAACCGCAAAGTTTGACGGAAGTCCTGGCCTTCCCGATGACTCCTCTTCTTCTCGTCCCTTTCGGACCGACGATTCGCGCTCGTTTTCCTTTGTACGAAATCGTTCCGCTGTCTCTTTGCCTTCAACGACACAAAAAACGACGGATTAACGCCACCGATGAGCTCGCATTGTCGCTCACAAGAATGGAAACTTTTTCGGCAATTTATTTATCCGACGGCGGAATCTTTTCATCCCTTCAAGATTCTTACAATAAGATTGTCACCTCGCTGTGGCACCTGTAATTTGCAGAAATATCTACGTATCAAAAGATAATAACGATCAATCTTTTCGGAAAAAAGTTTCTCATCTATATTTTTCAACGTTGTTTTATTATTCATACGAAATTAAAATATTATAACAGACGACTAACATATACACCTTTAGCATTATACACACACACACATGTGTATACGAGTACATAGTACATATATGCCAACATATTTTATATACATATAGTTTGTTATTGTATTAAAATTGGAGAGGAAGCATTTGGAAAAAGCTATAATAAGTGAGCACTTGGCGCGTGCTGTCACATTTTATGAACACGGCCTCGTTATTCGCGTGAATTATTAATCCACCCGACGAAACATGATGCTTAGCCATTCGAAAAATCGAGATGGTATATATAATTAAAATTATTGAAAATAAAAAAAGCTTGAAAGGAGGAAACTGGAATAGGGATGAGAAGAAAATGAAAAGAAAGAAGGAACAAGATAAGAAGGGAAAGGACGCTTCGAGAGAGAAAAACGCCGAGTTTTTCGCATGGTTGAAAGGAAAAATGGTGGGTAGCTTTGTCTTTGCAGTTGGTTGGTGTTGTTCTCTTGGTTGGTCCATACCAGACACGAATAACGAGACGTAAGCAAAAAATTTTGGAGACAAAGCTCGTCGTTTACAAGATCATCGCGCGAGAAAATGACGTCAGCTTTCTACTGGTCTCGCTTTTAAGGCTACGTCAACACATCTTCTACGTATATGTATATATTTACAGAAGCGAATGCTAGAGGATCTCTCTTCAAAGAGAGTTACGTGCGAGTTCCTAATGACGATAGAAAAGAACCGGACATCGTACCTTTTTATATTTTTTCTTCTTCCTCTACTTTTTCCTTAGAATGAAACAAAATTCGAATTCTCCATTTCCTTTTTATTTGATTATGGTAACCGAACGATGGTGAGAAGAATAACATAAATCACTGTTTCATTAAGACGAATGAAATTTTCTTGAATAAAGCTTTCAAATGTCGTGACTTACTACTCCGATATAATAAGCACAAATTCACTTATAATCAGTATTAAAATTATGCAAATAATTCTGTGCTTTTCTACAGAAGTGGAAGGATTAACTCGATTACCAACAATTTCTCAACTTTTATTACTCTCCTTTTCAAAAATTTCTCGTTTTATTCCTAATCTTCTTGATATTCTATGTTTTTATTATCTTTATCTTTGATAATCGCTTCTCGTTTTAATGTCATATGAAAATCGCTGAATGATCTTCCGTAGAAACTTAGATACCGTAAGAATATAAAGAAAACTGCTTGCCTTCGTGTCACGTACATTATACTCACAATTCGTACGAACGGAGCTCCAAACGAGCGAAAATAATTCTGGTAAAAGCAGTCCCAAGTGTGCTAACTTTTTCATAGCTACTTCGAGCTCGGAATAGTATCTTACGACGACCCGACGATTAAAACGCTAACGACTCTAAATGATTTTTCCGTTATTTCTTCTAAGTTTTATTTTTGCTCGGCATAAGTGAAAAGTTCGAAAGTTTTATGTGAATATCTTCTTATGAATTCTCCTATATGTAGAAATCAAATTGTGCAAAGCATTTTAATTAGATTCGAAGGAGATCCATGATATTCGAGAAAGGTCATTGGAAATGGAGATCGAACGGAAATTAATATGGCCACTGAGAATATCCTATTAACGTTCAGTCGAAGTGATTTCTACCGAATAACGGAAGTTAGCTCAACTATTCGTATCAACGATCGCAGCGTGTAATCGATATGATTCGATATCGCGGTTTCAAACACAAAATCCTTACTCTTACGAGTGCTACAATTAATTTTCAAGTTCTCTTACGAATACTACAATTAATTTTCATTCTACCATCGTCTTAACTATTTCAAGTTCTACTTAACGAATGTACGAAGACCGACAAGAACGTAGGAATGATTTTAATAACTCTTTTGATTCCGAATGCATAGTTGAAAAAGAAACAAGAAATATCTGGATAAAAGAGAATATTTCCAGGTATTAAAAAGAGACTCCTAGTATTTTATGCGAAGCGAAGAAATCCATGAGAAAAATTCTGATGAAAAAATGAGTGCGATTCAATTTTACCGATTAAAAAGAAATCGATAAAATACTAAATAGAATTAAGAAGCAATTGAATTCGAAATAATAGAAACAACTAAATTTGTTTTCCGAATAATAATCCGTTCGACTTTCACTCGAGAGACTTTTATCATTTTCATTTATTCACCTTATACAATAATTAATAAAAACGATAATGTAGGATATCGACAATGTAGTTTCTGTGTTAAATACATAATATCTAAGATCGAACAATTTCTTTTTTAAATTCGTACAAGGATATAAAGCTTATTTTTAATTTAACAAGGAAAGAATGAGAATAGCATTCTTTAAATATCACGAATGTAATCGACAAATAAACTTGATTCTTGCATATATAATAGAGAGAATAGTTAGTAGTGGAAATAGAAAAAGAGTAAATCGAGGTTATAGGGGTGAAAAGAGAGAGAGAGAGAGAGAGAGAGAGAGAGAGAGAGAGAGAGAGAGAGAGAGAGAGAGAGAGAAATGTTCTAGATTGTGGATGAAGTACGGTTAAACATGGGTCGGTGGCTCGAGGTTTAAACACAAGCACTCTCCAGTAAGATTATTCTGGCGCACGATCCAAGTGAGGCTTATACACCTCCTGGCTATCTTTATGACTCGATATCTCCCACGAAAATTATTCCCAAATATTCCTATGTCCATTCTTAACCAGCTAATGCAAAGGAATATTGCATAAGCTTCGAGAAGATTCGAGCATGGTTCGTAGCTTGTTGAATGGCCAAGTTTAGAAACGTTCGAAAATGTCAAGGAAACAAGAAAGTAGATAATGGAGATCTCGGTTAACAACGTTCAAATAGGATCGCGTGATTTTTTTCCTCCTTTGCATCTCCGAAAAAAACGAAACGACATTGTAAAACCCTCTAAAATCTCTCTTTTTTATTTTATTTTTCACTTTATTTCACGATTTTATCGTCGAAGCGATTGACCATGAGTCCAATAAAAGTTAAGATAAATTAAATATGTTATTTAAGAGTCTTTTATCGTCCTCTCTATCGTGATTATTAACATTTTCTTTTTTGTCAAGAATGAAACGATCGTTTTAATATAAACGATTAAACGTTTTATCGATTTCCGCGCGATAAATAGAATTTATCTCTTAGTAATGATCATCGGAATATAATTCTACATTCACAGTTAAGATTTCATTCTTCGTTTAAGTTCTTTTTCTGTAGCGTAGTATTCAACGATGGAACTCCAATTTTAAAAACATTAACTTATTAAACATTTTCGTGGCCGATTCAACACATCGCGAGCCATCTCGTTTCTCTTTAAGCCGAGTTAAGCTCCTACCGTGAAGGTACTCAACTGTAATACGTTTTCAGTTAAATCTTGGAGTCGGGAACGCTTATACGCGCTTGCGTTACAGCTTATTTTATTATTCTAACATTTTTCGAGCATTAACTATCCCTCTATAATGACGCTCACTGTTATCATTTTACGAGTATTAGATACGTCAAGATAAATTTTTATAGATATGACTAATATCGATTTTTTTTCTTTTTTTTTTTTTTTAATGAAATATTATACAAACATACATTTTTTCGAAAGAAAATCTAATGAATTTATCATTTCAACATTAACTTTGCTGTAGAAACACCGATTTAGAAATTCAAATTCCGTAGAAGACGAGAAAAACAAGAGGAGATAATTATCTTGTGAAAGAAGAAAATTATTTAAATGATGGAAGGAAGAAGAAGTCAAGAAGAAACTATTGAAGGATATATGCGGAAATAGGAATGTTTCTCAAGAAAATATAAATATATTCGATAATTCTATTAAGAGGAAATGTAGAAAATTATTCAGATGTCAAATAAATTTCATAAGACTTCTTGTAATATCAGCAGATAAATCAGTAAGACTCCGTGTAATGTATATATATATTTACCAAATCAAAGCAAAGATCTTTACTATTTCTATTTCATTCGTATAAAAAAAGACCGTTAAAAAGAATATACTTCTATAGAACATAATTGAAAATTCATATTTCCTTATGCGAATTGCAAAGCCGATTACGATATACCTAAAATAAATCTAAATTACCACGCTCGAGATGCTTTCCCGTAGCTAGGTAGATCCTGATTTATACGTTCTTCTCATACGACTCGTAGTCCGATAAATTTTCCGACGGCTCTCCAATAAATTCGTTTCTCGATTTCGCGATATCGATTTACCGAAATTTCTTCAACGATTTCAAACGAGATCTTTATCCAGGTTCGCACAGTAATGGAACATAGCGCTAGAATCATTTGATTTTCACAGCTCTATACGCGCCCATAAAAATTCAAATAAGCATCTGTATCGTCGCATAACTGTCGAGAAATAATATAATCGAATGGCTCGGTCAGTTCGTCGATTTTTGTCACGCTGAATCGCAACTGAGCCAATCTTGCCCAACTCGAAGCGTTTGGATCCTATCCAATTTTTGTATCAATCTTCTTTCTCTCTTTCTCTTCTTTCCTTTTCCTACTTGCTTTTTCTTCCTTTCGTTTGAAATCGTTTTTTTATCATATATTTCAAAACTCTCGTAAAAGGGAAAACACGAAAATTCGGATAGTTGAAAACGTCGATCGGGAATCATATTAAAATCTTTCGAATTTAGGAACAAATGCGTAGAATTACTCGTCTCTGAACGCTTTTCGTCAAATGGAATAGGTGGAAAATTAGTTCCTACTATCTATTTTCCACTACGGAATTTACTTTCTCTCTCTCTCTCTCTCTCTCTCTCTCTCTCTCTCTCTGTTTCTCATTCTCTCTTTCTCTCCCTCTCTTCCTCTCTTCTTCTCTCTTTCTCTTTCTCTATTTCCCTTCTCTCTCTCTCTCTCTCTCTCTCTCTCTCTCT
>NC_057686.1:8032871-8047102 GCF_014466175.1 Vespula pensylvanica
CTCTCTCTCTCTCTCTCTCTCTCTCTCTCTCTATTTCTCTCACTCTTCCAGATACATCTATACAATTCAATTTTCCGATAACACACCGAAATCTCGGTACGTTTCGCATTAGCACGGCCGTTTCAATTTCCACCGAAATCGTGATCGCCTCCGTGTTAATCCGCGATACTCGAGGTAAAAAGACGGAATGATTTTCTCCGGAAATGAATTTTAATTTAATTTAAGACTAATTCGCCGTTAATTCGTAAGGGAGATAAACAAGATTCACGTAGCTGCTCGAGAAATTTATCCTTTTTAATTCAACGACATGACGTTGGATTTTTTTTCCCAGAGAAGAAAAAAATACTTTTCTTCATATCCGTTCGGAATAAATTATTTATTCGCAACGTGGAAAATGTTCGCTACATCTGAAACATTCAAGATTATAACTCGTCATCATTAATTCTGTTATTTAATATTATGTATTTAAAGTAATGAATCTTTTTACGTTGAAAGCATTTCATATTTCTTGTTAAATTGTTTATTATAGTTTATTTCTTCTTCTTTAAATTTGTCCAAAATTCCGAATTATATACTTACAATTTCATCACTTTTTATTCTAGAATCTAGAATTTAAGTATTGAAAGTTAAGAAATTAGTCAGTTTATTCATCGCTTTATTGGAAGACAAATTATATTATACTGATAATTCTTCCGAGCTGTTTTGCACCTGTTTATGTATTTAATATATGTACCTAAATCAATCTTATTTTATATTGTGTTTCTTTTGCGAGTGTTTAAAAAACTAACAGCGTACACATATTACTCTTCGCATCTATTAAATATTCGATTCACAAATATCGTCGCCAACATCATTAATAATATTCTAGGACGATATATCTGACTACCAAGAAAATTAAAACACAACCGACTAATATTAAATTGATTACATTACAATGAAAATTCATTGAAAAAAATGAAATTTGTTATATTTTGGTCTTAAAACTCTCAAATCGCGTTCGTACGAGTAATAGATGTTTACATTACTGTATCGAACATGATGTTCAGATACAAACATTATATTACAAATAAATAAATGAAAATGATCTCAATTTAAATTTTGATATTGATTTTATTATATTCCCTTCCAATCCCATTTATTTCGCATTCGATAAATTCTCAGAGTAAGCATAGTTTCAGTACAATTCGTTAACAAAAAAATATAAAGTCCTTTCGTTGATTTAACAATTTATTACCGAATGTTGTAAAGTCTTGGAGAATAATAAATGATAATATAGTATATACAAAGTACCAAAAAATGATAATGTATTGAGTTCTGAATTTTGAGTCCTGAAATTATTTAAGTTCTGAATGTACATTTGGAGTCCTGAGTTCTGTATGTAAAGAATTATAAAAAGAACTGATGAAAAACCCACAAATGATATTCAAATACTCGGAAAGTAGCTGAGTTATTTTTCTTAAGGACAAGTAGTGGGGTTAAAATTTTTAGCATATATTAATTATCCAAGCAGTGACGATTTCACTCTTTAAAGTTCTTAAAGAAAAAAATTTGTATTTCATGGTGGAACAGACACGAACGAACGTATGTAAGTAATAGTTTGGCGAGAAGTTCTATCTACATTTTTGACCTCGTAAAAATTTATCGTCCTGCAAAAAGCTTAAATTTTAGTCTTTCTATGTTTTAATTTCTTATTTAAGAGTCTGAATTTCAAATGACATCTAGTTTATAGACTACAGCACGATTGTCATAAATAGACTTTCGTTCTCAACACCATTATTGCTAAGATTATTAAAGAAATGTCAGATCGAGTTCCACCAAAGATTTCTTTTCACAAATAAACTCTTTCATAAATCATAAATTACATGTCAAGTCGGTAATTGAATCCCTCTACGTAGCTTTTTTCGATTCGTTTTCCTTGTTTTTTCTTTGAATTACCGTGTTCTGTCCTGATACGATCTATTGAAAGAACTAGCAAAACATAAATAAATTCTTGATATATAGCTATGTACATCAATCTATCGTATACATTCACAAAATGTAGAAAAATGAGAAAGAATATAAATATAACAATAAATTGTTACGATTTCTGTTCAAAGAAGAAAAAAAGAAACCCAGAGATAGAGAGAGAGAGAGAGAGAGAGAGAGAGAGAGAGAGAGAGAGAGAGAGAGAGAGAGAGAGGGATTAAGAAATTAAACTCTCTCAACGATCGATCCTCGTTTTCTCCTTCCAAAGTTCTCGATTTTTATTTCAAGGAAGACAGTTTAATAGCTCGGCTTTCATCGTCTGTATCCTTTTTCTAGTTTGCATTTGTAAAAACGTAACTACCTTTTAGAGTAAATGCCAAGACCGGATTCCATGATTCTTTGTGCACTTTAATAATATAATTTCGCTTACTCTTGGTTTCGTAAACGCAGATTTTAAGGGCCACTTGTATTTTATCAAAAGAAATTCACATAACACACGTAATTTCTCGCTACTACTGAGATTTTGATTTTAACTATGACTTGAGGATGGTGCAACAGGTAAAATGCACCGGCATTATGTTTCGTTTGAAAATTGAAATCTTCAACGAATTTGATACGTCGATATGACGACAAAAAATTGTCGGATCGATGTATACACATGTATATGTGTGTTTTCATGGAAGAGGATCGATAAAGCGCGTGTCACGATAATCGTAGAAAAAGGAGGGAATACGCGACATCGACGATGTCTCCTCGGCATAGCGTGACGGTAATCCTGCGTTTCAACAGCCCTTCATGCCTCGTCCTGGAGAACTGCCAAGGATAGTCGTCGAGAGAACGAGCGAGCGGATTCGAGTGCTTTTTCGGAGGACGAACTGATCGTTGAGCACAATCGAGCTTCGGTCCTGTCCTGATCTTGCCGATCGATGACGCGATTAACTCGACGAATTAGCCCGTCCAAACCATTCCTTCCAGAGTCTTTGTATTCCTGAGTACTTGGAATACAAACGAATTTCTTTTTTATTTCTCGTTAAAACAGAAAAATGGTTTAGCTTCTTCGTTTAGAGATAATCATCCAATTCGATTCGAATTCAGACCATTAAACATACTTATTTTATTTTCAAATGTGTAACGTTCTCATTCAAATAAATTATCATTAGTTTTTCTTTTTATGATTTCATATTGATTTTTATGGTTCATATTCGTCGACTTTACGAATAACGAAGGTGAAAATATCATTCATATAGCGAACATATTTTTGAATATATATTCCTTTCATAATCATAACTTATATACGAAACAAATCCGCCGTATGAAAATAAACGAAGCGGAAGTTGGATTCGACCCTCGTCATATAGTATTGCAGATTTTACCGATAGGTCTTTTAAATTGCGTGATAAAATTGTTCCAGGGAAAGGACAAACTACGTCCAACAGAAAAACTCGTTCAAGATATTTTAGTAGCAAGTATTGGATTATGTTCAATCGACTTAATTTCCTTCTTTTCTTTTCATGTTTACGAGCTTTACATCGTATCACGACACGACTTAAAACGTTCCTACCATGCATGTATAAATCCATGTGAGAGACCTTCATAATTTATTATCTACTTTGAACGTTCCCTATACGTTGACTTTTACACTGGAAAGATACCTCGTCCTCTTTCTCTTTGTATTCCTCGCTGGTTTCGTTTAATCAAAGCATCGCTATGTTATAGCCACAAATCCATCAATTCGTGATTCGTAACGGAAATGAAAAATTAATAGGACGTCGCGTGTTGTCATCGTTCTGACGTCCTGTCTTTAGGACGTCCTAGTACGTCTGAATAAAGGGATTCCAATCGATATTTGGGAAAAATGAAACTCGGTTCTCCACATTCGCTTTGAAACGTACGTCACGTTACAAACCGTGATATAATGTTCTGCCTTTGTAACGTTATAGTCGTGCATTTGTAGAAACACCAAGAGACGCGTTCTATGATGATTCTCGTGGAATGCCAGCTATACCGACTAGGTATCCAGTGAGAATTAAACGAGTGGATTTAAGAAGTGTACAAAGCTATCTCAACGAAGGATCTTCGTGAATTTCCCTTGGGAAACCTCGACTGTCTTTTTTCCAGTTTCGACAACGTCGAATCGGTCTTAATGCGATGAAATATATGTGTCCGAGATTTATCGTAAAAAAAGCTCGTAAAGTTAGACTCTCCCCTTATTATGTCGGATCTTGTTTGTTTGACGACGGTGACTTTTTTTAAAACATTTTTTAAACTTAACATTGTTTTCTTAAAATCGCTTGCTCAAAAAAAGAAGATATTAAATAAATGATAAGTATTTTTGATATTAATTAAAAGACATAGGAAGAAGAAATTATCGGTATGTATTCAAATTATAGACATTGCAAGACGATTATATTACAAATTAAATTGCTCTGATATATACGTACATCCTTCTGGTATTATGCAGTCATGTATCAGATAACTATTCTTCCATCGAGATCGTCAATGTTCAATGAGCAGTTTCGAAAGCCTAGCCATTGTTCTGAGCCGATAATGGAACAATCATTTGCGTAGAGCTCAGAAGATTCAACGTATACACCTGCCTACCGTCCTTTGAATTAAAGCCATCGTCGAAAAGCTTTAACTTCGTAATTAAAAATATCCAATTCTCGTTACTTAATTATATATTCTTATAAGATTTACTCGGTTTACGATTTATCATCAACTAAGAGCTAATCATCAAGATCTAGTCATGACAAGTGTGCTTTGTCTTTAAAAGAAATTTAGTTTTCTTTAAATAAATAACAAGTAGTATCCTGATAACTTATGAGAGCAAAAACAAAGAATAAGATATATCGATCGAGTCATCCTTTAAACCTTCCGATCGCGAAAGAGAAAGAAAAGGAGGATGTTCAAACGGGACATTGGTAGAAGCAGTTGTAGAGAGCGGTACGCTCTTTTCGTGAGTATCTCACGTCGCGTGAGTGTTGCGGATACATCGAAAAATACACACATATGTGGGACGTGTACACACATCCACATAGAACGGAGGGGTACGATCTCGTAGTAATATTTGATGTACGGGTCCGTTAGCTATACGGTTGCCATATTTCTGCCGACTTTGCGAACCGTTTTAGTTTTTCGTGCTAGTTGGAAGGTTTCCAGGCTAGCCAGACGTGGAGAAAGAGGAAGACAGCCATATAGACAGACAGACAGAGAAAGAGTGAGAAAGAGAGGGAAAGGGAGAGAGAGAGGGAGAGAGAGAGAGAGAGAGAGAGAGAGAGAGCTTCGGTCGACTAAAATATACTCGCCTCAATATGTGTGAAAATGTACGAGCTGGCCGTATGTTACTATACGGCTGTCTGACTAAGGTCGTCGCTCTCTCTTTTCTCTGTCCCTGTCCCTTCGCCCTTTTCCTTGTCCTTAAACGTATCTCGTCGTATCCTAGTAGCACACAAGTAAATAAAAAGACTTCGCTTATCGACCTCGAATATACTCACACATTTCTCTCCGTACGCAACCCTAAAAACCCTGTGCCAAAATTCGGCCCACTGAAGATGTTTCCTGAGAAAATATTTAACCAAATATCTTTATGCTTTTCTATTTTTTTGATCATCTTTTTTTTATTTCTTATATTTATTCTGACTTTGTTATAATCTTAATCTTGATCCTCGTCTCGTAAATTTGTACATTTTTCGTCGTTTACAACAATACGATCTTCTCGTAGAGCCCATAAATTCATGTTCATCATCATTATCGTTTCCTCTCTCTCTCTCTCTCTCTCTCTCTCTCTCTCTCTCTCTCTCTCTCTCTCTCTCTCTCTCTCTCTCTCTCTCTCTCTGTCTCTCTACTGGCTATAGTTTTTGCCTCAAAGTTGGCAACAGAGTTTCCTTCGGCTTTTCTCGTGCTTCGGTGCAGTTACCGACTAGATGGTTCGCAACAGGCACATTTAGACTAATCACTTCAGTAGGCTCGTTTTTCTCGATTCGGTACAATCGACCCGACCTAGTACGGTTCTTTATTTTCCTGTGAAAGTTCTATGAGCAATGTTGCATCATCAATGATCGTATATTTGAGAATATAAATCCCAAATTAAGAAACGATACGAAGTATTTTCTCTAATTGCCGTACTCTATCTGCCATCGTTCTCTTTATTTCGTATTTTCTCGGTAAGCATCTCATTAATAATTACTGGAACTGATTTAAATAGGACATAGAATGCTAATACTTTCTTATATGATTGTTTACGAAGAAACGATATAAGTTTATGTGTTTCTGTTTGTTGAGAATAAAAGATGAAATACTGGATTAATCGAAAAGAGAAAAGAAAATTACTGCGATCTACTTGCGTAGATGAAAAATGGATAAAAATTGGATGCAATAAAAGAAAATATAAAAGCGTTGTTACGTTGTTAATTAGGTTTCTGTGAGCCTGTTATAAAATGATGGAATTAGAGCGAAGTTGTATTTCGTTAAAGAGCAGGCGAGAGGATCTTTTTCCTAATTATGTGTTTCCGTTACGCCCTCGACCCTCTGTCGTTCTGTTTTGTTGAGCAAAGTACTTCACTGGTGGTAAGTAAGAGAGCGGCCAGAAAAAACTTGCCCAGTTGCGTTGATACACTAGTAAAACTTTATTTGACTGGTAAGCCCACTTGAAAAATTACAAAAGCGGCTACAAGCGAGCATCCGTGGCGGATTTATTCTTAAAAGGGGTAAAAGAAAATGTAAAAGGAGCTCAGAATACATAATGCAAGAAACACTTGCTTTCCGATATTTCTTGTTATGAAAAAATAAAAAAGAGAGAGGAGAAAGAGAGAGAGAGAGAGAGAGAAAACTTGACTAACACAAAAATTTCTCTATTTAATTTTCTTTTTAAAAGCGAAGCGATGATAGAAATGTTTCAATGCATCGTATACGACATAAAGTAAAATTTAATTAAATTTTCAATTTTTAAATTGATCGTATTTCTAACGCAGCTTTTCTGAAAAGTAAATGTTCGCTCTTTATCTCCTTTCTCTCTTTCTCTCTCTTTCTCTCTCTCTTTTTCTCTATATCTCTTTATCTATCTATTTAGCTATCTCTTGTTCTCTCTCGAACATGTTTCGTGACATTTAGAAGCGCAAGAGACGTCGTTGATCGATATACGCGAACGCGTCACGTGCGCGTCGGCGATATTAACGGCTTAACGAATTTAATGCTAATTCAACGATATGCCTTATTAAATCACGTTGTCGCCATCGAAGGATACATCGTCTCTGGTTAGTACGAAACGGGACGAGTGAACTACAAATCACAAGTGATCTATGGTTTCTACGTTATCTCACGCAAATGATTTTATTATCGACGTAAACTTGCGAAAATATGTGAGAGAGAGAGAGAGAGAGAGAGAGAGAGAGAGAGAGAGAGAGAGAGAAAGAGAGAATGAAAAAAGACTATTCGAATATAATGCATACAAATTTATTGAATATATTATTACTTTATCGTATACTTTTATCTTTTTTTCTCACGTTTAATATTTTGCACGGTGAATATTAGGAAGCTGTAATTTAAAAACCCATTTAAAATAGAAAGTGAACCGACGCCTTTTTAGTATTCACTAATAGATCATCTTATCGCAGCGTTGTCAATAATTTTTATATTATCTTTGAAAATCGATATGCCAACTCTTTGAAAATCAGGATATTTATGCTCTCATCTCCGAAGACATAAGCAGTTCAGATTTTCGATACTTCTATTTATAAAAATACATTCTTTTAAATTCTTCTAATCTTGTGTCACTTTATAATACAATAAACTCCTTGTTATATGTTAAATCGTAGTCGTTAATATTTTAATCCAACAAGAGTGCAATATTAAATGATTTCAGAAATAGAAGTAAGAAGAATTTTAAAAAATCTAGAAGTTAGTATTTGTCATTCCGGAAACCCGGTTATTAATTAATTAATAAATCTCTGTTCCGTATTCTATAAAAACACTGATAAATTAATTATATCCAGAAATCAATAAATCTGCAATAAATTGAATTCTCTTGGAATTTTTATTTAATATTGTTTGTCTATTATTGAGATGAAAATTGATTTTTAAACTATTATACTGCTCCCAAAAAAGGTGAATAATTTGAGATATCAGAAATATTTATTTTTAATATTTTGTTCTCCATTTCTTTTATTTTCCAACCTATTTACTTATAAAATCTCTTTCTATTTTATCCTATTGATCTGTCTCCTGTTCCACTACTCAGCATTAAATTCACATTTTTTAAAGTCAATCCAGCTGTCTTCTTTAACAATCTTGATAAAGTCTTCACAGCTTGACCGAAAATTGACCATCTTAAATTACCTCACAGAACGTAACAATATTTTTACTTTGAAAATATCGCTGAAATAAAAAGCGTCGACAAAAATTGTGTCTTCCATATATTTTATTATAAAAATACCAAGTAAGTAAACTATGCCCTTTCTTCAAGATGTACGAGTTTAATGGAGATTTTGTTGAATCTCTTTCACGAATACAGAAATATATAGTTGCTTGCATTAATCTGTAAGTATATTCTATATCTAACGAATCAAAATTTCATTCTTAACGAGTACATTACGTTACTGCGTAAAATTAGTACTGTAGTGTGATAAGGGGAAGAAAATGAGAGAAAGAAGATATTATTAATATAGAAGCCTTATTCTGTGTGTTTGTAATTTCTCAAAAACTTTCAATCTAGATGAAATTTGTATAATTACACTTTATGATCTGGCAGAAAGTTTAAATTATTTAACTTACGGAAATATTAGAGGCTATTATAATATTACAGGCTACATGGTATTAAACGAATGTAAGAGAGAAAGAAGGTCGGTATACAGCCGACCGCTACATGAAACATGGCGAGAGAGAAATAGAGAGAGAGAGAAAGAGAAAGACAGAGAGACAGAAAGAGAGAACAGAAAATTGTAAATTGACGATTGAACCTGGCTAAAAAACATTTTATTTAGACTTCGAATCATAAAATGTCACAAAAGTATAATCTGAAGTAATGCGAATACTTAATATATTATTTTGAAAAAAAGTATTACAGAAATGTTTTTTAAAGCTTAACTGTCCATCATGCTTAACAGAGGAATATATTAGTTCAAAAATATTTATGCGGATATCTACCATAAATTGCTGTGTAACAATATGGATTTTATTTTTTTTGTATTTTAATCCTATTATTTTGTTCACCTTACTAATTGTAGTCAGGTCGTAGCCAGAGATGTTCACTTTAAAATATCGAGTTTTTAATTGATTCTGCATTGAATCATAAAAACAGATTATTTAAAAAAAAAAAAAAAAAACGGTATCAAAGAATTGATGTTGCAAAAATCGATCTAAAAATCGTAAATATATATATGCGTGTGTAATTACCTTCTTAGAACAAAGTTATAGATGTGTAATTTATAAATTGTAAACTCTATAACTCTAAACAAGCTTAGAGTATAATCATTATCGTATTATTACATGTAAATTCAATCATTAGGTATAATCAACGTTGTCAATCATTCTCTTAATGTTGAAAGGAGAATAGAGAGAATACATTTATCGTCTATTGTCTAAAAATTAGCAGGATAAAATTGTTTAATGGATATTTCTGTTGGTGACAAATAAATCCTTTAACAGAAAGATAATCAAACTCCATCATTTCTTCGATTTTGAGTTAAATAATTACATTACGAAACCTTCAATAATTGAAAACCGATAAACGACATTGCACGTCACATGCATTGTTTTAATGGAGGCGAACATAGAATGTACTTTATTTGTTTTTATCATATTGGTCGGTTAGTTATCGTTCGCCAGTGAATTACAATAGAGTTAATCTTAGTTTTATTCCTTTTCAATTTTATGTTATATAATATATATTTATGCCTATGTGAAAATACATGTACGTATAAGCTACGAAAAGCAATAAATAATTAATTGGAAAGCACAGTTGAATGAAAGAGGTATAATTGACGAACTGGAAATAGGCCAAAGTGAGTGTGAAATTTGAGTGTACGAAAATCGGCGGCTTTTGTAATTTCATCAAGGATTTACATTTGGATTATGCGTTGTTCTTTAGGAAGTAGAGGACGAACGACAACAGTGTATCTAACACTACATCTTCGCTAGATGTCTTACGCAGGAATTGTAGCCGTAAACCGAACCCGGTTCAGCTCTTAACTATGTGCAGAAACCCAGTAACCTGAGTTATACTTGGGCTGTTGACACGTTGTTACCCGGGTAACCCGCTTTGACAATAAGAACAAGATGTGATGTAAGTACGTGTGTACAGGATTTCGGTCCATAGATATTTATGCAAATATCTCGCGACTGGTTGAAACTATAAGAAAGTTTAATAAGAGAAATATGCACGTTTTGAGTCAATTACAAAAGGCATGTATAATTCTTTTTAGCATAAATGTCGGTATCTAAAGTATTACAAGAAATGGTTTTTCATATCACAATTATAAAAACATAAATAAAAAAACAACTGCGCAACATTTTGAAGTCGGTTACGTTGTACAGAATCATTAACTTTCAACTCGTCAAAAAAAAGAACGCTTGATTTGTATATAATGTATTTACAAGTATATCACAGAGTATGAATTATAATATAATATGAGTATATTAATAAGTCATTAATATGTCAATTATCTTATAAATTAAGTTCTGAAATAATATACTGAAAATAATCGTTGAAAATTGTTATATATAGGTTCTGATTAAAACAGTTATGAAAAACTTTTATTATGAATAACTGTTATGAAGAATCGAAATTTCCAATTTATTATTTATTTCAGTTACGATATTTATTCTGGTTTTCTTGTTGGTTTTATAGCCATTGCTTTTTCAATTCTATATTAATACTAAAATATTTCTAGAATCGATTTTTACTTCGATTTTGTCGTAATTGACATCAGTAATTATGAAAATTGCAGTTTATTGTATATATACATATTTTTTACAAAATTATTATAAAATAAGTAAAAAGAAATTGATTTCTAACGAAACGTTGAAATAAATAAAGTAGCAACGTATTTTTTATATTCACACACACTATGATATTCCGAACAGGAAATTAATAAATTCAATCTTTTGTTTTAAATATTTTTATTATATTATCTTATATTATATTATATTATAAAAAATGATATAAATATAATATAATGAAATTAATTATACTAATGATGATATATATACACACACATATATATGTTTCTTTTTATTGTATAATAATTTTGTAAAAAATACGTATATATACAATCTACATCTATAATAATTAGTGTTATCAATTAATTAAAATCGTCGTAAGAATAGATTCTAGAACCGTCTCAAAACCGATATAGAACCGAATAAATAATGACTGTGAGACCAACACAAAAATAGAAATAGAAATCGTAACTGAAACAAATAATAATTGAAAAAAAATAACTGAAACAAAATAAATGCTCTTCATAACTGTTTTAAAAATCGAAATCGATATTATAAATTTTCAAACCCTGTTATAAACGATGCATAGAAATAATTAAAATTTTTTATTAGATATGAATTTGATCCCATATCGTTACTACTATATAAGTATGTAAAAGAAATGATAGAATTTAAAAAAACTATGTTAACTTTTATCGATTAGAAAGGTTACAAGTAATAAAAAATTTTGCATGAACTTTGCAGTTGACTCAGAACTGTACACATTTCTCTTATTAAACTTTCTCGTAACATAAACCAGAGATATTTGCTGGGACATTTACTTGGATATTTACTCACATTACATTTGCTTGTAACTCGCTTCTTAGTTGGTTACTTGGTTCTTTGCGCTGTAATGTAATCTACATTTAATTCTCATTTACTACAGATTAAGTTCGATTCACACATTTCAATTTAGTGTAAGTTCAGTCTTTCTTCTATCTCCATTCCTTTATTCCTATATGTGATCCTTCACTATCACACTTCAATTTCATTTATTTATGTTCACACGTACCAAATCAATATACTATCAGTCAGATTATACAGATACTATTTTATGGAGACTGAAAAGGTAAAAAGTGAGGATGGGCAGAGTAATCGAAAATCTTTTTCGCACGTTATCAAAATTCCGTCAAAAAACATCGTTGACGATAATATCGGACAATCTTGAATACAGAAAAAATATGAATAGAGACTAAACTGAAATGTATGAATCGACCTTTATCTATCTCTTCCCTAAAGGTCGTGTGACTGATCAATACGACAAACAAACAGTTCTATAGACGCGACCATTTCTATACGATAATGTCTTATTTGTCGATCACAATGTTTGAAATTCAACATGTCGATATGAGAAAGAAAAGATTAGCGAACTCCTTTATGCTTTGCATCATTCTCTTCATTACTTTCTCTTGCTATTACTATTAATTTACAACTACTCTTACCATATTTTAATAAATGTATACTTACACGTTTTCTGACCGTTTATTAGCCGTATATGAATATGGTTTTCATTATTGTACGACCATATAATACTATTACATTGCCACTTAACGTTGGAAAATGTCGGAAAATTTTACGACATCGACAATATCATTTGTTCTTTATGTGCATGCGCGACAATCCTCGTAGTAAAAGAAACTGAGGATATTAAATTCTATATTAAAACCGGCTAACATATGCTTTCTGGAAATTAAAGCAATAAGAGATTTATTAATTTAATATATTCTTAAAATTTTTAAACAATTTTTGTATTCTATTATTAAAATATATTATAATCTTTTTATAAAAATATCTAAATTATGTTATTTACACGACCAAAAATAGAAAACATTTTATTACATAGATAAGTATAAGAAATATTTATAACATTTAATATATATTTTCTAATAAAAAACAGTAATGTATGATCAACTTCAGTTTTCCAAAATATTTGACTGTAAAAAATGGTATAATGTTAGCTGATAAATTTTAAACGATGATATATTATATATTTAATCATCTGTAACATCCTGAGCAAAACATTTGAGATTTAAATACTACGGAATTCGAAATTCAGTATTCAGAGAAATCATAACACATTAAATTTCTTATTAAATTGCTTAATCACTTGAAAATCATTTTTAAAAGGCAAAATCAAGACGCATAGAGCTAGAATCTTCACTTAGTAGGAAACGTCAAATCTTCTAATACCTACAATGAACAATTTTTGTGCGCAGTAAGACAAATGTTGCAACGATGATGTCACTGATAACCCAAGGACAGGCCATGAACATTTTCCCACGGGTCAAGGCAAGAGAGAGAGAGAGAGAGAGAGAGAGAGAGAGAGAGAGAGAGAGAGAGAGAGAGAGAGAGAGAGAGAGAGAGAGAGAGAGAGAGAAACAAGTGTGAAAAATTCGAATTAAAAACACGAATTGCATATCAGGAAAAGAAGTCCTATCAGCTCAGAAAGACATGTTTAAGTTTTCTTGGAGAAACGTTCTCATCACCGCCAACACTACACGTGGATAAATCCGATATCTCGACAATTAAACAATCTCATCTTAATCACTAAAAGTTGACCAGAAATCTTTGTATATTTCAGCTATTCAGTTTAAAATGGGACAGCAAAATCACAGGTCTAATACAAGTCGTTGAATGAACTGTGGAATTGTTATAGTTGCTAAACAAGAATTGTTTACCGAAAACAAGGGTTGTAAAGGCGTTCCAATTACAGAATTGTATTACGTATATCTACTGTGAAGGTAACTGTTGTAAGTAAAATTTAGAACATAGTTCGTTATTGTACTACACGACTTGTCTCGTTTCGGACTATGGGGCACGTTTTCAACAAGAGTCTCGATAAATTCATTTCCTCACGTTTCTCCCTTGTATCCGTTGATTCGTAACAAGAATTCCTTCGTCTTACCTCAATTGCCACTCGTCGTCAATACTCGCGTACTTGTAGAAGTACCTAATCAAAAGTAAGTCTTCACAAACCTGTATTCCGCGAACCTAAGGGCTATTCACGTTAAATGTTGTATAGGCAACGTGACTAACATAGACCGTTCAAATGTCGTATCTTTCATAATAAATTGATTTTAATAAATCCTTGAGCTTGGATATCCTTAAGCCTAGAGCAATTAGAAATTTTTTTATGCATGGTATGAGATTATGATTATGAGTTAGATCGGTAGCAATCAAATTTCTTATTGATAAAATGGCGGAAAAGCACATGACTCGTCAAACACCATAATTCGATACTGAACCAGCCTTAAGGGACGAAAAATCAATCGCAAAGAAGACTCATACAAAAA
>NC_057686.1:8047112-8149620 GCF_014466175.1 Vespula pensylvanica
AAAAAAAACGCAAAGTTTTAGTTGCAAATAAAATAATTAAGATTAGAAGTTGGTGAAATCACGATGAGAAAAACTGAGTATTATTGATAAAGTGTTAGAAAACGTACACACTAAAAGTGAACCCTATATAGGACCTGATAGATCAAGCTCTAGAGTTGCGACAGAAAATAGATAACATGCAGATAAATTCGAGCGAGTGTATTCCGCAATTTGTATGACACGAAGACAACTTCCATGGAAGTCCGAATTACACGTAAAAACCTAGTGCGTGCGAAACATCGGCCACACGATCGACACCGCACTATCAAACGGATAAAATCGCATTAAAATCGGTTCCTCGCTACGATGAATATCGTATCCCGATATTCTAATTTACTAGGACATGCGATTGCTAGGCCCAAGATATGTCATTGGTAATTATAGAAGCAGCATTGCTAAGTTTAATTATAAATAAGTCAAAGTTTGCTTCGCGCCCAAGAAATCGATAATTGACAAAGAACTCGTAAATCTGTTCAAAAGATTAATCAAGAATATTTTAGATTATATAGAACGAATTAAAGAAACGAAAGAATTTAGAGGTACATCGTTCATTGCGATGCTGTACGATATCGATTTCAATACACTGGAAGGATTTCTTGACGAATTAACCTCGATTTAAAAATACGAAGGATATCTTGACGTAGACGCTACCTTCTTAAAAGCATTCTAAGTAACCAAGACTACAGAAATAGAATCACGAAAGCATCATAGGAATGATATACTACCACAATTCAAAAATTATGAGGTAGATCTTCAATCCGCCAAAAATGGATATCAGTCAGACTAATATATGAAAATCGATCTCAACGAAAAAACTGCTATTACGAAAGATGACCTTCTGGACACGAAACGGAATATAACGATTATCAGAGACGGAACGGTAATATATACAATATGAACCCGTTCGTAATATTAATATTACTGTTAACCATTACTATAAAAATATGGGTCACAAGTTATCAGACTGTCGGAAATTAACGTATTGCAGTCTAATGGAGACACAAAATCGTGCGAATTCGGGAAACGAACAGGGCAGCTAGAGACAAAACGACAGTACGATGTGGGTAACCACGAATCGAGAGCGTCAGGTGACGAATATATCAGAAGAACCGATACCGAGTACATCGACGTCGCAACCATCTAACTAACTCAGAAGGACAGACATACCTATTATTAAATCGATTTACAAATCCAACTTACTTGCAGTCACTACTTTAATGGCCGTCTCTAGTTACGAGATAAATGTTTTAAAGGGAAGTATCTTAAGGTCACAAACCCGTATTGACCTGGCACGACGAGTATTAAAATATACTCAGACTACCCGAATGCTAAGCACTTTGTCAATCTTTGTCATTCACACTCAGTTCCTTTCTATGTCCTTAAGGACTCGGTCCCTATTGTCCAAAAGGAAATCTTAGAATTCGTATTCTTATCACGATAGAAAGTAACTATCGATTACAAAAAAAAAGTGCTTACAATGGGATAATATCCACCTACCATTATAGCTCCGTCATTTTCGAGAAATACCTTTTTACGTAGTAATTTTGAACACGTAGGTATCGACAGGATACATATTTCTTTTTAAGCCAATCGAAAGCGTTTATGTAGGGGAGGCTATTGTTACAAATTCCAAGGTTATTATTTGTAATACCGTGTTTTAATACCACAAAGGATAAACTATACTATACTATATCGATGTTAAAACTACAGAAATGCTACGAGATTTGAAGTTATATATCTGAATACTACAAACGTGAACGTTTCACACCACATAGACTATAGAACGGACAAAATTCATTTCCTACTTCGGCTAAACCATCTGAATTCGAAAGAATATGATACCATAGAAAGATTAATCAGGGATAATTAGATTTCATATTTCGAGTGATATTCTAGAAGCAATGTAAATCTTGAAGCACGAGATTCACATCATTGATAAAATTTCAATATATACGAAATAATAGAGATTTCCTCCGGTCCATAAAAGCGAAATATCTAAACAAGTGAACGAATTATTGGAAAATAAAATTATCGAATCTTTTAAATCACCATGTAATTTTTCTTTATGGATTCTTTCCAAACAAACCAAATTTCCAAAAAAATAAAATGGAGAATGGTTATAGATTATAGAGCACTTAACGAAAAGACGCATCCTCTCTCTAATACTGTCAAAATTTTAGATTAGCTTTACGAAGCTAATCTTGTCACTTTCTTCAAATACATTGTCACTTTTCTTTTTTAAACCTTGCTACTACCTTTTATCAGATAAAAATGGAGAAATGTGATTTAGAAAAAACCAGGCTTTCCTATACCCCTTGTTATTATTATTTTAAAAGAATGCCTTTTAATTTAAAAAATGCATCCGCAATGTTTGAAAGATTAATAGACAATATATTGTTCGATTTACGAGCAAACGAATTATTTGGATGACGTAATTCTATATGCACACTCACTTCGGGAACATGAAATTAAATTCAATAGATTATTACGAAATACGAATTTAATGTTACCAGCCAGATTAATATGAATTTCTGAAACTCGAGATCTTCTATGTAGGCCATATTATTAGCATTGATGGTGTTAAACTAGATACGAAGGTGAAGTTTATTTAAAGCCTTCTGAAACTATGAAATCTGAAAAATATTAAACAATTCTTCAGACTAGCCGCAAATTCGTTCCTAATTTTTCGAAAGCCGCAAAACCTTTAAACAACTTATTAAAGAGGGATAAACCATTTAAATGGGAAGCGCTTCAGGGAAACACATGCGTCTATCATTTTATAAGCTTGTGTACGTTATATACACGTAAAGTAACGATCGAATTAATGTGAGTTAGAATAGAAAGTGTTAGTAATATCGGAACTCAAACTTTTCATTCTTTCACATTTATACTCTTTTTTAATGGTGGCGTAACTATCGCTGTAATCCGTGATAAATACGATGCAGCGCTGGCATTTATTTTACGATATAAATGCATAAAAGATAATAAATCTAATTAATACGAAAATTAGCGAAACCACGAAAAAAAGCAATGCTGGAAATTTTGCTTCATAGATAGTGTGTAAATGAACTAATGTTTTAATTTTTATAAAAATAATATATAATATACGGATTATTATTTTTTGTCAAATAATCGATAAAATCTTGATTTTAATTACAAATTTATATACTTTGTGTACATATGTCCACAGAATTCTAATATATCCAATCTATTTATTTGTGCAAATATTATTAGCAATATAAACTGATAGTGCTTTAATAGTTAATCAGTATTTGATTGAGAAGATTTTGAAAATACATTGTCATTCGAAAATACGCAGCCATTCGCTCGATAATATATCGCAAATAATACCGACCCAGATCTTACCTCGTGGAAATATCTGAAGACCGCGGCTAATGATGACTTTATTATAAGAAACGCGATATCGGAGTGACGTGTCAGTTACCGAGAATTCAGGTCCTAATACTAGCTAAAGAATGGTAAGTCCCCACTTACGAATAGTAGGACTGTCATAACAATGGAATCTTTAATCACTACTAGTTGTACTTTCTAAATTTCGAATAATAAAACGAAGTCCACGGTACGATTTTTAATCACGCTCGCGAATATTCATCACCTGTATCCAACCGACCTACATTTGAGAGTTACAATAACAATGATTCTACTATGAAATTCACAATATAGGGTGATAGTTATTTGCTGAGAATTCAGATTCCAATATTAACTGGACTTTAATCGCGCCGGCGAGTGTTGAAATAATGATGATCTTACTTTAAAGTTTATGTTCTTGAGGTGATACGATCTTGTCGACAATTCAGACTTCGAACTCTATTTCGGTCGCTTACTAGGACCAACCATTTTCAGGACCATCATGACATCGAATATCAAATTATTTTACTTGCATATGCGGGGCAATGTAGAGACGGAGATGGAATGTTAGGTTGTTTTAATCTTTTAAATTTATCTTTACATTCATCATCATAAAAGTATTTTGAATGACAACATAGTAAAATTAAAATATAACTAAGAGCCATTCTCTTCGAATCTTTAAATATAACTCAAATGCCTTCTTGAGACACATTTTTCGGGGACTTCTTTAACATATAGTCTCTTCTTTGCCTTGTATCCTAATCTGACTAGTCATTATTCAAAAAGTGTGATAACGAAATCTAATTTCAAATTCTAAAATATGCAAGGAAATACTAACCCAACGCTAATATAACTGGAAAGTAAAAACCTTATCTCTTTGAATAGAAACTGATTACTACCTTTTTGAGAGATATCTTTTCGCGGCATAAGAGATACGGGTATTAATATATTAATTGCTGAAAATCCTGAACTAAAAATTAATTAACTTATTCTATAGCCTACGGGATGTATTTCTACAAGTCCCTTTATCAACGACTATTCTACTTTTCTCTTTCAAAAGCAATGACTCTATCGAGACTTTTTTTTCATCAATAGAATAGATTAAATATTTAATTAATTTTTATTTAAAAATATAATGAAAAATCCTTGTAAGTTCCTTCTTATAAGCGATTACTTTAATTATTAGAAAAAAAATCATGCAATTTCGCTTGTAATTCAGAGACTATCCATCACGAATGTCTTTTTACTCGTTCCTTATTAGAACTTGTTAATATCGATTCTTTACTGTTTCTATAAAAAAAAATATATTCAAAAAGCATTAAAATATTTAAATTGCAAATAATCATTGTAAACAAGTATAAAACAAGAAGAACCTATTCTGATCTAATAAATAAATAAAAAAGATCAGAAACTATTCACGAATAAATCTTTGAAGAGAGAAGTGGACACTCAATCCTCTTCTATTAATTAATTACAACCGATCATCCGTGCAAATCCGGACCTTTCGTACTCGACGAGATTGAGTGATCGGAGGGACTTAAAAATTCACTTACTACTTAAGAAGTTCTGCGATGGCTCCAAAACACTCGTCTACGATGTAGGTCGAAATTGAGGGTGGATGAAAATGAGTTAGGTCGACATCGAAGTTGCTTGAAATCCTCTTCGGTAATGCACTAACTCTAATTCCCGATAGTTATATTTTAGCTACAAAAAACTATTAAAAATGCAAAAAACTTTGCAAACAAGCATTAACTCTAACAACTGCATTACACGCATTCGATACAAGTTCACTTGTTTAAATTGCGAAACGCGAACGAATAAATATTGCTTTTATTTCACGATTTTTTGGTTTTTATTTTAGCGATACAAACACTCGATTGGATCATTGCATCGCTCGCTTTATTATATTTTATTTTAAAATAAAAAAATGATTAATATTAATATTATACATAATACTATCCTTTGTGCACGCTTCCAATTATTTAAATAATTCTAAAATACTCGAAAGTATGAATTATTTAAACTTAACAGTTTCAAAAGAGGTTGCTTCGATCCCTATTCGTCGAAATGCAGAAATAAACTGTTTGGATAACTGTCAAAGTCAATGAACAATACGTTTTTGTTGACGTAAACAAGCAACAATCAGGAGTTCAGATTTTAATTCTATTTAAATGTTAATTGAATTCTATTTTATATTTACCGCGTGTATCGAGCTATATAAAATTTAAATAAATGTGCTATTGTTTAAATATTAGTTTGTTATACTTCCTGTACGTTTCAAATTATTTAAATAATTCTAAAATAATCGAAAGTATGATTAATTTATACTGAACCTTTAATTTGGAAAGAGACTGTTTCTATCTTTACTTGTCGAAATCCACAAATAAACTGATTGGATAACAGTCAAAGTTAATGAAACAGACTTTATTCGTTGACGTATAAAGATGCTGATAAACGCTATGAACATTCTGTTGACGGTGGCATTCTCGATAGCAAAAAATGGAAGCTTTGCCTTAGAAGCAGCCTAGGTTGCTCTATTAAAGTGTGGACACTATTTATCAGGGTTATTTCGTGGACCTTTTCGATAGAGTAAGAAACGCGCAGAATCTAATTCACAAAAACTTAATTGACACGAAATAAAAATCGAACTATTATTACGATGGCAAGATTATCTCGAAAAATTAAAAAATTAGAGACAAGGCTTAACGAGCCAAAGACTGGAATACTTTCAATTTGATATACCGAACCGAATGATATTTTAGGATTATTACCTCGTAATGACGTCAAAATATCTGTTTCTTAAAAAATGTAAATCATCTATAACAACGAATTAGATTTCTAGATTAAAATAGCGTAAGTATTGTATGACGATCATTACTCCAAATGACTTTGCTATTAGCTTTCATTATCATCCGAGTTTCGGCTTACACTTTATCGTATGTACAAGGTCTTATTGAATTCGACTGCAATGGAGAACATCTGAATGTCACTATCTCTCTCCTTGGGACAGAGAATTGTGATCCACTCGCCTTGACGACCAACGTAACCAATAGGAGGATCCAATTACTACAGCTAGCGGAATACGACCATACACAAGTCATTCAATGCAAGATCGAAATCTCACGTTCGATGTATTATTGCGGTATGCACTCTAATGTCCCGGTTGTACATAATGGCAAACACGATTATCTCCTCGATGTCAGTAGGAAACAGTGCGCCCAGATGCATGAAAGTGACACAACACTTAGGATATGGAGGGCCAGTGATAAATGGCCTAAAGATAAATAGCACAACGTTGAGGCCAATCACCTTGGCCGGAACCATAGGGTGGCACATGTTCCTGACCCGTATGGAACATGAGACATCGTCGTAGTGCAAGACACATTAAATATAACGTTGAAAAGCTTAATTGGAAACATTCGCCTAAATTCAAGAAAAATTACATTAAAAGGATATTAACAGAAACAATGAATTGCTCTTTCTTATGCCAAAGTCAACAATAATTATTAGATTTTGCACGGAAAAGGATACGGCGTTATTATCCTTTGTTTCTTTATCATATCGAAGGCTCGTGGATATTGAATAGTGAGTGAATTCTCGCTGAAACCAATGGAAACTGTACAAATGCAATAATTGAAACCAATGGTCCATTCCACCTGGTGCTAGCTGATACTGGTGCTCCATTAGCTTCGAATGAAATTTATACAGAAAAAGAAATCGAGGAGCTAAGCGAGCATATAATGTTCTCGATTGAACGCCCAACCGAACTAAACGATCTAGCCAGGAGTTACTCTAGACAAAGAGTAACAAGTGGAACCGCCTCGATATATAATCTAATAGACGAAAAGCCGTTCTGGAAGATAGGGAAGTCGACAATCGACCATAAACTTGTTATTCCAGAGAGTATAACCAGGAAGGTGAGAAATATGGAAGAATTAGAAAGGTAATAAGCAGCGAAGGAGAGACATCTGATGGTACGTTACGTCTCATCATCTTATTTAACAAATTTGTAGGAATACACCAAGTTCATAAAAGGCGGGTGGACGTATCGACAAAAAACTGTCACTAATGAACCAACGACTACATTTAGATATTTTCTTTTCTCTTCATTTTTCTTTGTTTTTCTTCTGTTTTTCTCTTTCTCTTTCGATTATTTGTAAACATTAAAAGCTAATTAATGTATACATATTATCACTGTGCAGTTGATTTATTTCTTCCAAATAATACATAAATACACTCCATTTTTAATAAATCGCTTAATCACTCAACAGTAACTTTTTTCCCAAAAGGCGAAATCGAGCTAGAACCCTGACTTAGTAGTAAACGCCGTCTAATATCGACAATAAGTAGTTTTTGTGCACAGTAAAATAAGTGTTGCAAGGACGATGCTATTGACCACATCAGGAATAACTCAAGGACAGAGCAGGAACATTTCTGTTGTTATCCCATAGGCCGAGGAAAGAGAGAGAGAGAGAGAGAGAGAGAGAGAGAGAGAGAGAGAGAGAGAGAGTGGGTATGAAAGATTCGAAGTAAAAATGTAAATTGAAAAAGAGCATCAGCTCAGATAGGCATTTCTAAGTATTTCTTTGGAGCAACGTTCTCACCATCGTCAGCACTGCAAGTAGAGCTAGAGCGTCGAACAAATCCGATATCTTAACAACTAAGAAACCTCACCTCGATCACCCAGAGTTGACAAGAAATCTTTGCATCATCCTAGCTATTCAGTCTAAAACGGAGCAACAAAAACGCACGATCTACTCCAAGTCGTTGAGCGAACTGTAGAAGTGTTGTAGTTGCTAATAGCACCGAAAACAAGGATTGTAAAAGCGTCTTAGCGACAGAGTTAGATTATCTTTTACCTCACCTATTACCTAATTTATTATTGAAATTATTATTATGTAAATATTAATTATCTATGTTTGTTAAACTACTATTATTATTATTTCCCTATTATTAACAAATTATCTATAAGATTAACTGTTTTCTTATTTAATACATATATTAATCATAAAAAAGCATTTGTAAATGAGTGTAGTTTATATTTAAGTGATTAAATACATTTAAAAAAAATGTATCTTTTATAAAGTACGTGAATCCATTTCAAAAAATAAAGTTAATCTTCACATGACCTTTTTACGTTCAAACTACCAAAAAACTAATAACAAAAGCCATTCAAACTTTAACTGAAACATGCTTCGCTAGGAACAATAATAGTGATAGATATTGTACAATCGTAGTTTCATTTTAGTAATTATTATATCGATGCACATACACACCCTTAGCACTCCACTGGACTTTCTGTCAAGAGTAATTTATCACATTACGGAATATTTGCCCTCGAGAGATTCATTGAACACCAGCTAAGGGGCAAACTTAGGATAAAAAATATATGGCTCAGTACTGTCTGTTTTAGACATCTTTCTCGTTTTGATTTCTCTATATTGCTATTGAACTTACCCGTTGAGATAGATATTTTTCACATATAAAAAATACGACCATAATGCACATGAAACAGTTTAAATATATTCAAGACAACCATTTCGAACATCCTTAACCAATTAGAGATCACTCTTGCCCTTTTTTCTATGCAATGTTTCACAACTTTTCCCCATTCGATTCTTTAATTTCTTTAGTCCTCCTCCCGAATAGTTAATCTATCGAATACAGTCATATCTTGAATATCTAATATTAATAATCGAATTTAAAAAACCGAGTTTTAAATTATGAATCTTATATAGACTATCAAGACCATTGCGTGACTTATAGTACGGCAAGACTATTATGAATCTTATAATACATAGAAACCAATGCATGTCTGGTATAATTCTTATAATTCGACAATATCAGTGCCTGTTTTATAGTTCGACAAGACCATTGCATGTCTTATAATACATGCAAGATAATGGAGACCAATGCGAGTCTCAATTAAATCAATTATACGAAATTATTATATAACTGTACCTCAACTTAGAGACCCATATTACCATTTGTTATATTGTTAAAGAAAACTTTACAGACAAACACTATTGCAGAATTAGTTGCGCAACATTAATTTGGTACAAGACAAGTGACAACAATGCTATACTACTAAATGGATTTCGATCGATCCAGCCAGATATAACAGAGTTATATATTGTACCACACAAATATATAAAATAAAAGTAGTGCAAAGTATTAGGAAGTGTTGGAATATTTTCTTTGTCGCATCGACGTGTTGTGCTTGCAATATGACAAAAAATAAATTGATTTGAATTTTAAATATTGGGATCGACAAATACGATATTATCACAACACACGCATATCAATTTGGACGCGACTATAGAATGTACTTTGTTTATTCATTGTCATCTTGCTCAGTCGCTTGGACGATAACGATTTTCTCGTATAACAATTAGCCAGAACATAGGTTCAGAAAACCAAACAAATGTTTCTTAGGAAATCGAGCAAAATCGAATGTGTTCTGACAATGAAAAGCTAAGAGAAGTAAAATCGAATATGCATTATTCTTAATAAACTTTTATTGTTATACAAATAGCTTCAACCTTCTGTTAGAAATTAAAGAAACCTTTTCCTACACTACTTTATATTGATTAAATTAGAACTGGTATTGATTGGATAAAAATCAAATAGAATAATAAAGAAGAAAAGGAAGAATGGAGAATAAATTGACAAAAAGTAATTCGGGAATAATGAAAAATTTCTACATTTCTCAGAGAAGTTGTATGAAGTGATAATTTAGTCAAAGACCGTACAAAACTAATATCGATTTCTAGGGATGCAAAAGTAGTCGACTCTACTGGCTTTAAATCTCGCAAGGCAAAGAGAGGTAAGACAAGCTGACAAAGGAAAGTAAAGAGTGAGAAGAAAAAAAAATTCGGGAAAAAAGGGGAGATATCAGTGAATGGGAGGAGGGTGGTGATGCCTGAATTCGCACGGACGCATCCTTGCACGCGGCACGTAGTCAGTGACGATCTCCCAACCCATGCCCAAAGTCAACTTCGGTTCCCCCTTCCTTTGCTTTGGCCACCGCCCTCGAGAGCCCCAATTGTCTATCGGAATTTGATAATAGCTCGTCGTCTCGATGTAAAATTCATGAGACGACCCAAGGGTGTAACGACCAAATATCCACGCGGCTTAGGCGCGGCAACTTAGGGTTTACGGCGTGAACCAAGGCGAGAAAAGGAGAGAGAGAGAGAGAGAGAGAGAGAGAGAGAGAGAGAGAGAGAGAGAGAGAGAGAGAAAGTAAGACAGAGAAAGAAAAAAAGAAAGAAGTAAAGAGTCTGAAGAACAAGGGAAGAGTTGTTTCCAAGTACTCTTCTACCTCGATAAATCGGTGAGAGATTGTATCGATCGATTTTCTATGATCGTTTTTTATCTTTTCTTTTGAAAAAGTCCCATACATTTCCACCGATATTCTTTGTTCGAGAAATTTTCAACTGGGATTATGGATTAACTGTAATTTTCACGAAAGGATCGTTATATTAACGATTATAAATAAAATAACGATCGTGGTGGCCCACGAGCGAAAAGCGAACAAAGTGATACGAGGCAGTCATTAATATGCAAATTTTATATCGCGAATTACGTTTAATGCCGCGTGCGATTACGTCGCGGTGAAACGCGAACGTTCCATCGGGAATCAATTTTACCTATAAACGGAATAAATTTATTTCCGAACTATTATGAATTCTAATCGATTTTGTAATAATTAATTTTAGTTTTGTTTTTACTTTGGCCTAATTCGCTTGGTTCGATCAAACGAGATTTGAAATACTTTATTTTGTTCTTAAATTTACCAAAAGAATGGGAGACAGAGAGAAACGAGGGAGAAACATAGCGAGAACATCGTCGTTCGAAGACAGAAAAGATTTTTCCCAACGAACCGACATCTTATTCCGCTCTACTTCATCGATATCTTACAAAGCTTCGTGCCATAGACGTTAGAGACTCATCTCTCTTTTCCTCCATCATCTTCCCGGAACGTGTCCCTTGCGTCTTTCCTCTCTTATCTCTATCCTTCTTTTTTTCATTTTCCATGCGACGCCGTCTTAGGGTTCGAGATAAGAAATCGGCTTATCTTGCGGCGGATGTCAACGGGAAATAAACAGCGACGTAGCAACTTAAAGTAAAGACGGAGATAGATAGATACAGAGAGAAAGAGAGAAAGAGAGAAAGAGAAGCAAACGAGAGGATGAAAGAGGATACAATTAATCAAGGAGCAGTAATATCACGAAGAATCCTTCATAACCGTTACAGGGAAAAGATACAAAATTTAATGTCGATTTAACTTTCGGAAATAATATTTAAAAACGACCTCCGTAACACTAATAATGCTGTAAAAGCATCGTAAAGAAATTTTCACTGAGCTTAATTTTAAGCACGATACATCCTCTCTTTCTCTCTCTTCTCTCTCTCTCTCTCTCTCTCTCTCTCTCTCTCTCTCTCTCTCTCTCTGCGTTTCTTAGCATAAAATGAGCGTTCAAAATTACGATCGGACGATCGCTCCTTTTGCCTTATCGTGATTCGTATATACATTTACGTGATATCCGGAGAAGCAACGACGATCGCATAAGGAATACAATCGATAGAGAAAGAGAGAAGGGGAGGAAAGAGGGAGAAGGAAGGAAAGAGGTAGGAGAACGAAACGGGTCGAAAATACGGCGAAATTGCTCTCTGGTAGACACCATCGGTAGCTTGGAAATAGTAGGAATACCAATGTGCAAAGCATCGGTAGCAGTAGAAGCAGTAGCAGCAACGCCTCCTAAGGTTGGCTTGTAGGAAGAGAACCCGTGCCTTCACGGATGCTCACGAAAAGGAGAGAAAGCATTCGGAACACGTAGCAAGCGAGGCAATACTTTGGTGCCGACGAAACGAGGAATTTGGCCAGTTTGCAAGACATTTTCGAACGGCATAGAGAGGCCCTCTCCCTAACCTTTATCGATGCTAGTAGCAGTTAGCCTCTGTCTATCGCTTAGAATTTAATCTCTGAATCCATCACCTGTAGCTGTTCGATAACGTTCTATCGTCGATCCTTTGAAAGGAACTCCTTGTAATTTATCCTTGTTAATTTTTCACTTTAACGACTACGATATAAAACAATTATACAATTACATGTTAATTGACTTATATAAAAAAAAAATATATACGATATATTCTCGAGAGAGTGATGAATTGAAATTATAATCACGTCCGTTTAATCACATTAGAATTACAAATAGATAGTAGTAGAAATCATCGTCATACATCATTGTCACACGATCTCCAAGGACATAAGTTTTAATTAAGGACCTTCAAGACATAGATATAGTTCGTGGCTTAGTCGTAGGATGTACGTACGCTTTCCTGAAGGAAGACTTGCGATAATACCATTAACGCTTCATAAAGGCATCGTAATTCTCGGTATAGTGGACGCCTAGACTCTAGCCAATATTATCGTTGGTCTAACCCTATATGCCAACCGATAACGGCTCATAATGCTGCCAATTATCCCAAAGCTCTGGATCATCTATCACGTATGGTCCCACGGTATGCGTCCTCGCGGTTGCGCGTGCGATCATGTACATAGCTTTACATAGCTTTACAGTGTTCATGAAAATCCCTTGTTGTAACGCTGGTCTATCACCGTCGACAGATTTTAGTCGATAACTACATATATCTATGTAAATATGTATATGCATATCGTATATGTAGGATAATCCCGTATAGATCTTTTATATATGAATTCGTCGATATATCGAGAATAAAAATTAACTTTATTTTAATCTGTTTTTAAAGAAGCTACTATATTTATAAATAATTTCATAATAATTCCTGTTTAGTTAATCAAATTTTAATAGTGGGCTCAATCAAATATTGGATAAATCAGAATATGGATATCGTTAAAACTTGGTAAGTATTTAGAAATAATTAATAATTTTTTTCCGATTTTATATAATATTAATAAACCGTAGCGTGTGCCCGTCTTGAAATGCTGAAATATGAAATATCAGTGGTACAATTCCGTATTAGCTTTATAAGTTTCATGATAGTTAAGGTTTATATATTTATAGCAAAGGAGATTATACAATTGATGATGTCATTCTTCCGGTCGCAAATATATCATGAGTCGAATCGAAGTAAGGTCTCTATAACTGAAAGCATCATAGTGAACGTCATAAATTCGATCCTTTTGTCCGTACTTTATCTTTCCCTATCGTCATCTTTCTCTAACATTTGTCATTTCTCTGTAACATCTGTCGCTTATTTTTCCTCAAAATTTTGATCTTTGCTCTTATAGATCTGTGTCGCTACAATTTTAATATATAATAATTTATCAATTGCTTCGCATTCGACGAAATTCATGGATACAGTATCTAAATACAATATGAGAAAGAAAATTCAAACAGTTCCTGTTAACTAACCGAGAGGTTTAAGATTTCTATGAACAATAAATGATAAAACGTACAAATTACAATTACGTAAGTTCAAATATATTGTATGTAACACTACTATAGACACGCAAAGTGTGAATATAAAATTCCAGAAAAATAATTATTTCGTGATGAGTTCTAAAGTTACATTATATACTTTAAGTCCTGATTTTTACGCAACACAATTCATCTGTTTGCAATCGCTGCTCTTTCATCTCTTCTATGTAACAACTAATCTTCAAGAGTAACTTTACCCATATCGATGGTAGCTCGAAATGTAGCTAAGTTTCTCCTTTAAGGGCGTCGAAAATATTAAGATTTCTGAAATATACTAATTATCCAATCAGTAAAGATCTTCTTAAAGAGAAAGTTTCTATTCAGGATGAGCCAGACAAAGATGAAGATATAAATTGTTACATCTTATGACGTTATTCAAGATGGCTAATTTTTTATCAAGACTTGAAGTTTTTACCAAGGATTGACCTTATAAAAACGTTTGAATTCCATGTCTAAAGGAGAAGGAGACATAGGTCGATAGGATGAAATACGAGAAAGTCTGATAGATAAACAGGCTTGGTATAGAACGAAAGGCAGTAGACAGAGTAGTAGAATAAAGATTTCAAGTTGCTTACCTTTTCTACAAGTATACAAAAGTGGCTTCTCGTCTCAATGAGTTAGTCGGACAACATTTAGTAGGAATTGTGAGAGTATACAGACCATTTAACTCATTGCAGACTCACTTAATTTCTAGAAAACAGTCTTATAAAATTATTAACGTCTTTATAAAATACGCAACACAGACATTATTTAGTTACTGATTTTATAGAATGCAGAATACGGAATTATTACTTGGTTACTAATTTTGCAGAATACAAAATACAAACTTAAGAACTAATCACGGATTTACTAGGTAATTAATGACTGACTGATTTTACAAATACTGCAAATTTTCAGATTTTTCTTAATGAATCCTTCTTACTTTCCCCTCTTTAGATGCAGCTAACTCCCCACTTGTCGAAACTTGTCGAAGATGAAAGGTTCGCTTTTTATTAGATTATAATATTACTTCAACAATTCTGATTGGTCCATAATTCAATAAGAAGTCTATTATATTACGAAACGAGGTCTAGCTGACACAATATTCGAGTAATTTGTCGAAGAGTATTTTTATAAGATGGAGATCTAAACTGTTTATGTTCGGAGGTAATAGATGAGCGCATGACTGGCCTTAGGTTTCAAGAATTATAATGTTGACAACGACGCGATAGGATAACGAAAATTTAATTTGAAAATGCTAAAAGGTATCGGTTTACTTCCTGTTCTAAGTGGATCCTTCTTAACTTTTAACGAAGAAACTATTTTACGTGAGTGAAAAAAAAATAATTGTACATACGATGTAATAAAATAAGAAATAATTGTATGCAGGATGTAATAAAACAATAGCTCTGCGAGACATTCTGTCTACATTTTTGGTCGCCAGATGTCTTTATGGGATCTGAACTCTTTATATTTCCAACGCTAGAGGAATTCTTAAGTTCCTCATAAAAATATTGCCTCGTAAAAATTTATTGTAGTGGAACAAAATTAAATTGATATTTTTCTTGCTTTTTATATTATTTAGTCCAAGGTATTAAATAATTGTTCAAATGTTCGAAATCTGCAATGATCTGATAATTCGATCTGTGAAATATCTATCTTTGAAAAATCGTCAACAAGTAAGACTTAACATTGACAATAAATATTTCTTTAACTTTCTTGTACCTCAAAATTCAATACCTATTTACTTATTACAATATTTAGGTATATAGTAATAAGTAACCGTATTTGAAGTAATAAACTTTTCAGTGCACCTATATACCTGACTGGCGCGTGAGAGTTAGTCGATACTCGACGATGCTGTGGAGTGCAAGCGGTCTATTTTTCTTTTCTCAAAGAAAAAGGCATAAGATGGACAGTTGACAACAAGCTACGCTTACAAGCATACGAGAGAGAAGTAGAATCGCACACGATACCAATTAGTTTTTCGTTTTGTTAACTTTTCTTTTATTATATTTTTCTGTATCGATCTCTCTCTCTATATATATATTATTATTAAACAATTTTATTTATTTTAAAAACTACATATATATATATATATATAAAATTTTGTGATCGAATATTTCCGATCCCAACGAAATGAAATGTTTATCGCAAATTAAAATTTGAATTGAAAATATTCAATCGCAGAATTATATTCGTCGGAGACGATCCGTGATAAAATTATCTCTTCAGCATACACTCGACGTGTCTTCTTGCATAGTTGAGCGACATTTTATGCGCTGCCATATCCGTCCTTATCTCTTTGCTTCTTCACTATTCGTTAGAATAAAGAGACAAAGTAAGAGAGAGAAAGAGAGAGAGAGAGAGAAAGAGGAAGAGAGAGAGAGAGAGAGAGAGAGAGAAAGAGAGAGACATAAAGAAGAGAGAGAAAGAGAAGGGTCGAAAGGTTGAAGAGGCAACGATGCTGCATCGATAAGAGCGAACGACGTGTTCCGTGACTACACACTACTGACGACGAGCTTAGCTTTAAAAGCCTCTTACTAACGAGCCTAGTCGTGTTGTAATGGGTACACATTCGTCGGAGCCAAGTTCAAAGGATGTCATTCTCTTCACCGTTTCTCATTCCCTGTCTCGTTCGTTCTCTCTGTCTCTCTTTCTCTTTCTATTCGCACATCGTCGTAGTACATCGTCATATATACCTCAACTTCTGTTCGAAGATTCCTGCGACGCACGCGAGCTTTCAAATCTGTTTGTCTTCTTCGTTTCAACGAGAACGAGTCAGAACGAGTAGACAGCGTGTATCGCGCGTACAACTCGTAAGATAAAGCTCGATCTCTCCGGTAGCACTTACGTTTTATATATTCAATCTTCTCGAGCAAATATCCCCGCATATCTCGGCTCGCGTCACGGAGAGAATTATTTTTCTGAGACGGGAGATTCGATTTCGCTCATGTCGCAAGACAGAATCGAAAAAATAATTCACTGAAATTCGATACTATCGACAATCTGGCAAAATTACAATATTTCTTCCGTTTTTCTTTTTTCTTGTGAATATGAATAAAATAAAAGGAGAAAAGGGAGAAGAAGAAAAAGATGAGAAGAAAAAGAAAAAGAGAAGAAGAAGAAGAAGAAAAAGAGAAGGAGAAAAAGAGAAGAAAAAGAAGAAGAAGAAGAAGAAAAGAAGAAGAAGAACAAGAACAAGAAGAAAAAGAAAACAAATTTGGCTTCTAACTAAGAAAAGTGCAAGATCAGCAAAGAAAGGGAAAAATCACTATTCGCAAGACGATTTGATTCGACGTTGGACTATATTCCTGGAACCGGGTAATCGGGTTAGAAAAACTACTACACTCTCGGCAATTGCATGAAAGAAACATTTTTCATTTAAAGGTCGTACTCTTCCTTCTCTTTCTCTCTTTCTCTTTCTTTCTCTCTCTCTTTCTCTTTCTCTTTCTCTCTCTCTTTTTCTTCTTTTTTCTCTCTTTCTCTTTCTTTCTCTCCCTTCTCTTTCTCTCACGCTCACACCCGATGCGAATGCATATACTTCCTTTCGAAGGAAGAGAAGATGAGACTCTTTCTTTTTAAAGGCGTCTTTGGCTTTACTGCGACTCGCTTAGAGTGACACCGCCATCATGATCGGCTCTCCTCACTGAACGATCGTGACTACCGACGGTTTCACAAAATCGTCGCTTGAAATTGAATTGCAAAGAGCAGCGCCATACTCATCCATCCTAGGCGCAAATACTCTCGCAAAGCGAGGCACGATCGAGTACGTGTGCGATGGGTATCGAAGAATTACATAGTCTCTTTCTCTTTCCATCTCTCTCTTTTCTCCCTTTTTCTCTTTCTTCTCTTGTCCCTCTCTCTCTCTTTCTCTCTCTCCCCCTTTTATCCAGCCTTTCTACTTTGCCGTACCATAAACGCACACTTTCATTCTTTTATTTCTTCATGCCTTTTTCGTCGTTTAACTTCATCCGTTATCCTACAATGCCCCGCGAGATTCGATCGGACCATATGTTTTTTCTGCTTTTCTCACTCACTCACTTTTCCTTTTCCAAACTTTTATTTTTTATTATTTTCTTCACATAACTCGTAACTTCAGATCTATGGTACACTGTCTCAAGAGTTAAACCCAAAATTGAATGATTTATCGATTTATTCTGAAAATATCCCGCTTACGTGACCACGATTCTTATGTCTTTCATTCTTCTATCTTTTTTATTTTATAGATAGCAGGATTCTATCGTGGATAAATCAAAAGACAACATTTTTCTTGAAAAACAAACATATAGTCAGTCAGAAAACTATTCGTATATCATCGGTCGACTGTTTCAATCGGCGATAGTTTTGCGACAGAAGAAAGATAGATTCCATTCTTTGAAAATACAAAGAGAACATCGATGACGAGGCAAATAAAAAGGAATTCCTCCAAATCACACTCGTTCGTCCATCTGTGACTCCCGTTACTTCTTCGCCCTTTTTCAATTTCATTCTATACCACAAGAGGGTACACAAAAGTATTTCGCGAACACGTCAGCCGGTTAACCGGCAGCAAATCATCGGTGACAGAAGGAGGTGGAGGATCAGGAGAGGGTGGAGAGAACGAGGGAGAATGGAGGAGGAAGAGGAGGGTACTACAAAACGAGGAACGTCCGATCGGTTATATAACAAGAGCATGTGGCTTCTATCTTCGATCGAGCTACTCTACCGCACTGATGGCTGCACTTCCGAATATGGAAGGGCTGATTTGGGAGGTTGGTTCGAACCTTCATCCTGCGATATCTGAGCTGCACATACCCGCGGCAACGCACAACGGTTACGTGAGATTAATAGCACGTGTTTGCTGGCCAACCCCTTCTCCTTTCGCTCTACTCATTCTCTTCCTCCTATTCCTCATCGCCCCTTTCGTTATACTCTCCAAGAGCTACACAATACCTTAGCTTTATCCTTCATCCACTTGCTCATCTCTCTCTATCTCTCTCCTCTTCTCTCTCATCTCTGGAATCCATATGAAGCTTTGTCCCTTCATCTTACACAATCTGTCTCGAGGAATTCATGTCGTGGGACTTCCGGCATTGAGTCTCGATCGAACTCAAAGGTTCCTCTCCTCTCCGAGTAAGCTATTCCCTACTTTATCTCTCTCTCTCTCTCTCTCTCTCTCTCTCTCTCTCTCTCTCTCTTTCCCTTATCCTCTCTATTGCGCTATTCGAGATAATCCAAAGGGGTAAGTTGAAGCTTCCTGATCAGCGATGGATTATTTGAGGCCTCAAGTATGTTATTCCTTGGCTGCTGCTACCGCAAGATATAGTTCCTTATTTTCGTTAGGTCGACGATGAGGAAATCCGAGATTGCTTGCTGCTGTTACTGCTAATGTTGCTTCATAATAGTAATATCGATCCGAATATTATTAAATCTATTGAACTTAAATTCTTTCTTAAAAATCATGAGTTTGATATTTCGTCTCGTGAAAGTATTTTTTATCGAGTCTATCAAATAGGAACTTAAATATCGTACTTACTAACGAGTATAAATCAAATTAACATCATCAAGAATAGACGAATAAGTAAATAAAGAGAAAATCTCCCTCTCTCTCTCTCTCTCTCTCTGTTAATCTTTTGATTTGTCTCAAGAATTTGGAATCATCCATCTATAAATTACGATGATATTTCTTTTTAAATAATCCATTTATAATTCGGATTCTTCTCGATTACTTATTCTCGTATTGTCTTGGATTAAAAGAAAAAGTGAAGTAAAAATACGAGTTGAAGGAAAGAGAAGAGGATCTTTGACGTGGAAAGCAGACTTTTTTTCAAACGATACGGGTAAGGGGTAAGAAAAAACGGAGTGACCAGAGCTCCGCAATTAGACGACTACAACCGAGGAAAGGTCCCACGAAAATCTAATCTAGAGCGGAGCTACCGAGCGCTAGCAAGCATCTCGTAGAAAGAAAAACCGCCAATTTGGAGGAAAACCGCTGAAAGGGCAAGCGAGTGTCCTATTAAAGGAGATATATCTCCCGAACCTCGAATTTTAGCGCGTACTTTCTTCTTGCCTTCCCTACGACGTGTTAAGAAATAAACCCGTTTCTCTGTCTCTTTCTTTCGTACCCTTTTTTCTTCGTTTCTATATTCATAGATACGTATGTATTTTTCATTGTTTTCTATTTAATAAATTTTCGTCCTAACGTATTTAATTTTCTTTCAGATTATTCGCACTAACTGGCAACATTTAAAATATTCTGTTTGTGTGTGTGTGTGTATATATATATGTCTCCTTCCCTCTTATTGCTGAAAGAGCGTAAAGCAACACGAATTTATACGACGGAACCGAGCGGAAAACGCACGAGGGAGTGCAGCAAGAGAAGTAACGAGAAAGGAAAAGAAAACGAAAGAAACGAACCATGTTTGCAACCACCTTCTCTCTCACTCTTCCTCTCTCTCTCTCTCGCTCTCTCTCTCTCTCTCTCTTTCTCTCTCTCTCTCTCTCTCTCTCTCTTTTTCCCCTTCGTCTCTTCGTTTATTGCTTTCTTTCCTCGATTCCTTTTCTGTTTTCCCATCCTTTCCAACTTCTAGCTACAACACTCGTGCTTCCTGTGCCTACGCAATAGCAAGAGAATCGTCTGAACTTAGCCACGCTCAGAGACGAATCCATTTTATTCGCTGAGAGAAAGAGGTCGAACATGCTTTCAGTGCGAAAACCCGAATTGCATTTTCGTCACGCGAGAAAGAAAAACCAATGGCTTTCACTCTGAAATCGTATCTCGAATTCGATGGAAGAAACCGAGGAGTAGTCCGAGAGTATCGAGGTGCGAGTGAAATTTTTTAACTCGTCACGTTCGATCCCAACAGACAGACACTTCAGCACGGATGAAAAGTAAATATTCTCACGAACGTAACGTAATGTTCTTTCGAGATTCGACTTTCGAGGAAACAGACCTGAGCGTAATGTGCGAGAAAAAGAGTGAAAGAGAGAGAGAGAGAGAGGGAAAGAGAGAAAAAGAAAGATATATATATATACATCCAGCTATGTGCGTAGTCTCCGTTAGAAGCTACTCTTGAGAAGAAAACTAGTAACGGTAAGAACTAAAAGAGAATGTGGAGCTAACGAAAGGAATACACGTGAAATTGCTCGGGTTGCGTTGAGTTGATTCTCCTACGCACACCACGATGAGCTAGAGATAATCAAGGCTGTCTAGAGAAAGCCTGATGTTCTCGAGGCTCGATCGTTTTTAGAAGATTAAACTACGAGATGTAGCTTTCCGTTAGACGAAACGAAAGACGAATTCTCTTTCACTCATACACTTGGACGTGGATATGCGGAAGAGTGGCGGAATTTGCACCGACTCGAAGACACTGGCTTAAATTTACATTTCAGATATCCTGTCGTGCGGAAGGGAAGCCAAACGAGCGGGAAGGACGTCGACTAACTTTTCCGCCGGCGCTGACAGTTCCTCGTGTTCTTTTCTTTCCCCTCTCCGAATTCCCTTCGGTGCTCCATGTTTCTCGTCTCGTCTCGTCTCGTCTTCCTCCAGCAAAATCCTCTGCAAACTTCATAGAACGTCCCCGTCACGAAAAAAACGCGGCACGCGAAGTAGTTTCAACGCGTGCCGAGTTCTCGAAGCTGGTACGCGAACGTAATACCCTGTGTTCATCGATTTTGATGCGTGTATCGATTAGATGAACGAGATCGTTCGAAGATACGGTAGCTTCGCAAGAGGACAAATTAGTTTGTCCAGGGGCTTACAACGGCATTAAGTGTCCTCGAGTAGAACAACGGGAGAGTGTCGAGAATCTACTTGATCTTTGGTTAACATCGATACTTTAACATAATTCGATCTTACGATGAATAACTTAATACGTAATCGAACCATATTGAAGCGTATTAGGTGAACTTCGTTTTAAACTCTTACTTATTGTTAATTGTAATTTAATTATTAATTAAATATGCGTTAAATTGATTGGATAATGAATCCCAATCACAATCGCTATCGTAAATTTAACGAATCGTAGATTAGTACGATTCGAAACATTTCTAACTAACCGAATAATAAATTAAAACTTATAGTATCTCGTAGAGAAGAAATTTTTTGTTTAGTTATTCCGCGAACGCGTGTAAATAAACAAAACGATAGAATGGAATAGCACGCACGAAGTCTTCCCTCATTAATTTTTTTCTCATTATTGATACAAACAGTTTTTCTATGGATATAATAATTTAGTCAATATTTTATCTCACTTCGTGAGACACTTTATATATTTTTAAACAAAGTTCGTGACTTTCAGGCAAGTACCACGGCCATACTTCTTATCGTCTGTATCCAATGCGCAAAGCAATTGCGCAATGAAAGCTCGAGTCGCGTGGTTGCGCCTGAAGAGTTAGTCGCTGTTACGGCAACACGTATCGCGAGTCGTTCCTGATATTTCGCTCTATATACAGAAATATACACAATTTCTCTTTTTACACTTGTACGATATATTAACGATATCTCCTTTCTATGTGAGTTGTGACAAGTACGTGAGTTAGACAAAGAATAAAAAAGAAGAAGAAGAAGAAGAAGGAAAAGAAGAAAAAGAAGAAAAGGAAAAGAAAAAAGAAGAAGAAGGAGAAGAAGAAGAAAAGGAACCGGAAAGGAAAAAGGAAAAAGGAAAAGAAAAGGGAGAAGAAAACATAGAAAAAAGGAAGAAGAAAAAGAGAAAAAAGAAGAAGAAGAAGAAGAAAGATATTCGAGAAAGGAGTCAAACGGAAATGAAAGAAACAGAGCGTCTCCCGCTAACCGGAAATGTTTTGTAAGCAAACTGAGCGCCATATCCGGTGGCTTTGAGAGGACACTCTATTCGATCGTCGCGCCTCCACCTCCTCCGATCGTCGGATCTTTCATCTTTTCGACGTCAAAGTCTCGTCGATCTTCTTTTGGTTGGGTAAGTTGCAAGTATAGTTATTTTGCAACAAAGTAAAAGAGAGAAAAATAGACAAAGAATATGAGAGACTATGACCGAGATAGAATGGGAGAGACAAAGTTTTTTCTTATCATGCGTAGTGGTAGGATCAAAGGTATAAGGTATAAGGGACAGGGAAAGCTCTCTCTCTCACCGTAGTGCCTGGGCACGAGGAAATCCAATTTATGGTACAAAAGAATCGTCTAACGAGGCAGCCGAAATGGAATTAAATTGAAACGCAATCCCGACTCGACGTTGGAGTGAAAAAAGAAGTTCCCTCTGTTTCTTTCTCTTTCTCTCTTAAAGCAACTCTCACACCCTTTCTATTTCTCGTTTCCTCTTCCGGTCTCTTCTATTACTTCTCTTTCTCTCTCTCTTTCTCTCTTTCTCCCTTTCTTCCTCTCTTTCTCTCTATCTCTACCTCTATCTCTCTCTATCTCTCTCTCTCTTTTTCTTCTATATTCTCTCGTATTCCGAGTTTGAGAAGGAGTAACTTTTGTCTCGAGAGTTCGTTGCAATTTAACTCGGAGACATGAAATTCCAGTGTGCACATTGCGAGCGTAGCCTTCGAACGATGTGAGTGGCTAAATTCGGGTTGAATGTTGAGACAGAGAGAAAGAGAAGGAGAGAGGGAGGTAGAGAGAGAGAGAGAGAGAGAGAGAGAGAGAGAGAGAGAGAGAGAGAGAGATAAATACGAAGGTAATGGGCTTTCGAAATCCGGCCACTTCGAAGGCCAACGTTCCAGCTGGTATGCCTTTGACACGAACCTCTACCGTGTTCCATGCAGCTCTCGTTCCGCTCATCGACTTGTGTTAACTTCTCGAAGAGAGAGAGAGAGAGAGAGAGAGAGAGAAAGGAGAGAACGTCCCCTTACATCGACAATGCACCCACATCAATGGGAATTCGATAAGCAACGTGTACGAGGATATTGGCGTAACTTGTTCCCATTGCTCTTCGAAACTGCCTTACTTCCTTCGATTATTCGATTTTTGTTATAACAAAATCGACAGGGCATTCTTATTCAAACGATTGTTCGCAAATAAAATGGGACTTTTCATTTCTTGATATTCGTCGTTATTATTAATTGCTCGAAAATTGTTATCATTAATATTTGAAGAGAAATAGAAAGAAAGGATGATAGATCAAATCGATAGGACAAAAGTTGAAAGCTCGAAATTAAAGGATGTGTTGAATAATGAATCGTAACTATTGTATTCATCACCATCTGTCGTCAAACGAGGTACCAGGAACGAGTCGCTTTCTCCCTCTCTTTCTCTCCCTCTCTCTCTCTCTCTCTCTCTCTCTCTCTTTTGTCTTTCACTCTCCTGTAATCTTTCTCTGTCCCATCTCATAGTTGAATTGATTCCAGCTTCGAATATAATGGAATCGCGAGCTTTCGGAATCAACGAAATCGATTTCCTTATTTAAAGACCGCGAGGGATAAAATATTAACTCCGAGTCTTTCTGTTGTTTGAGGAACAAAATTGCAAGCTCGAAGCGTCTCGTGGACTTCGGTAAAGCCAATAAGAGAAAGCGCTTGGTAAAGTCGTTGTCCAACTAAATCGTTTCACTTTCGTTCTTTTATTTATCATCGTGTCATCGTAAAAAAATAAAGAAGTAAAGTAACGGAGCGACGGATGAGGAAATAGAGGAATGGAAAAACAATTATTTAGGGAAATGATCGATGAATGATGAAATAAAAGTTTAACTGCGATAAATCGATTCGATTTTTTTATGATAAACGAGTATAACTTTCTTTAGAATAAAATTTTCATAATAACGATGAAAGAGCTCTTTGAATTTAAACACGTTGCATACTAAGCATCCATACATACATGTTTTATCAATGTATTCGGTCTCTCGTTTTACTATTTTATACCTCTCTTTTTCATAGCGTTTCTTCGCAAGAACTTAATCTCTATTAGCCTACATTCTCATTGGTTCTCTCGTCGTTTCTAAAGTCCTTACGTCGGTGCAGAAATAATCGTGAATTTCATTTTATTTCTTGCACACGATGTGTTTCCTCAAACGTGCACTGGATTAAATCTCTCAAAGAACAGAAACTATTATAACTAATTCTGCTACTATTATTACTACCGATACTACTATCGTCGGAAACGAAACGTTTCATAGCGTTTCTAAGTTAACGAAAAGAAAGGGGAGTATGTCCGATAAAGCTTTATTTGATTAAATATAAATTGAAATGCTGACTGTAAATAAGCGGAAATGAGCGAAGATGGATTGTATATTTAAAGTTCGTATAGCTGATAAATCAAGTACTCGAATAGAAATAAATTACGATTTGTCTGTAAAGTAAATTTCAATCTTTGATATTTGATATTCGAGCTGGTAACATAAGGAAATATAGAAATACGAAAGAAGACAAACGAAAATAATGGAAAAATGGAACGATTCTTTTTCTTAACTCGTTTGCATGGTAAAAGTATAGTTGAATATTTCAGCTAATCTGGACTTCTTATCAACTCGGTTACGTTAATCGATCGTGTTGAAACATATTTCAATATTACCGTGGACATTTCCGTCTCGTTAAGTGTCATCGGTGTTAATAATTGTCGGTCACCGGCGACAGCACGTAGTGTACAACGCTTGCATCCACGTGCGTAAAATCACTCGGCGATATTTCCTGCCGCAATTTCTAAACGAAGCGATGGACGCATAGCACGACTCGCTGCGCATTCTCGGATAAATGGACGCGTCGAAATATACGTATATCGAACTAATGAGGGAGAAGAGAAGAGGAGAGTGGGATAGTGGCTCTCGATGAGGGTGCTAGCCCGTTATATAGCGTACCAACACAGCATATATTTATTGAATTCGGCGATGAAAGCGTAGGCGGAAGTTGCAATGGTCGTTCGTTGTGCTGTCGTATAATCTCGTAACGAACGTTATCTCTCTCTTTACCTCCCTCCTTCTCTCCCTCTTTCTCTCTTTTTATACTTCTCATTCTAGCATTAACAGCGTTGCCGCCAAAATTCTGCATCTGGCAGGGAGGATAAATAATACACAGTAAAAAATCGTTGACGGTAGACGCTTTCGAAACGAAATTATCCGTACGCATGTATTCTCTCCTTTTCTCTCTCATTTCTACCTCGTTGGCAATTACGTTAAATGGAACTGTTGAGATATGCAACCACGAGGATATAAATTTGTATAATTTCTCAAACGTACGCTGCTCCTATATCTACACGTAATAATATACCTATATTCTAGTATACGTATATCTATCTATGTCTGTGTAAATGCATACGATGGTGCACGACATTGTAATATTAAATGGAAATGTTACGACACGCAAATGTGAGCAGTATAAAGCCCAATGGATAATTTAAGTAGATGAATATAAAAAAGTATCTCGTAAAGTAGAACAGCACGAGAAGGCATTGAGCGCATTACGGATATTTCAAGTGAAAACGAGCGAAAAAGAAAAAGAGAATAGTCTTTTCATGACACGTGATACGACTCGATGTCTTTTCAATTAACTTTTGAGACATTTCCGGGGCACGCCTCGCGGGAATCAAACGCTGGAATCGAAAAGAGGATCCATGAATTCTAGTTCCTTTCTATGAAAATACAAACAGTAGCTACACAAACTTTAATGCAAAGTTATCTTTCGAACAAGGCTTCGAACTTTTCCTTTTTCAATCGTGTTTGTTTCCTCGTTGTATTTACGAAATGCGAGATAAATAAAAACAAACGCATATTTTACGCTAGCTCTCGCGCCTATAATTGGACTATAATGGAAAAACGGGAAACGACGAATTTGCAGGATAAAATCATTCGTTGCGATTGTCACGTTTCTTTTCCAATCCTGTCGATTATTGTCACACGTTCGCGAACTAACTCAACTCGCTAAAGTGTTACTATAATATAATACTGTCGGTATCATCGATCACAAAACTCTTTTCTCTTTTTTTCTACGTCTTTCTCTTTCTGAAGTTTTGCAAAAGAGAGAGAGAGAGAGAGAGAGAGAGAGAGAGAGAGAGAGAGAGAAAGTGAGAAAAAGAGAAAAGGGAAAAGAGAGAGGAACAGATAGAGTATATTTCCGAAGCTTCCACTCGACCATGACATCGGCCTTAATGTGATTTAACCAAGAAGATACTCACTCAAACTATTTTTCATCGAAAAATTAATCCAATTATTTACTTCCAATACTCGAACAAGAAGACAGTCGATATTAGGATCGTTTAATAGAATCAATTTTTCCAATAAAAAAAATCTGGACTTTTCGCGAGGGATGTTTTGATATCTCTCTTGCCGACAATATCAGTTTTCTCTGATTCTTTTGTAAGAAGTTAAATAAATTATGCGCAAATAAATCCTATTAACTCAATATATGTGCAGTTTTTCTAAAAGTAACTTTGACTTTTTTAATTCAATATACTGGATGTTCAGTTTAACAGTCGCGACGATTTTTTTTTAAGGCACTTCTGGTAATGTGACAAAAAATACTTTACACGGAAAATCATCAATGTTCAATCGTCTACAAATTACAAAAATAAAGATTTTTAAGATTTACTTTTTCAACAAAACATCGTTTTTATTAATATCAATGGTACTTTACTTTTTTTAAATCGTACTATATTTTCATATCATCTAAATTGAATCATATAGAACAAAGATATATTTGTTCAATGACTTGTTAAGAAAATCTTTTTTAATGCAATAAGATTCCTTATCGCATATTTAAGTCACTAATATTATTCAACAATTGTTACCAATTATAAATTAAAAATAATTTTTTCAAAAAATTATTGAACGAATGTATCTTTGTTTTATGTGCATCAACGCTATGATATTAACCGTTATTGAGTTTATCTCAATATCGTCTATAATAACGCATAAAAAAAAGTTATATGATGTCATTTAAAAAAATGAAGTTAATCTACCAACAAAATAGTATTTTTGCAAGTGTTCTCTTTCCAATTTCTTCACGATCGAGCACTAATGACTTTTTGTTTCAAATTTTTTTATCGGAATACTAAAAATGCTTGAAAAATAATGACGATCGTTACGTTGAATATACAGTATATAGTTCGTTCTTTATGATATAGTGTCGTTAAAAACAAATTGTTCAATAGAATTCACAAACGTATCGAACGTAATATAAAACGAGAAACATTTCAATTCGTTGATTGGCAATCCAATAACAAAATATGTTATATGAGTAACCAGCTATATGAAATACAAGAGAGAACGTTTTTTTTCTTCTTCACTAGCTGTACATGGTTAGCAAGATTGAAATTTTGTTCAGCCTCTGTGCCAGCTAGTCACGGTCACTACGTAAACGAAGTCGGATGTTTCAGAAGGAAGTTTGTGGAAGACTTTTACATAATTATGTTCTGCAAGCCGAGCGTGGGAAGAATTAAGACGGCGAGCAACTCCGGCGTCTTTCTTAGGAAGTCTGAAAATGTGCTTGGTCTAGGTACCTTATAGCGGATGAATGAAAAATATCGTCGGTAAAAAGAAAAGAAAAAAAAAATGGAGAAAGAAAAGATGGGTGGTGCCGAGGATCAATCAATCTTGCCTAGTGAAATAAAGTTTAGAAGGGTTAAGCAAATCCTTTCGACTTTTCTCTTTCATTTGTCGTATCCCCTCTCCTTCTCTCTCTCTCTCTCTCTCTCTCTCTCTCTCTCTCTCTCTCTTCTTTTCTCTCTCTTTCTCTCTATATTAAATATTAATTGAGATAGGAATTATTTATCTACAAGATCATATTTTTACTTAATAAAGTACATTTATTTAAAAACTACTTACGCAAAAGTATGAATTTAATTATATTTCTAAATAACATAATTATTGTAGGAACGTAGCTATGCGAACTATTTACGCAGTTTAGGGTACAATATTATTAAAAAATGCTTGTATTACTGACAAATACTTTACTTGAAAAATAATTATTTCATGTTTTCGGTGCCGTCATGGTCATATTGCCACACATTCGCTCGTATTGTTGACGCGTTACGAGTTTGGTAAGCGTACAGAAAGTTTCATGCGATTTCTTTAAAACGAAACGTGTGAACCCGATTAGGATAAAGTAGAAAGAGTGAAGATATTAGAAAAGAGAGAGAGAGAGAGAGAGAGAGAGAGAGTAAGAGAGAAAGAGAGCGAGCAGTCAATCCGAGAAAGAGAGAGAGAGAGAAAGAAAGAGAGAGAAAGAGAAAGAAAACGAATCAGGACGATACAACGATCCGCAAAGAATTGCATGGTGGTCGGATTTCCGGTTGGACCCAGAATGCGATGGCGTTGCACGGAAATGGGAAAACTTTTAAGGCAGCTTTCAACGCAAAGTGCTCTCATGTACTACCTGTAACGCCCTTCAGATCCTTCCAGGTAACCTTCTTCCAGCTGCTACCTACACCTTTCCATCGGGATCGGTGCAACGTCGACGAAACTCCTAATGGAATATCGAGCCGGATCGGTAGCGGGTTAGAAGCTGCTCTAGTTTTCCGCTTTGTTCATACGTGCGATAACCTTGGAAAGTACATTCTTGTTATTTTAGACTAACTTGTAATTTATATATAAGACTAGCAATTTTAAATTTATTATTATTTTATAAATTATTTTATAAATTCGTCAATGTATTATATACATTATATATATATATGGATGAATATACAATATATCTACTGAATCTATTGAAGCATCTATCTGAAGGATAGAAAGTCAAGAAATAACACTTGTACTAATATACCGTTAGAGAGTTCTACGATAGAAGTTATACATCTGAAAAAAATGTGGTGCAAAGCTGTTCGTGAAAGTTCGCCGTTGTCATCGTGGGAAAAAGCAAAGCCGATATCATGTTCACGAATATGTTCGTGCAAAGGACCGCAACGATTCTTCGAGTTGTTGAAATAACTTTCGATAGGGATACTCGAACGATGTCATCGTCTTTTCTCTCTTTTTTTGTCACGACCTCTTAACTTACTCTCATCGTGACCGCGTTCCTCTTCTCTACTCTCTCTTTCTCTATCCTTCGAAACGTAGGAACCGCGCGGAAAAAATTGTTATGCGCTCCTCGGTGCGGCCTTAATATCGGAAAGAGGGAAAAGCTCAACGGCCGGCGGCAAAGTTTTTCGAGAGCGAGAGTAGTCCACGGCTGCTTCATTACATTTTAGGATGCTTGAATCGCGCTGCCATTGCTGCTTTTCCGCCCACATTTCGTTTTATACGTGTGTGTGTGTGTGTGTGTGTATGTATGTATGTCTAAGGAAAGAAAAAAGAGAGAGAGAAGGAGAGAAATTCGGGTCGAAAAAAAGAATTCTCCGTTGCGAGTTGCAGGATTTTAATGAAAGACCCTCGCGGCCATGACCACCGCTCATTTTCTTTCATACCTTTCGTTATCCACGATTCGTAAACACCACGATTGCGACCGCAAAAGTGAGTGAGATAGAGAGAAGGAAAAAAAGCTTATATGTATTATGTGAACCAAAGTCCAACGAAGAGGTTTCGAAGAAGGAATTCGCTTCGAAACATGTTTTCTCTACTTATCTCCTCTAACATGTCAGATATTTTTTTAAATCCATTCCAAACTCTTCCATTTCGTTGACTTTATTTAAAAGGTTTACGAGATCTGCTGGTCGCTTTTTATCTAAAAACCGGAGTAGGATTACAGTCTGTATCACAAGAGCGGTTTCACAGATATCAAGTTTCGCGTCCACGCTCTTGCTATACAGACTATGTAAAAAAGTTATAATACTGAATCATTTTTTGTATTTGTTCTAAAGTATAAAAAAAAAATCTAAATTAATTGTGAAAGAAATCACATGGAAATACAGTTTTATTTTAACTACTTATCATTTTAGTAAAGTTTTTCGAAACGATTTTCACACTTTTGTCCCATCTGCTTGAAATACCAATCTCGCTTATCACTCTCCTCGCCGGTTACTTTTTATTAAAATATCAAGTTTGCAAGAGAACATACTTTATGCTGAACACGGAGATCATAACGCGCTACAACGACGACAAGAACGTGCGGAGGATTAATACATCCGTGTTGTTATATTGCATTTCTCTCTGTCTTTGGTGAAAGAGAAAAGCAAAAAACTAAAAGTACGGAATGACTAGGTACGAAAGACTAAGGGTCCTTTTTCTCTCGAGGCGATGTTTCGTGAAACGAATCGTTCGAAAATCGATTATTTTAAACGAATCATGATCGAGCTTCGCTACAATCGTTGTAAGCAAGAAACGTGATGCGGAGTTTTAGGTGCGTATATATCGGCTGAAATTAAATAAAACCAATCGCCATTTTATCGCACCATCGCGAGTTTCGTTCTTCGCCTATCTTGACCCTTTTTCTTCTTATTTTCTTCTTTATATCTTCTATCTTCTTTTCTCATTCTTTCTTTCTTTTTATCCTCCTCTTCCTCCCTTTCTCTATTTCGTTCTTCGTGCAATCGACAATAAAAAGCGAAAGTCGAAGATGCTTCAAGATAGACGGAAACAGAACAAATTGGATCGAGTCCGATCTTTCTTTCTTTGTTCTTTGATCTTCTTTCTAGATAATATTTTGTATCTCTCATATCGCGTGAAAGGGAAGAACGATATAACGAGAAAAACAATTACAGTCCATCGAAAAAAATACTTAACTAAAGCTCGATTATACATAGATCATAAACAGAGGTCTCTTTTGAAGAATCGAAGCATTGCGTCTTGGAGAAAATATTTACTTTATCTTTCATGAATTCTCGATGTCTCGTCTGTCCCTTTCTTTCTTTTTTTTCTATTCTTATTATTTTTGCTCCATACGAGAAATAGATATTTAGATTTTTATTTCGAAGATGGAGATCTCTGAAGTATCAAATTATATAGAAAGCTACGATCAGCGGGCTTTTCTCTCGATGTATATACTTGTGAGTAATCTTTTTCTGTCGATTCTCTCTCTCTCTCTCTCTCTCTCTCTCTCTCTCCCTCTCTCTCTCTCTCTCATCTCGCGAGAACAAAAGGAGAAAGATGGTACCGTAGAGGAGTGTGGAGAAGGGAATACTGGAAAAGGGAATACACGCTCGACTGCTTGTGTATCAGCACGCACGAATAACAGATAAATCACGCGTCACAACAGCTCCAGCGAACCGTTGAGAATCCTCTCTTCGTATAGCGTAAAAAGAAGGCGGAGGAGGAAGAGGAGGTGGAGCCGGAAGAGGAAAAATGTGGTCGTTGTCGGGAGACACGAACTAGAGCCGATGTTGAATGATGAACGTGAAGATTAACGTTGTTTTTGAAAGAAATTAATCGACCGTTAACTGATCTTGCGTGCTCCCTAACGTCGCAAGATTCAATTGTTGAACTTATAAGAAATAAAAGGATTAATGTATGAAAATAGTATCGTCGTTCATTTAATTAAGGATACAGCTATCGATCGGCAGAAACATTTCCTGTGCGTCCAAAGCAAATTAGTTTAGATTTTAACTCGATCACTCGAACATCATTCGGTCGATCGATCGATCATTCCGATAAACTCTCTACAAAATTACTTCGAATCGTTACTTCTCTACAGCACGGACCTCATAGTGACTCGATTCCGAATTACTACCGGACGAAATTAATAGCACTTAAGGTAATCCATTATTCTTCCACTTTCGCGCTGGTTATAATGGCGCGAGCGTGCGAATGCTCGGCAGAATTTCGCGCTAAAAAAAAAGTTTCAATTATAATTTCGTTCGTGCGAATTAATGAACGGACCCTGGAGTGCTGGACGCAATGAAAAATCGCCATAGAGGGAGAACAGGGGACAGAGAGAAAGAGAGAGAGAGAGAGAGAGAGAGAGAGAGAGAGAGAGAGGGAGGGAGAAAGAAAAAGAGAAAGAAAGAAAGAGGAAAGAGAAACGTACCTTTTGACGCTCCGTGGACTTTAATGAAGTTAATGAAAGCGAATTTTAGAGTGCGGATTTAGGCTTCGCGTTTATCATTCTCTTTCGTTTGTTGAACCACGTTATGCTTTTTTCTTTTTTATCACGAGATATATAAAAAAAATAGATAACAATTGATAATATTTATAAATAATTACGAATAAATAAATTGTAATTATCTTGTAAATATTCTTTTTTTATTGACATCTATAGCTAGTAGAAGGTTTTTAGTTTAATATAAATAATCACGTTTCGATAATATAAAAGTTTTGCACCTGCCAAAGTTCGATGAAAGGATTAATCCACATCGACGAGAAATACGAAATTAAATCCCTTTTTCGTTGGATATTTCATACGTATCCGTTGTCTCCCTCTTCAGTTCTTTTCTCACCCGACTCCCTGTTTCTCTTTCTCTCTTTCTATCTCTATCTGTCTGTCTGTCTGTCTGTCTGTCTGTCTGTCTATCTGTCTGTCTGTATGTCTTTCTGTCGGTCTCTCTTTCTCTCTCTTTGTCTCTGTTTTTCTGTCTGTCTGTCTGTCTGTCTGTCTCTCTCTCTCTCTTTCTCTCTGTTTCTGTTTGTCTGTCTATCTATCTATCTCTCTCTCTCTCTCTCTCTCTCCCTCTCTCCCTCTCTCTCTTTCTCTCTCTCAATCTCTCTCTTTCTCTCTCTCTTTCTCTTTCACTCATGCGCTAACACGTATTCGCAACTTTCTATGCGAATGCTAACAAACCGTAAGAGGATTTGTACATGTCAACGAACGAATCGCGTAAACGGGCCACGAACGAAATAGAAAAAAGCGGGTTGCTGCTGCTGTTGCTTCATATAACGAAAATTTATTTTTGCACAAGGGCATCCAGGAGAAGGTACGAGATTCGAGTTGTCGTGGATTTCTCGCTTACCATCCTTTTCCGTTGCCAGTTCCATGTGGTGCACTATAGATTTAATGAAAGGGAAAAACGTTTAAAAAGGATAATACGACAGAACGCTCTTTATTGTAATTCTTAGAAGAAAAAAGTGGGTGAAAGGATACTCGATAAAGCAACAACGTACGAGGCTCTTTATATCTCGAATGAAAACATTCAAGGGAAACTTTTGAATCCAAATTCATGCTTAATTACTTTTAAGAACGTTATTATATATTTCAATGATTTTAATTATACGAAAAGTTTTGTTGCTACATTTAATTTATCGTCAATGTCATTTGCTTACAATTGAAATTAGTTTTCCTTCAGTTTTAAACAAAGCTCCCTATTTATTTAAAAAATTTTACGTTCCTGGAAAGCTCCGTAGAATACATTCTTTATCACCTTAATCAAAAAATATACGCTTATCCTTTAAAAGAGGACTTTTACATGGTATTAGTATAGCAACCAATATAATACCAGACACTCTCTTGCGAATCGATCTGAAAATTCAGAACAGCTGTGAGACTAAAATGGACCGTGCGTCATTATGTCAACGCGCTGAGGCAGCACTTTGACGATCCGTGTTGGCAAACGTTTTCGTCACCACCATGGCTCGTCATCAAGAGAACGGGACTCGCTCCAAATACAGACGATCGATAATACGTTTACTGCTATTCAAACGGGCTACTTTGATCCTGCAAGGAACTTTTGTTCGATCGCTGGAAAATTTCTGTTTTCAATACATCTTATTAAATTTTGCAAAGTATATTAAAGTATTGTATTAAAAGTTTAGAAAGGGGAAATTAGGATGTTATGATAAGAATTCGCGGAACATCGAAGGTTACATAAAGCAAAAACTTTCAAAACAAAATTGTTTGGATAGAGCGTTATCACGCTACTTCTACAAGATTCGACGTATTTAAGAATAATAGAGAATCGCTTATCGTCACGTTATATTCTTTCTATATCACTTTTATAAGATTAAATATATATTTTGATTAACTATTAATTTCTAAATTTTCTCGTCGATTCTTGATTTTTTACATAAATAGTATAGTAGTAAATAAAGATGAAGAAAACAAGAGAAAGAGCAAGAGAGAGGGAGAGAGAGAGAGGGCGAGAGAAAGAAAGAAAAAAAAAGCGAGAAAGAGGAAGCAAGAAGGAAATGGAGGAGGGTAGTAAGCATCGACAAGGGTAGGTTCTACGAAGACGGATCGGAAGAGTCGAGATGCTTTGGATGATCAATGAGCTCTCCCGCGACGTGTAGCTCGCTTGGAGTTTCCTAATCCGTCTATACGTCTGTCTCGTTGGAGTTACAAATTAATTACGAGCTCTTACGAGAGAGAAAGAGAGAGAGAGAGAGAGAGGGAGGGAGGAATGAAGAGGGAAAGGGAAAGATAGGGAGGGAAAGAGATGGAAAAGAATCGTTTCGATATACGCAGCCGGGACATTAGCGATCCAGTCGCTTCGAGGACAAGAACGACAACGAATTTTTCTACGTTTTCGAGTGAATTTAAGGAGGTAAAAGGGGTCTAAGGAAAAAGTAATGACGACCACTCGTTTCTCTAACAGCCGATGACGAATGCTCGAATCGATTTTCGCACTGGGAAAACCGAACTTACTAGGAGACTTTGATCGAGAACCGCTCAAGATAACTCGAAGGCGTTCACCTCGATGCTTCTACCTTCTAAGGAAGAACTTCAACTCGATCTTGTAGAACCCATTTTATTAGTAGACGAGACGGATCATCGAACCCGAGAGATTAATAAACGACGTCCGTATCATTTAAAGAAATATAGCTATCAAATATATCACGTCGACTATCCTATTGAAAAAAGAACTTTAGAAAGTTGTTGAGAGGAAGTCTTCAAACATGAAATCAATCCTAATAATTATAACGTTATAATATTTCACATCGTCAAGGAGATTACTTCCTCTTTCGACATTATCTTTTGATTAGAAAAAGTTACAAATTAAATAATCGTCGGTCAGCGTAATTTAGAAGAAGGCAAAGAAAGTCATTCGCTTTATACGTACATGCAAGTTACATTTCATTAGCGGCATCGCTTTGATATCCTAATAATGACGAGGAGACGCGTTTGTGAATTACCCTTTAAAATGTAATAAAGCACGAAAGGTCGTCGTTAGTGTATCTTTTGAGACGTTAAACCTTGTATCTTCTAATAACGCGTATAAAAATAAAGTTTTAACGCAGCGTCATAATGTTAAGCTATCGGGAATAGAAATTGAAGTAATCGCCTGTAATAGTCGATCTAAAAGCAGAATTTTACGAAAATTTATACGCTCGACGACACCTATTTCTTGCATCTATACTGAATGATGCTTTTAAAGAAACTGGAGGAACTGGATTTATGTATGCCTCTTAATTTTGACGTTTTAAACAACGCTGCTTCTTTATTAATCGATGATACCACTTTAACAACTCCATTAGATCCCCATTTTTCCACAAGTGAAAATCAAAAATAAATGAATCTTTTGGAAACTGTTCTCATTACAAATTGAAAATCATCACTTATAACAGACTGGCGGCTATGTGAGAAACATATTGGATAAGTTGATTGAATAATTATAAAATAAAATGTAGGTATTGAAATTTATATCTTGTTTACAGTATCCTATGAGAACATCTTCTTTTAAAATGTCTTGTTTTGGTAACAAATAATTTTATTGTTAAAATAATTTTGTTTAAAACCGTTAGTTTCGTGGTAAATCGGATTATTTTATGTCCACGCGACTCATCGCACCTTATCGTCGTACGAACAAATTACACTTAATTTCGGCTTCTTGAAAATCGAATCGAGTCCGGAATTAAGATGCGGGAATTTAAACTGACGTTTCTCTTGAGCTGGTCCTCCCGCGACTTCGAGTTTTCTACGTCGAGAAAAGTGTATTCAGACAGGCGGTTCGTTTTACTTCGTTACTCCCGTTAAATTGTGTTAGGAACTTTGCGAGGACCTCCTCGTTTAAAAGGATGCTCGAAATGACGTAACATAGTTTAAATAAGAAAATCTTAATTTGGTGAAAACCTAAAAAAGTCTGAGAGTCATCTATGTCGGTATAGCGTCGATAAAAACTGTGGTGAAGCAAGTTCCATTTTTTATATATCTTCTTTTTATTCTTCTTTTTTTCCTCTTATTTGTTTTTATTTACGTTACATTCTTATATAATCCTTTTAAAGATTCATTGTCGTATAACAAATTCAAGAACTCGACTAATTGAACGCATCGATTATTTATTAAATCACTTTAAGGACTTTTTAAGTAATTCTTCTAACGACGTTTTAAAACTATTTTACGATATTAATCGAGTCGCTATATTTAAACGAAGAGAAACAAATATTTCTGGATCGTAGTTCGTCGATAAAAGCTCCTTCGTGTATTTTCTCTGTAAATTAAGGTACACGTCATATTTCTAGAAGATAGCGAATACCATTCTTAAGAATAGTATCGTTGTGTCACTTAAGAGGCACTCGAGCGGTCTGAAAGGTGGTACTGAAGCGAGCGACTCTTGAAAAAGCAACACTTTCGCATAGTTCCACGAGACACGTATGTACGTACTTCTTTCACTATTTTTAAGAGGGAATAAATTTTTATACAAGATACTCGAAAATCATTTTCTTTCTACTCTACGACCTTCTTCAACAAGATTTTACGAATAGATACGATAACGAAGATAATTCAAAACGTTTTAACTAGTAGAGAAAAACATTAACGAGTTTCAGGTGTGTCTAAGCCATTTACGAAGGAGTAAGATTCGAAGTAATTCGAATCATAATTGTTCAATCACCTTGTCTCTATCTTTCTCTTTCTCTTTCACCATTAGCACGCTTGCCGACGAGAAGGTAGAGCTCGGTATAAAAGTTCGATAAAGCTCACCGGTCGAATCCAATTCGCAGGATAATACCCTAAGCTTACACCTTTATAAAGTTTCCGAAGGTTTTCGCGCGTATCTGTGACGAGGTCTGCAACGTAAAATCCAAGCTCGCACAAAGCTCTCGTAAAACGTCCTTTTTCTTCTTTCTTCGATTTCACCGAGAACGAAGTGTTCCGCGAGAAGAAATTGTCATGGAACTCTCAATAACATTCCCTATCTTTGAAGTTCTTGGTAAGTTTCGCAAAAGAAATTAAAGAAAAATTTATCGATATTCGACATCAATTTTATCCCCTTTTTTGTTATCGATCATCGACCTGTAATCCTATATGATATCTTTATTCTTTTCAGGGAAAAATTAAATTAAAAAAATAACAAAAGAGATTTTACAAATCTATTGAATATGCACATACTTACAAGCGAAACCTTTAGAAAATATCTATAGAATCGATGCTATCGATAATATTCGATTATGTAGATAAAAAGAGAATAATCTACCCTTTACAATGGTCTTGGTTTGAAGTTTCTACGATCTTTGTTTGCGAAGATATTGCTTTCGAAATAACGATATTCATAATTCATATATACATATGCATCTGTAGTATACGCGTAGTAGTAGAGAAGAGACTGTTTACGTTTCCCAGCTGAAAAGCTTGCGTAAAATCCAGGAATTTGTGTAAACCACAAAGTCAATGAGTCTTTAAAGAAATTATATAGGTCGGCGTTTCACTACACCAGTCTTCTATTTACTTTTATCGATTTATTTTATGAAAATATCTCCAAAATTAAAAGTCATAAAGACTTCGAAGAAAAACTGTATTATAGAGAAAATTTTTGCTTATTTTCTCGCTATATTTTTCATAATTTCCTATAAAAGTTAATTTAATCTATTGTTTGCGATAATTGCTTTTTTTAATCTTGTATACATATGTATAATACAAGATGCATAATCATTTAGCAATTTTTATAATCAACTTGTTACAAGAAATTTTATTAAACAGTTTCTCGAAAACTAATTTTGTAATTCATGTCCAGATACAATCATTCTTGTTTTCAGTGTTATGTTGTTCCCACTTTATTGTCACATTACAAATACATATACGTACGTATTTTACGACACAGAATGCCAATTCTTATAAGATAGAATACTACAAGTAGTTGCAATATCACATTTTATGATAAGGACTAGATGACAGAAATTAATTGCTAAGCACTTCTCGATGCATTGCTGAAAGTAGTCAATCTATAGGGTACCAACCAAATTAATTAACTAATACGGTTCCTCTGGCAGAACGGATAAGAAGGGAATGCATTAATCATGTTCGCAGCATAATGAATATCTCGTACGTCGAAGAAAGAATGTAGGGAAGGTAGTAGCGTGCTCAACACGGATAAAGTTTTCCGCGCTGAGAAGTTGTCTAAAGACAAGGTCACGCGAAATTCCCACGGCTAGAAATACCAAGAGAAATTCCAGAGTTTGGTACGTGCAGGTCGTAGCGAAGCCTCCTTCTCTCTCTCTCTCCCTCCCCCCCCCCTCTCTCTCTTTCGATAGAGAGTTTGGATACCCTTTCGCGAAGCTGCTACGTGTGTTCGTTCGAGGATTCGATGTTATCGGCTGCCTACTGACCATTCAAGACCGACTATAATAGCAGGAAAATAAAGGGTGTCGAAGAGGGTGGAGTGCACGAGTTCGGTCATTTGCGTGGTAAGTCGCACGACTGTTATTTACGGATAGCAATTAACTGCTCTCCGATAGGGGCTTGATGAATGGTCGCGGGGCATGGTGCCAAGCAGAAATTCAATTATTTCGAACGTGCTACGTGCAAAAGGACGGCGGTCGAACATATTTTCTCACCAAGTGACGATTATTAACTTATTTGTCTTTTTTTTTTTTTTTTATTTCTTTTTTTGTCTTTTCTTTCCTTTTTACCATTTTCTCCTCATTGCGTATCAAGAGTTAATCAGCTACAAAATAACTTGTTGTACGTAAATAGTCGCGAATGAAATTATGGAAAAATATAAAAGAAAAAAGGAAGGAACATTAAAACGTTTGGGAATATGATTTGATAATTACAAAATCCTGTTAACGTTAATCCATAATGAAAGCGACAGGAACGAAACATCTCGTAGTTATGATTACTGAATATTTAGCGAATATCAATGGCCCGAACTTTCGCTTGTATAACTGGCCATTGTAAAAGGTCATTTTAATGAAACGCAACGATCAAGTTCCAAGCGAGCGATTTTGTGGTTACTGAGCGTTAAACAAATACACCGGTGGCCGATTCTCGCATAGATCAACAAAGAGTTCGCGCTTAAAGGCACGTCAATGAAAGAGAGAAATATAAAAAAAAAAAGAGTAAGAGAAAAGGAGATAGAAAGGGAAGTGATGGTACGATAAATATTATAATTTATGCATCACGAGACATCACGTACTTCCCTCGCGTAGATTCGTATTATATTGTAAAATATATTCCCCTGTGTTACGAATTCCTGTCTTTTTGCTCGCGATATTTCTCGTATCTCTCGTCGGTGTGATATGTAGAATACGCACGAATTAATAATTAACGATTTAATAAAAACGTCAAATTTACACGTTTATTATTTATAGCGAGAAAAAAGGCAATGATCGATTATTCCATTGGCCGTCGGGCAATGAGAACGCCATGTATTTTATATTTCCTACCGTAGACGACGCAACTATCCGAACGATTTCACTGATTAAATTCTTTCTATCTGCTCTCTCGTCGAATGATTCTCGTTTCTCTCTCTTTCTCTTTGTCTCCATCTTTGTTTCTCTCTGTCTTTAGCCCACTCTTTTTCTCTCTTTTGAGAATGAACGAGTTCCACTCTTTATCGTCACTTCTCTTTTCCTCTCTTTTTTTTTTATTTCCTTTTTCTTTTTTCGTTTTTTATCTTTTTTTTTGTACCTACAATCACGAAGTACCACTGGAGAAGAGATTATTTTCCCTTTTTTCTCTCGACTCGAAACGCTTCATATTTCGAACGGCTTACATCTTAAATACGCTTTTGCCGTTTAATCTTCTGTGCTTTATAGGTACCGCTTTTTCATCGGGAATATAAATAAATAAAAACTAAAAAAAGAACAACAAGTCAAAAAGAGGGAGAGAGAGAGAGAGAGAAGGGAGGGGAGTAGGAGAGGAGAAAACCGGTCGAATTCCAATTCCGTTTGGACAACGTCGAGCGCAGCACGATAGACAGAACATTTAATCTCGCGCTATCAATACGGCCAAATTGGCTGGTAAATTATTGATATCGTCCTATCGGTCGACGTATCGATCTTGGACTATACCAAAAGGTTTTCTACTTTTTTTATACTCTTTCGCAAGCTATTCTTTTCGAAATCAGATCCAGCACTTTTTATTCATGGTAGCACTTTTTCTCTTCTGCTTTTAAAATTTTCGAGAGATCATCTTGAAAACTGCTTGACAAATTCGTGGATGGTACGTAACTGTAAATTGTGGTTAGGTCGAGGCTACCATCACCTACATCACTTGACTAGGGTGTTAACTTTTTTGGTGCGACTTTATGGGAAAATTTTACGTCGGACGTTTATTCGTAAGCTAATTAAAGTTAACTGTCTGCTTGCATACATTTACACAGAAAGAAATAGAAACGCATACGCATACGCTTGACTATAGATAAAGTAAGTTAATCAAGAGAACTCGCCAAAAACAAGTGACTTTTAATTCAACTTAATTAATTTTCAAGTTCCCTGAGCGACACATCACGTTCTCTCCATCTATGAGAAAGTTGTGGAGAAGTTCCGAACCATCGAATAACTCCCTCGAGGAATTTTATTCGACCGGTAATGCGAATAAAATAGTGACCTCGTAGAACGCGAGAAGGGCCAGTAACATCGTAAATTCCACGGAGACACAAAAATAGCAAGTTTCGCGCGTATTGTCACGCGCTCGTTGTCACCGACAAAGCACGACGTGTACTCGTCGTTTGGGTACAAAGGGTGAACGCGAGAAGTAAATATTGTAGAATAGCTGTCACACATATCCTTGTTAAAACAGAGATATGTTGAAAATAAATAAACGTTGCATAATAATGGTACAATTTTATTTCACAGATGAAACTCACTCGAACTATTTCAATCGATAAATTCCGATTGTTAACGCGAGAATAATAATGTTCAAACACATAATGGATATAAATACACTCTCATATTTTAACTTCCATTCTTATCGGTAGAAGAATAACGCATCGCGGTGTGCTTAACGAACGCAACGCAATACGAGTTTCCCATTTTTAATCTCCTAATTAATCTCTGGAGGCTACTATGTGATTACGTAATCGGAACAAACGTGAGCCCCGGGACATTATCGTTTTGTCGTATCGCAATAATTCTACCGTCGATCAAATTTTCGAATTCGATTATAACCTATATATATATATATATATATATATATATATATATATATATATATGCACGAATACCTACATATATATCGTGTTACAGTCGTTGGCGGAACTTTAATTTGGGACAGGAGATTTTCAGCACGCGATTTACAAATTTGCTGATTAACCAAACGTTAGTCGTGGCTCGAAAATCTATTTTGAAATCTCAACAAAAGGGCTTTCCAGATATGAGCTTTGAGAGGAAACCAAGAAGTATTTGGAATAACCAATACTAATATATATTTCATATAAATCTGGTGTTATTATTACTATTTATTTAACCTGAATCACATTTATCGCTCACATTCGATCTGTTTATTCGATCTATTTCTTTCTGAAATTTCAATAACGAAACGACTGAAACCTTTTTAAAATCCGATCGCTCCATGAATTTTTTTTCCATTATATTCACGAAATATCATGACCTTACTCTTCTCTCCTAACCCTCCCATTCCTTGGACTTAATACACAATTTAAATGCTGATTCTTTCAAAGGTTCGTTATTTGTTGTAATTCAGCGCTTAAATCGTACTTTAAGGAAAGTTGGAAGTTACCCAAGCTGGAGGAGGATCGTAGTTATCGTCCTCTGCTACTCTCAAGAACAGTAGGCGCAGCGAGGTGAACGAACTAACTACGAGTCTCATCTCCAGTTCTCTCTCGTTGTTCTTAGAAAATAACATACCATTTTTATCGTTTTTTAAGCAAAATTTACTTTCATTTACCCATATATCCAATATCGCTGTCTTATTCTTATCATCATTTATAAATTCTATCTGATCCATATAGTTCAAACATAAGTTCGAACTTTTATTTAAACACGCATTTTTTATGTTAATCAAAATTAGACAGAAGAAAATCAGAAAATGTATCAAAGAATCGATGATAGATGATTTTTATCTCAAAGAATCGTATACACAAATAGAGATAGAGAAAGAAAGAGAGAGAGAGAAAGAGAGAAAAATAATCAAACGATAACAGAGTAAGAAGCGTCGAAGGCTTATGCTAGAGGCGAAGAACTATGGCAACAAACTATGGTAGCTCGAGTACTTTACTATTTTCAAAATATCCTATAACGAATACCAACAGCGTGGCGATAACGCCAAAAGTGGTAAACTATGAAGCTACCATTATCATCTCACGGTGCCTGCTTCCGCATAATATTAGCCGCACGATTCTTTAACAATTTATATTCTGACACAGTGATGAAAAGAACAAGAATGAACCAGGTTAACGTTATCAGTCAAGGAATGTTTTTCTCTCATTCCTTTTATCTATCTTTATCTTCTCCTTGATTGAGAATACAAAAATTTCGTGAGCTACGTGAAAAGGAACATTTTTCTCTTCGTCGAAGATAATTAAAAGGTTTTTCTCAGTCAATGAGAAAAGCAAATAATGGGAATGGAAAATTGTTCCGGCAGAAAAAAGAGATTTAGGTGTATCTATATGTGTGTATATCTATATATATGTATATATATATGTGTATATATGATATATATATATATATTTCTCTTTTATTTTTTTATTTTCTCTTTTTATTTTCTCATTATTGTTTCTTATGTTTCATTGAAATAACATTACAAAAAAATTCTATTCCATTAACCAAACGTATAATTTAAATAAGATCATAAATTTCCTTTAAATACAGTGTTTTAAAAGAATGTTAACATACAAACGAACAACATTGAGAAAGCAATGGTAAAAATGAAACTCCAAATGTGGAACGATCAGTTTGATGCTTACTTTTGCTCGACATTCGTTGAACGTTAAACACGGAGGAACGCATTGTATACACAATCGACTCCTTGAAAAGACGTTTCGAAAGTCGCAAACGCTTTCTTTCTCTCTCTCTCTCTCTCTCTCTCTCTCTCTCTCTCTCTCTCTCTCTCATATACACTCTCCCTCGTTCCCTCTCTCAAGTGTATCTTGAATCAGTGCTTCGAAATTCAACGAAGAGGGAAGGAGAATTGCAGGAGCTACTTGAACAGGACGGACATTATGGACGAGCAAACATTCTGACAAATAGAAGGAAAGAGAATGGGTACACACATACGTACACTCATACACATTTATCCAAGTAAATAGGTACAAAGTCACACGAAGAGAAAGAAGGAAGAAGGTTGGTTCGTGTCGCCGGTTGGCGTGACTTTCGTGCAACTACGAGTTCCAAGTAATGATTACCCGTTCGCTCGCAGGATCAAGAGTACAGTCCTATTAGTACCAGTCCTTTTCTACTTTTCAAACGGTCTATATGTCCGAATATAAACTCACGCATTGTTCAACCCTTATCTCTTTTCTATGAAAAACGTAAGAAATTTTTATTCGCGATAAATATAATCCAATTCTATGGAATTACTTCTTTATAATTTCGTGTTAATTATTTTATTATATTCGACAATAAATCAATGAGAAAAATGTTTTTAAATACTCTATCTTATATAAAACTATAATTCAAAAAACTGAACAATTTTCGCAGTCAACGCACGTGCATATACCTACGTACTTATATGTATGTATGGTATTTAATATAAATATACATATAAAAATACATACATATATGTATTGGGATTGAATAAATCAAGCAACGTAAAACCCTTTGGTCGGCTAGCTAAGATCGAACGACCCTATTCCAGTGACTCTCACTCCCTTTCTGTTTCCCTCGAAGAAACACACGAATACTCAAGCCTTTCGTGACGAAGCTACCCTCTCTCTCTTTTTCTCTCTTTCTCTCTCTCTCTCTCTCTTTCTCTTTCGATCTTTCGCTCTCTCCCTCTCTTTCTTCCTCTTTCTCTCTCTCTCTCCCTCTCTCTCTTTCTTTCCCTTTTCCTGATTCTTACCCTCGAGCATCGTTTTCACGAGGAAACTCGTTAACACAAGAAGGGGAGGGAAAGAAGCAGCGATACGAACAGGAAACTCGGAAGAGTGCGCGACCTTGAAGATTACGAGAGCTAAGAGTATAAGAAAGAGGAAAAATAAGAATAATAGAAAGAGATGGAAATAATGAAGAAAGAAGAGAATACGACGGCGAATTGAAAATAGATTTCGTTCTATAATAAAAGCTCCGTGAAACAATCGGATTCCGATCTGCTGATTTATCGTGCTATAAAATATCCGTTCAAATTGTTCGATGAGAGGGTGCCGTTAGTTGGAACAGTACTGAAGTAGTATTAGTCGTCCATTTTGTCAGTACATCACATAAACATGTATATATATATATATATATATATATATGTATATATATTTATGTATATATATGTATATATATTTATGTATATATATGTATATATATATATATAGTAGTAATAATAATGATTTATTTTACGATCGGCTAGGTCACGTTCGACGTTGCTTTACGATTATCAGTCCCATGGTAGCAGTTTCGATCAGGCCTTCTCCACTGAGGATGGAGAAGGACGATACGTTTAACGGGGATGATATTTATATTCGTACCACCAACAGAAAATAATCTTTCTGTTTTCGAAAATAAGAGCCATGTTACTGTTAAGTAAAGATTGAAAATCTATCTATAGATATTGATCTGTTGCAATATTGGTGAGCGTCGATTCTCCTAAGAATAATATCGATGATACCGTCGAATGTTTTCTTTTAATTACAGTTTTTTTCCATTTAGGACATCTACTTCCATCATATTTTACAAAGTCTCCAGCCACGATCATCATATCTTCGTACTTCGCTTTCGCACGGCTTTCAATTGGAAACTCAATTTTAAATTGGTAATGCGAACCACCAACTCAAAGTGCACAATAGCTTTCATGGCAGCAAGGAAAGAAAAAGAAACGAAGGGAGAAGCCTGGGTGAAGACGCGAAAGAAGTCACGCTATTTCGGTGCACGCGCCGATCACGGAAAGGCACGTGCGCCTCGACGCACCACGTCGTGACCCGATAAAAGGCACTCGAACGTTTTAGGATCCATTAAGCAGCACGAATAGGCCGTAAACATATAAAACAGCTTCTCTTGCGGCTATAGAAAATGGTCGAAGCAACATCTTGCAACTTCAGCCGACGAAGATAAGCTGTGAAAGGACAGCAAGATATCGTCATTGAAGGCAACCACTTTCACCACCTTTCCTTCTTTAGACAAAATTACAACTTTGGACGATATTGCATTTTTTTCTTTTTATCGATGCTTCTGTGTGCCAAGTACCATCGCACTACTATTCTTTGAATATCCAACCGATCGAAACTCTTACCTTCTTCCTCTTTATTTTCATTGATACAACTCTTCCCTTCAAGGTATCCCTTCAAAGAATTAATCGATAACTTCGTTACAATGTGTATTTCGATTCTTATCTTTGTTATCTTTTTTCTCTTTTTATTTTTGTCATTTTATCTATTTCATCTTTATTTATTTTTATAATTCGGTTTATCCGAAACATTCGTCGATCTCTCTATTAATGTCTATTTATTGTTCTCTTAGAAAATGCTATCTCTTTCTCCGTGAACTTTAAATCGATTATATTCCTCCCCATTTCAAAATGTTTTTGTCTATAAATAAACGTCTTGCTCGCAATGGTTTTATTCGAAATATTAAAACAAGCTTGGTAGAAAGAGGAAGATCCAGTAATTGTTGGCCCACTTACCGAGCTATCTGCCACGATTAGAGGAAGCCATGTCGGATTTTCATGCCGAATAATACGATGATGCCTCGGTTTAACGTTCACGATGCGTTTCTTATTTAAAATCTAATTAGCTTATCCATGGATAACATACAAGTTCTAATTTTAAGGATGAGAACACCGCATTGCGACACTCTATCCTTTTACTAAGCTTTCGTCACGTAAATTCGGGAAAGAAATTATTAGAAGGGAGATTCGGGCATTCGACTTTTTCGAGAATGTGAGTACTCTTTGGTCCGAAAAATTCAATGAAATGTTCTTCGGAGCTCGTTATCTCACCTCCTCGACGACCAGACGCACCCAGCGCGTCCCCTGCCATTCCGATCGAAGCGTTCGAGCAAGAGAGGTCACTTCGCTTTGCTCTCAATTCGCCGGACCGTGGAAAATAGCTCGACGACCGTAGAACTCCGGAAGACCTATCTCGTTCGCATGCTCGCTCTCATTCTTTTTTAACGTATAGTATGAAATTTAAATTTTAACGCTATCTTTTATATTTCGTTCTAATTATTTGCCATTAATTATATAAAATAAGAAACACAAGTATAACATTGAACAATTAACAATGTGTTTAGACGTTGACTCTGAAAACGTATTATGGAATAAGTGATAAAACGTATCATGCATAGATCAGTCTTTATACATTTTATATCATAAGTACTTTTTTGGATCGGCTAAAATATTAATATTGATGTAAATGTACATATATGAGTGCCATGAACGGGCAAATCGATTCTTGAAAGTAACTTTCTTTTAGTTTTCGTAGATTTTTTTATTGAATGAAGTCTAACTCGTATTTCTTATATGTACTATACTTTTTATATACGGTACTAAATAATATTTTATATAATGATAATTATGATTATCGTGATAGTAGTAGTATGTATGTGAGAGAAGGTAGAGTAGAATCATGTGTGAGTGAACCATTTTGAAAAAAAATGTCAAGCGACCACTTGTGTTATAAAGTCACATAATATCGTACAGTGTCATATATAATTGTGTAAAGTTGCATCGAGTAGCATGTAAAGGTATGTAAACTCTATGTTATTCAAATATATTCACTTCTTTGATATTACTCAAGTACATCATTCACCAGCCTCTTATCTCTTATAACTTGCTATCAATTTATTAATGATGTCGAGAGGTTTAAGTATATTTGTTTCCAATTTAACGGTTACTTCTTTGAATACAGATATACAAAGAAGTTTAGTTTTTTATTACCATGTTCAAATTGGATTATCAAATAATAATGATTATCTGTACGTAATAACAAACCTTTTTTTACCAATCATCCAGCTGTGCATTTTTAAAGGAAAATAATTTATTACCATCCAATCAACAAGTATCCATCGCATGATTATGGACTTATGTAAAATGCAAACTTTACGTTCCGGTTCCGTATTATCCGGTGAAAAATACGGAAAATTGGTCGTTCGAGCAACAGAATAGATAATTTATTGAAACCTCACGTCATTCTTTCATAGATGATACAGATGATTCCGAGAGGCGTCACGCAATTGAACGATATTCGGTCCGATATTCAGCTAGAGGTAATTATTACGGAAAATGGAGTGGGGCGTGGCACGATATGTGCTTGTTGAATGACGATAAACGACGTTAATTTTCGATCGTTAATTACCTTTCGCTCTTCTACTCGCCAGAAGCTCCGACCAATAACTCGTTAATTAAACAAATTATTAACATAATCTAGTTGTTGTCGGTGACTGCAACGATATCCGAAAGAGCAACATGAAAAGTATATAGAGAGGAAGAGAAAGAGAAAGGTGCAGTGGTAGAAAAAGAGAAATATATAAATATGTGTGTGTGTGTGTGTACAGAGAGAAAGAGAGAGAGAAGAGGGTAGCTACCCTCCAGCACACGTTCGACACTTACATTGGATATCCATTTCCTTTCTCATTGTTTCTCGTTCGCGAACGAAAATGGCGCGAAAATAGGGCTGTGAGTTAACTTTGCGACGGCATTCGAACGGCATTCGAACGGCACGTAACGACGAGATGGAAAGAAAAAAGTAAAAAAACACAGTAAACGAAAATATATACCGAGTCGTTAATACGAGTCGATGTAACGATCGCAAAATCTCTACATTCTCTCTCTCTCTCTCTCTCTCTCTCTCTCTCTCTCTCTCTCTTTCCTCTTTTTGATTTATTCGTTTAGTCGGCCCGTTGTTGTTGCCTACAAGGCACGCATAAATGCGAGAAATAAAAAGCAACGAAGCGTTGAACTCTCGTATAATAAAACCAACAAAATTTGTCGTTTCATACGAGTCGAGATTTTTTAGTCGTCTAGAGAAAAGTAAAATAGATCATTTGGGACGATATCATACAAATACAGACTGTCCAACCTTATAATATATTTGTTTTTATAATAAAATAATTAAACGAAATCACAGAAACGTTATGCGGATATACGTATATGTATTAAATGTTTTAGTGCTTCATCATAGAAGATGGAACAATTTACACCCTCCTTTCTCCCTTCCTCTCCTTGTTCCTTGACTTGGAATTCTCGACGCTGAATGGCACGGAACGCAGGTACATGGTGGCACGAAATCATATAAAACGGCCAAACTCACCGACAAATCGTGCCTCCTGCTTATTTCGAACCGAATCATTCTCTCTCCATTTTCTGCGAATCATTTCGAGCCAAGATTTTCTTCCAGACCCTGCTCGTAATGGAATATGCTTTCTTCCACTCTCGACTTCTCCCTTAGCATTTTGCTTTCAGAGGAAGAAGAAAGAAAAAGAGAAAGAGAATGCAAAAGAAAAATAAAAAAAGAAAAAAAGGGGTGAGAGAAAGAGAAAGAGAGAGAAAGACCGTCTACGTTTAAACCTTTTTGTTCGTCGAAGAAACATCTACCCCTTTCTATTCCACCACCCTACTACCTTCTCTTTCTGCCTCTTATTCTGTTTCTCTCTCTCTCTCTCTCTCTCTCTCTCTCTCTCTCTCTCTCCCCATCTCCCCCTCTCTCTTTCTTTCTGTTATGGCTGTCGCCGTCGTAAGGCAGGCAACTTGGCGTGCAATTTGTTTAACATAACAAAGCCACGTGCAGACTCGACACGTTAATTGTCGTACCCCTCTCCGCGTGATCGCTCGTTCGCTGGCTTTTCGCGCTTGATTTATTTGACTTTTGCCTTCAGCAATATACAAAAGGGGGCTCCAACGGTTGCCGTTACTGCGATAGTAACAGGAATCTGAGTCGTCTGTGGAAAAACGTGAATCGAGTCGGTGCTACTGATTGTGAGAATACTAGGGTATACAGAGTATACCAGTGATGGTGATGACGACGGTAAGCTCGAACAAGAAAGGTGTTCCGTTCCATTAGGAATGAAATTCCCCGTCAATTAGAAAATCAGTGAGAAAGAGAAAAAGAGAGAAAGAGAAAGAGAGAAAGAGAGAGAGAGAGAGAGAGAGAGAGAGATGAATACGTGGGACGAATCGAATATCGGGAAGCGTGCGTTTCCATTATGCGCATCGACTCTTCGAATAAACAACGAGGGGGAAAAGCTTTCGATGTAATCGTCGTCTCTATCTGTGCTGCTCGTAAATTGATCGATTAATTAAATCCGCATCACCGAGGGAGAACTCGGAGAGAAAAGAGAAAAGGCTCGATACCGTCTGAGAGGTATGAAACTGAGAATAACGACTTTTTAAACAATATTACGAGAACGCGTCCATATTTCTTTTTTTATATTGTATTCTAGATAGCTTTGAAATTGTTTTTAGTCGAAATGAAATATTCCATTCGACGACGAGAAAATATATATCGATTCGCAGAATATTTTTGTAAAGGTCATTATATTAATCAATTTCGTTGTAACAATAAATAATCCGACTGGTTCTCGTTATTTTTAAAAGAAGGATTAAAAACTAGATGGATTAGTGGAAAACGTCAACGTTACAAAAGAATTGTAACGGAATATCGTAGACAAAAGAGAACGCAGAACGAAGTAGAGTAGATATTACGCATAAGCGATCCTCGGAAATGGGAATTTTACGGTGGAAAGATGAAAGGACATTGCGATCGTTTTATTTCTTAAGAGAGAAAAAGGGACAGCTGGGCTGTGGAGGCAAAAGCGAACCGTTCGTCACTGTCCGCGCCACTCGATTATTCGACAAATTCGCTTTGACTGGAATCTTTTGTTTCTAACCGTTGTCCAAAAGAAAGTAACCCGTTCGCATCCTGGACAATCTGCTCCCCTATAAATCCTCGACAAATGTTTGAAGGATCTGCGTTCTTCCATTCAATTTTCGCACTTTATCGTCCAGGTTCTTCGATTCCGTCCTATCACTGTCGAGAAAACGTAAAAAGTACCTCGATAATGATAAAATAAAAGGAATACAGAATATCCGATTTAAAACCGAACGCTTAAATATCTCCTCTTTGTTTTTCATTTAATTTATTATGATTTATGAAACAATTAATGTCGACCATGAATTCAAAATACGTCATGCGGTCTAAAATTCCCGTGAACTTACAACTCTTACATTTCTTTCCGTACAAACGTAATTTATTCCGTTCAGAGTACAAACATTGTAACGACAAATCTTAAATTATTATTCGTCCAATGAAACAATTTTGTCTCGTGTTGACGATATAACTTTTTTCTTTTCTTTTCTTTATAATACTGAATCTAAAAGAAATATCTAGGTGTTGAATTTTATATAGGATATCCTATGTGACGACATTAAAAGCCGAAATTGCGCTAACTATCAAAAGTAGCAACTATTTTCTATCACACACGACACACATGCTCGTTCGCAATAAAATAACGAAATATCGAGCCGGAATAATTCGACTTTCCGATTGAAATTCAATGCACGAAATCGCAACGCGGGCAAATCGGCGATCCAACGTTTCCACAGAAGTACCTCATCAAGCGCTGCAAAGCAATTATTTTGGATGCAGAGAAACGAAACGTTTTGTCCGCCGCAGGCCGCACATCGTTCGTACTTTCCGCGATGCGGATAAACGTGGAACGTGTTCTACGTAGAACGCGTATACCTACCTATGTTACAAAGAGAATAGATGAAACACCGTTCGAATTGATTCTGGCGTCGTCCTGGCAATGCCCGAGTTCCGCGTCATTTAGCCTGCTTCCATATTGCGAAACATAATGTCGACATTACCGCGGCTAAACCGCGCGCCGCTTACCGGATGGCTCTCGTCTACGCTCGAGTTACCCGCTACAATTTTACTCTTGGATCAAATATCATCGTTATTTGCCACAAAACGTAAAGCGTTTATACGTAGATACATAGATACGTACGATTACTTGTTTGCAATATTTTTTATCCATGCGGTATATATATCGATCCATTCACAAGGTCTCTTTGATGCACTCGGCACAGGCATAAACGTGCTCCGATTTCACCGATCCTCATCATTTGTTAATTCCTCATGTTAAATATTAACCGTGAAACATTTGATCTCCCTATGCTTTGAAAATGACGACGAAAAAATGAATAGAAAAATAGGTAAGAAATTTCTCTAAAAACGCGTAATAATTATCTGCAATTGTCATCGTCGATGAAAAATACTCTTAAATTTGCTCTTTATCGAGAATCGCTCGTAATCGATTAATGCTCTTCATAGGAAACAGAAGAAGAGACATCCCAGAAGAGGAAACAAAAACGAAAAACAAAAAAATGCACGAAATGTCATTTAATTTCTATTTCTAATACTAATTATGTATTACGAGTTCTATTAAAAGGTACTTTCGAGTAAACAGAATGTAAAAGAAAAAATCGTTATTCCCCCGATACTTGGCAGCGATAGTCGAGGTAATACTTCTATTTCTTGGATTTTTATTAATGAAAAAGAAAACCCCAGGAGAAATTAAAAATGTTGTCTCGACTAAGACTGCTGCCAGTAAATCAATTTTCAAAATACATTACGGAACAAATTTCAAGAAATTGTAATACTTCTATCACCTCCGACTTAAAATTTCAACCTTTAAATATCCTTCAAGGCAGTGAAATATTTAATAGCAGTGCCAAAAAAATAAAAAATCTCGATCTCCTTCGAAACTTCAAAACAGAGACGGTAGCATTAAAAAATAGTAAAAATCCCTTTGATAGAACAAAATTTTCATTTTTCTTAAAAGACATCGGAGTCAGGAATATTCTGAACGAAGTAAAGAAGAAAAAGAATAATCTTGTAACACCAATAATAATGAGAGAGAAACACAAGTAATCGATCAAAATTCATATATCATTTCTCTTGATTATTAGAATAGTTAATTAAGCATGAAATTATGTCGATAGAGATACTTGGAGTACAGAAATTTATCCACTAACGGAAATAGAGGCAGAATTGTACGAAGTTCAACATAAGATGGATCCATACTATGCGGAAATTATTTATCGGAAGATTTCAACACCCGACGTTATCGTATTAGAAAACTTTAATACTTCGGGACCTATATTATGGAACTTAATTGAATAGAATACTATTAATTAATGACATTAAATTTTTTTTTCTTAGAAGAATGTTTAAAATGAACTTATACGTATGTATATTCTAGTCTGTAAACATTCAACTTGTACTCGAAATAATCGCATACAATAATACAATAGATTTTTTTATTAAAAGAAGAAAAAAAATTGTTCCAAATAATAAACATGAATAAAAAATAAATACAAAGAATTTTCTTTTTCTTCGATCGTGAACGATCAAAATTCCGATGGAAAATTTTAAAAGTAGACCAAGAATAACAGGAGTAGCATACAAGTTTGCTAGCTTACCGAGTTGCAACACTCATAATGGAATATTCAAATATTCAAATACTGGAATGCTCGAATACGATTAGTCGAAAATTTTCCAAGCTAGAGAGCGCTTTAAGATAGCTTCACGAATACTAATAATTGTTCGCATAATTCGTACTAAAACGGTGTGAGATTTTTTTCTTTCTCCTGTTTTGCATATGACGGCGATAAATAAAAAAATGAAACAATAATACGTCGGGGAGTAGGCGTCATACATCGACTTGCCCGAAGGCCGTGACGATGTGGAAAATTCACTTTTCAAGTCGGAAAAGGTGAAAATGAAATAATGCTGGGAGTTCGGAACAATATGCTCTCACACGTTTAACTTTTTTCTCTCTCTCTCTCTCTCCCTCTCTCTCTCTCTCTCTCTCTTTCTCTCTCTCTCTCTCTTTCTCTCTTATCCTTCCTTTTCCTCTATGCAAAGTAAGTTTCACTGGAAACATAATTCGACGAAAATTCCTACGTCTAAAAATATAATATACAATATTACATAATATAATATATTTAATTTTCTAACTCTCATAAAAAAATGTGTCTGTCGTATCGTTAGATTATTCTGTACTTCTGAGGAACCAATAATCCTATACCACCCAATTAATTAACGAGGTATCGAAATCTATCGATTTCCACTCTGCCCATTAACGTTTCAAGCGAATATCGGTCGCTGTAACCACACCGATAATATATAATAATGCGATACGTCTCATTTTCTATTGTTCGTAAATTCTCTTTTTTCTCCCTATTTCTATCTTTTTAGAGGACACATTGCATTGTAGAATATTAACGAGCGTTCGTTATCGTTTCCACGAAGAAGTAGGCAAAGGAAAAGAAAAAGATGAAGAAGAAAGTTATAACGCGACGAGGGCGTTCACTCGATAACGGCCGATGCTTTTGAATTCACTGGGAGTTAAACTCGAACCTCATCTTCTCTAGAGGTCTTAGTTTCAATGAAGCACTCTCCGCTAAGGTTCGTTTTCTCTCTCACTCTCTTCTTCTCTCTCTTTCTGTCTCTCTCGCTCCCTCATATACCTCACTCATACTCACGTCAGGCCATCTTTTCAAGAAAGTCTTCGAAGCGTTCGCACTTTAACGAACGTGAGTCGTCCCAGAAAATCTGGCTCGATATGCATCATTCATCTATCCTAATCCGTAAGAGCGAGCAAAAGTTGCACAAGTTTTGTGTAAAAAGAGTGAGAGGGAATCTCGTCGGTCTAACTTACGGTCGCGTTTAATTGCTCGATGACTCAAACTCTCGTTATACGATCGTTGTAAAATTCACCTCTATTAGAGAGAAGAAAAAGGAAAGTTGCTCTTAAGAAGTGATGGAAGAAGACTCGTTTCTCATTCGATAGCTAGAACGTTCCCTCTCACAATCAGAAAACTTTCAAAGCGATCTCGTATGACACGCTTCACACTTTGAGAAGCAAAACTGGAAGTCTGCTTCGCATGCAGCACGGATGCTACACACTCCTCTTCATCTTTTTTCTCTTTCTCTTTTTCTCTCTCTTTTTCTCTTTATCTACCTATCTATCTATCTATCTATCTATCTATCTATCTATCTATCTTTCCTTCACGTTCCGATTTCATACTCTTACGAAATTTCGGTGAAAGCTTCTTTGATCTAGGAATCTTCGATTTTTGAATTTTATTTTATTTTCTCCAAGGAATTTGATGAGACCAAAGAGAATGGCAATTCCTTCGCTGTCGGACGTGTTACTTATTTTAAAATTCTATAAATTAAAAGAAAAAGAAAAGAAAATCTATTTTCAGCTTGCTTTTCATTATAAATATTAACAGCTTAATTTTCGGTTGATCAAGCCGCGTGTTTCAATTTTTACGAGATAGACACTAAAGGAAATCTCTCGAGAAAACAATTAACACGTATGCATTAGAATGAATTTACCTGAGCGTTCGCACTTTAACGAGTACCGGCTAGCCGTAGTACTCTAAAAACTGTAGGCAATATAACCTACGTTGCAGGTATGCGTCAGTGCTTGGCCTACATGTCGAGGTCGTGGCGCTCATTATAGCAGTCCCTTGTGTCGCGATGTTGCTATCGTCGCTTCCTATTATTACTGCTAGTCAGGCTCGTATTAATCGTCCGGAGAAGAAAAATGAAGTATTTTAAGATCGTGATGATAATCTCAAGATTTAATAAATGAAGCTGTCATCTGCATATCAAATTTCATAAAAATATAAGGTACACCTTTTATATAGAATTTTGAGTAAAAATTTATTTCCATCGTAGTATTGGTTTCCTATTTTATGAGATTCTATATAAAAAACTGTCAACGATTTAAAGGCGAAAGAAGGTCGCAGTATATCTCGCCTAACGTTGTCGAACTCAATTTCCCTGGAGGAGAAGGCAAAAGGGAACGGCGATGTTAATCCCTTGGCTAACAAGTAAGAGCGAATACATGCGAATACATGCGAGTGTGTTGCTAGTAACTTCTTGTAAGTGTTTGTAAATGGATTTACGTGGAATTGATTATGAATTATAACAGCTTAGGTTATCGATCGTATGAGAGATGGTAACGAAGACTACGATTTACTAGGCTATAAAATAAACGAAGTCTATTTTTACTCTTTTTTTGGGAATAGAAAAAAGACGTAATAAATCTTTGACGATGGATATGAAAGAAACTTGGAAGTATTAACGTTCTGAAGATTGAGATATTGCGAACGCGATAAGGATAATATGAAGGATTAAATGGCGCACGATATTCTATTCATACAGGTTGAGAAAAGCGATTGAGAAAATTGAAGATGTCGATCGTGGTCGCGTACGACGATGACTCGTTTCAAGCGTATCCACGAACGTCATATCTTCTTTCTTACTTTCTTTCTCTCTCTCTCTCTCTCTCTCTCTCTCTCTCTCTCTCTCTCCCTCTTTTTCTCTCTTTCATTCTTCCGTCACTCTCTTTCGTCTTCGCCAATATGAAAATTCAATTCCACGGGAATCGAAAAGACGTTCGATGCAGCAACATCGGCACCTTTTTCCATTCTCGGCGCACGTTGCTTACATCTTCGTACATATGAAATACGTAAATATAAAGAAGACATGATACGACATATATGCGATACGCAAGAGAGAAAAGAATAGAAAACGATCTCGGAAATACTACTTCGGATTAAGTTAAGCTTTGATTTTTCAATGTCTTCGACAACATGTTGCCGTATTTTTAACGATGTTTTAATATCATACAATTCTTGGAAAAATAAATATACGCTCAACGAGTAACACTCATAAATGAGCAATTACGATAAATAATCTTCGACGAACGTAATGCGAGTGATACTTACATAATTCGATGGATTTGAGTTTAAGTTTCACATTAAAAAGGGGTGGTCGATTCAAGGCGGATTTCCAAAATTTCTACGTCATTCCGGTAGGTGGTATATAAGGTCAGAGAACTCGCATGGCCTCGACATTCGAGGTGGAAACACGGCGAACTCGTAAAGGTAACTCCCGCTCCATAAATTTCGAGCGGGTTTAACATTCTAAGGCTAATGCCACGAACCCCGGGATGATTTCAGTTAAATTTAATTGCCACTTTATTCCCAAGAACTCACCCTAATTCTATCTATTCTCATCGTGTTAGGAACGTAAGGGGTGGGTCGCGATATTTGTTAATTAACGATATTTATTATACTGTTTCAAATACTAGTGTCGTTCTCGTACTTTTCGGTAGCTATCCCAAACGGGAAAAGAGTCGTAATTTCCGAGTTCCTCTTCGAAGTTACCCTCCCATTCTTTCCTCGCCCATTCCTGGTCCCGTCTAGTTTTCGTTAACTCCAACCGAGTTTAGATTATTACCTCGACTTTTCTCCTCTCGGCATTCTCGGTCGTCGGTTTGCCAAGAGCAAAAGCGAAAATTGAGTTTACCCTCCCTTTTTCACAGAATACTGCAGAAAATTGAACGGGCTTCTAATGATTTCGCGTTCCACCCTCTCCTACCTGTTTATATCGTATTTATAGCGACTACGTGCCTTCTACGTTCGGTGTTCGGACTATTTGCTTCTGCAACGATCCGAATCGAGAAGGGGCGAGAGCGAAAAGGAACGCATTATAAATTATTGAATTTCGATGGTTACCCGATCTGTGTGAGAGTAGTAATAAGAGAAATAAACAAAAAATTACAAAGCGTGAGAGCAACGTAAAATATAAAAAACGCTTGGAAAGAAAATCGTAAAAACAGAGAAGAGAGAGAGAGAGGGAGAGAGAGAAAGACGAATAGCTAAGACCTTCGTTATTCTAAACTCGCTTTTTATAGCATTTGTAGTTAGAGAGACCATCGGGATAATTTTATCCTTTGAACAAATACGATGTAGACGAGATCGTCGAGAATTCTAATGAGAGAATTGTAAAATCGACAAGGTGAACTCGAAAAAGAATGAAAAAGACAGAGATGGCTATGAAAGATTGATTAATTACATTAATCTCGTTTGTCGGTACTTGTTCTCGTAAGTTGCTCTCTAGAGAATATTCTTGGCCGCTTACGTAAATTTACTTGGTAAGGACAACGAAGGGAAGAGGAAAGAACAGGCAGATGGTGAGAGAAGGATAGTAAGACGGAAGATTAATCCCTGCACGTGGTCAGGACCGTCTGGACAAGCTCCTCTGCTTTTACGGTTTCGAAGAAAATCGTCCTTTACGAGAGGACGAGAGATCACTGCGCAAATTTGGTACGGACCACGTAATCTCTTGTCACTTTATGCCAACGAGATATCCGACATGAGAATGATAGGGAGCAAAGTTAAGAGCTAAATCATACATGAAAGAGATTTTTCTACGATTATTTCTACATTTTATCGGACATTTTGCCGTGATACCAGTATCATGAAAAGAAAATTTTCTATGGAACTTTTATTACATCAGAAAACGTGACTTGTAATCTCTCTAAAGAGGATTTTTCTTCGATTCGAGAGAGCGAAAGCTTGCGAGAAGAAAAGAAAGAAAGCTGTCTACGAATTCTCCTCGTATTTTCTTCGCACGATCGCTCTCCTGACTTCCTTTTCGATTCGCCACGAGTTAATATCCGGTCTAGGTGCTGGTAGTATATACCTGCGGTGCTTTCGAAATTATTTAACCTTCAAGACGGTTTTATTTCTCTAACGAAAGGAGAGAAGATAAATTTAAAATATCCGAATTTATTTTCAGCATGTTCAACTAGACATGATAAAATTATATTATGTACAACAGACATATGTCCATATTATTGCTTGTTAATCTCATCATAAGATTCATTTTGACTTAAATCTAGACTGACTAAAAACGGTGTCACGTCGCTGTGGAAACATTTATCTATATTGGGGATATGATTAGAATACGATTTCAAAAAAAAAATAGTCATATAACATCTTAACGTCTTAAAACATATAACGAATGATCATAAGATATCTATTAATCGTCTATTAATTAAGAGGTTTATTGGTTATGATGTCTATTAATTAAGACGTCTATTTATTACTTACATTTAATGGAAAGATAAGATCATGTTATAAAAATATAGTTATCCTAAATGATATAAACGATTTTCTTTAAATCCTGGCTTATCTCGAAACAAAATAAAGGTCACGAGTATGCTATTTCACGCATACATATACATACCCACACGAAGACGTACATAGACATATACGACGTAGAGATCGATGGTATCTTGCAAGCGAACTATTGTGGCTTCTAGCGGATACATGCTAATTCATCCTTTAATGGTGCAAAGGTGGTTCCGGAGAGTTACAGTATTCGCGGAAGGAGAAGCACGAGAAGAATGGCAAGAGAGAAGGGATGAAATAGGAGGAATAGACGAGGCAAGCGTCGCCGGGTTTCCACTTGGTAACAAGGGATACCGAAAGCGCGATTATTCGACCGCGAAATTGTCCTGAATGTCACTTCCTAGCCATCTTTCGTCCTCTCTTCTTCCCTTCGCTTTTCTCCATCCCTTCCATCCACCAAGCAAACCCTCCTCTTCGTTCTACGAGACACTTCACCCACATCCCCCGCTTCTCCCGATGGCACTTGTCGTAGTTCGACAATCACAACAAAATATACAACAAAATCGTGATAGAAGAAGAGATAGAACGACAAATTGACGAGGGTGGCACTATTGTCGAGGGGTGGCGAACGCACAACAATACAAAGCATCGCGAAACAATGGTCAGGAATTTACACAATTGGCGCGATCAAAACGACCGTGCAAACCTACGTTTCTGTCTCTCCCTTACCCAACCACCCTTTGCAGAGCCCTCCACGGGTAGGTGAGAGACACGAAGCAACATGTTTTTGGTTTTATAGATGCGAGTATTCGAAAAAGCGATTTTGCGAGACCGGCAGGTGGAACTGGAGATGGCGGGGGAGAGAGAAAAAAGAGAATAGGATCAAACAAAACGGGCGGGAAACATGCAGGAAGAAAAATTGTTCGTGTAGCCGGTATATAGGCGTTGGTAAGTGTGCGAGGGAGAAGGAGAGAGAGAGAAAGAGACAGAGAGAAAGAGACAGAGAGAAAGGGAGAGAGAGAGAGAGAGAGAAAGTTGGCGCAACAGAGCGGCAGCTGCATCGCATCAACGCGCTATTTTTGCCTTTCTATTTTTATCCTCCGTACCGTCCTCTCTCTCTCTCTCTCTCTCTCTCTCTCTCTCTCTCTCTCTCTCTCTCTCTGTCTCTTTCTCTCTTTCTTTCTCTTTATTTTTCTCTTTTTTATTCTCCCCCCCCCTCTCTCTCTCTCTCTCTCTATCTCTCTCTATCTCTATCTCTCACTGCTCCAGATCTCGACGCTTCATTCCGCGGACCTCTCCCCACGCGATTTACCCTTTGAATTGAAAAAGGCTCCCATGCCTGCCGGCTCGCCGGATTCGATCGAGGTGTTTTAACTCTCCCCTTCAGCTCGCGTCTGGAACGTTGCGGATACTGTGGAGGTTGCCTTCGTAGTAAAGCCTGTTGGAGTCTCGTGCCAAGGTCGACGGCGATGGAAAAGCCACGAAAAGCTTCTTCAATATCCATATATCTATCCTTTCTTCTCCTTTCTCTCTTTTCTACTTTTTCTTCCTTCCTCTTTTCTCTTTACTTTTCGCTGTCAATGTGAATATTAGTTTTTGAGCAAGTGAAAGAGTTTCTCCGAACGTTCTATGAATTTTCGTAAGAATCTTTGACGACAAAATTTTTGGAAACGACGAACATTAGTTTATCCGATTTATTTCAAAATTCATTGAATTTTATTATCGGTTTCATTCCTTATAAATTACTAAGAAGCTTTCAGAGCGTGCAAGCTATCCGAGTTAAATTACTTCTACACGAATCTATCGATAAGCGTCTATGGTCCCTCCATTCCTGGTTGCTATATCGAACGGCAGAAGTGCAAATGACTAGTAAGTTTCACTCCCCTCTTATGGCACCTAAGTATGTAGATACGTATCTTGGCTGGCAAGGTCGCTTGAGAGGGTGCCACGAGCGATTTCACACTTCTCCACTCTCCACGAGCAATTTATCAAGCCCGTTCAAGCTCTCGTCAAATCGAAACGCGACAAAAGTGCGAGATAATCATTCGCGAAATAAAAACTTCCTCGAAATATCGCTACGTAAGGGCAGTAATCCGATCGTTCATTTTTTTCCTTTTATTTTTCACGAGTTTTATTTTGTTTTTGATCTACACAATAGAAGGGATGAATGAAACCTTACGTACACATCGTGATATCGACGATGAAAGAGAAAAATTGGTTTCACCAAAACGCGTTAAACGAGTGTGTAATAATAATCGATAACGATCAACGTTCTCGATCAAAATAAGCCTCCTATACGCTGTCTATATGTACATACGTTCATGTTATATGTATACATATATTTATACATCTACATACGAACAGAGAATTCGAAATGGCGGAGGTCGTTGGTATATACGAACCAACACACATATGCGTGTACTGTCTGCCCTGTCGGTACTTTTACGAAACATCGCTGCCTGGTTGCATGATTGATGACGGGCTGTTGGAGGTACTCGATCGGTGATGCAACGCGTGCGCGTCCACTTGCTATCGTTATTACGACACGTTCAGGAATCTATCATAAACACACCGTTGTCGTGTCAAATTATCCACCGATTATAATTTCAGCCTATCAATAACTGAACCGTTCTACATTGATATTATCCAAGACAAAATTCGATCAATTGAAATTTCATTGAATATTATACTTCGAAAGAAATAGCTGTTTTAAAATATAATAATTTTGCGATCATCAAAATTTCTATTTCGGCGTTATTATTCGAAGAATTTGCTTCGTTCCAACGATACGAAATTTGGGTCAAATTTTACGCTTGCTCGAAAATTGCTTTTTTTTCTTTTTTCTACAAAAGATTGTCTGCGATTTAAAAAGTGCCGATAAGTGTTAAAACAATACCTGTACATAGCGTTGATTAGCGATAGTTCTATCGAGGGAATTCGATCGATGCCACAACTTGAATATTCACACTCTCTGTTATTATTACGGAGAAGAGGTGAGAGAGACACTGGCACCGTCTCTCGAAAACCCATCATCTCAGGAAATTATACGACGATCAAACAATTCGACGTCTCGATCGTCGAACATCGCATTGAATGCGTTCGCGTGTGAAAGGAATGAATAATAATGATAAACCAAAGGAGAAGTATAGGATTTCGCGATATTTCGATCAATCGATTCGTATCAATCGTACACTTTCGAATTATTAAAAAACTCTAAGAACCACGTATTATTCGATCTAGTTCCAATGTCCCTTCGGAAACAATGAAGATTAACATATGAAATTGGAAGGCAGAAAATCGAAAAATTATTTTCGAGGATAACGTAAAATATCGATTTTTCGCTATAATATTCAACATCATACTAATAAACGAAGTAAATGAATAGTTGCCATTAATTACGCATACCAGACGGTATTACGTATACCAAATATTGAAACTTGTAATTGCAATTAAATATTTTATTTGTTATGTATTTCATGTAAATTTCGATTCGCATATATTGCAATACATGCATTTACATTCAGGTAAGGCAAGTGAAATGTTTAAGAGAGAGAGGGGGAGAGAGAGAGAGAGAGTCTGATCAATGGGAATTTCCCGAGTGCTCGATCGACGAGTTTACACGTCGCACGCATCTACTCACGATTATTGTTATGAGGCGCCTCGAGACTCTCCCCAATACTGTCGTCTCGGGAAATTATATTCCTCTCGAATAGTATTACTGATAACGGCTAACCGAGTTAACGTGTTCCATCGAAATTAGGATCACTGATAATGAAACCGCTTTTACCGAATTCTCGCGAACGATTCGATGGTCAAAGCTTTGAACGTATTCAAGTAAAACGAGAGCAAATTAACAAAATCAAATTAGAACTTGAAGGAGAATAGACGATAATTTCGCTCCTTGTCCTTGTAAGGATTAATTTAAATCATATGATCTTTGCAAAAAAATCACTCGAAAGAAAGTATATTTTTGAAAAAAAGAATTTTGTAGACATTTACGAGAGCGAGCATAGACAAATGAGAATTCAAAAGAAAAAAGATCATCGAGCTGAAGGGTCAGATTGTATAAGACTATGATTCGAACAAGGGATCAACTTGGGCTCAAGCTAAAGCACGAGTGCTCGCGCTAATCCGCTCAAACTGCCGACTGCCGACTGCCGAGTTTTTCTCTCTACCTCTTTTCGACTGCAAGACCAACGGATATAGTTGCAAAAAAAAAAGAAAACGAAAAAACCTGAAAGTAATTTTTAGTTACCTTTTCTTTCTATACCATCCTCGATTTCGTAATAATACTTACGATGAAATAAAGAATGAAATATTTATTATAGAATCATTCGAGTTTATATTTTAATCTATTTATATGATAACAAAAAGATAACGGATGAACTTCGAAATTTGGCTTAGATCCTATTCGCCGACATTTACACATCTCATTTACGAGATATACCTAAGCCATATGTACTCTTGTATCTATGTATATACATTACATACATACATCCGTTCAAATTATCGCGCAGTGTTTACGCCATCGAGGACTCGGAAGGATGAGACGATTATTATTCCATCGGTATTACTCCTATAAATGAGGCAAATTGCAAGCACGAAGTGGGCGGAAGAAGGTGGGCCGACTAGAGGAAGGAAAATCGATTTATTTGTCCTCGACGTAGAAAGAGATAGAAATAGGTCGATGAGGTAGATATAGAAGGTGCAAGAGAATGGAAAAGAGAGAAAGGGATGGAATGTGCCGGAAGCAGAAGGACAGATAGAAGGGAGCGGACTACGCTCTCACAACCCTATCGCAAAAACTTTAATCGGTTTACTGGACGGTCCGAGCAGACCGATGCGAGATAATTGAAATCCACGTGGAAAGCTGGGACCCTCCGGAGATTGCCATTAATTAGAGCCATAGATCACTCGGCGCGGCTTGTGACAACCGAGCCAGATCCTCGATCCTCTCCCTCTCCTTCTGTTTCACTCTCACGATGGTACCAAGCTCGTCTTTGCTTAGCACACGGAATAATGTAACCTCTCGGTGCAATTGCTGCTACGGCGACGTGCAGTATCTCCTGCTAATGTTACTCGCGCTAGCGAGTCCACGAAGGGAAGCCACGAGCGATAACGTATCTGCTGCCCTGGACCAACTGGTATCTCGCGAAATTTATCCTGAATTAGATGGACCAACGTGCGAGGTAGTACCAGCAACTCTCTCATATCCTTTCAGATACCTCGTGCTCCCTACTTTATGACCTTTGAATCTCTCATCGTTGAAAATCCCACTCTAAACGCAACAAGAGTTGATTCGTCAAAGCTCATACTACATGCTTTAAGATAGGTATATCAAAAGGATACTACTTCGAAATAAGGTCATTCGGCCAGGGGTTCTTTCGAGGAAAGATACTGCTTCGCTTTTAAATCGCTTTTCCGTCTTTGTTTCTATTTTCGCAACAAACCAAAACACGATACTCGAAGGATCGACTGGCTGAAATATTTATGACCCTAGCACGTTCGTTGTCATCTAACTCTTTCTCTTTCTATCTGTCTGTCTTCCTGTCTGTCTCTGTCTCTCTCTCTCTCTCTCTCTCTCTCTCTCTTTCTCTCTCTTTCTTGCTCTCCGTTACTCCAATAGGATGTATCAGAGTCATGCAGCCATGAAAGCTCGATATCGTACATCTTCCTTCGACCAAAACGGTTCCCTTCTACGAATTACTACCACCCACCTCGTCCTGAATCGTGTTCGCTATACGAGACACGGTTTATCCACGAGCCATGGACGTTCGTCCGCAGATTTTCCCATTCATGAATCACCTCTGAAAGCAAGCTTCCTTTCCAACATATAGATATACGTACAGGGAATATTCCCTCTCTCGTTTCTGAAATGACAGGCATCTTAGAGAAAATAATGATAAAGAATTTTTTTGTCGAGAAAAATTTTGAGATCGCAGATTAATTATACTAATTTGTGTAATCCGAATCCAATCTTATCGATAACTTTATTACTCGATAATAATTTGATACATAATCGATGAATTATTATATAGGAAACTTATAACGATGGCAGCTAAAAAAAAATCACAATCGACTTCAAGCCGATATCTCTTGTCCTGAAAATATAAAATCGGTACTCGCAATAAATCATCCGATCACTCTAAAAAAAAAAAAAAAAAGAAAAGAATTCCAAAGATTGAAATAGAATGGTAAATGGGGCTAACGTTATAAACGTTTTTATTAACGGCAGCACAGCTTTGTACGGAATGGTACTTGAGAGATAGACGAAACGACTTCAAACGAGTTCGTATAAAAGCTCGATCGAGGATAAGAGCAACGGGCAGAAGCTGCCTTCGTTTCGTTATACCGATTGGTGAGTAGGTAAGGAGAAGAAAAGAAGAAGAAGACGGAAAGGAGAAGAGAAAAAAAAAGAAAGAAATAGAGAGATGTCTCTATGACTGCAGAAAGGAAAACGAGTTCAAAAAGATGGATTAGTACTAGTGTCTCTGTAAAGTTGTTTTCATTAAAGCGTAGAAAATCTTTTTAAAAGGATATAAAGGACTAGGAATACCTTTGGTCGATTCAACACTGAACACTGAAATTGCTGTCGCGTAGACAAAGTGGTAGGGATGGAGAAGGTAAAGAGGGTGAGGAAGAGAGAGAGAGAGAGAGAGAGAGAGAGGGAGAGGGAGAGAGAAAAGGAGAGAGAAGCTTGCTAGAGTCTCCTGAAATTCCGTGTTAATGTCATTCACGGTCGATCGCAGGCACAAAGGAGCTCCCTTCGAGGAAATTGTATAGCAAAGAAAGACTCTAGAATCTCTTTTACTCCTTTATTCTCTTCTCGTAGTCTTCCTTCTATCTTATTCTACGATGTAAGTACACGATAAAAGATAATGAGGGTGGTATCGTTTTCTCTTATTTCTTTTTTTCCTTCTTTTCCAAGAGTAGCATTCCGGCTAAACCACCAGGCACACTTAATTTCAACAAAAGCGTCATACTCGCCGAGTAGACAACAGGCATCGAAAATAACTATAGCGATGATAGTGACGGTGACGATGGTGATTGTACTGGTGGCACGATTTTACGTGGCAAAAGGTATCGCTTGGATCGTTTAACCGTCGTTTCGATGGCATTGCCTAATCAAGCGCTTCCGAGTTTTCTGCGAAACCAAACTAAATATTAAACTCCTCTCATGAATGTTGCATGGAAAAGTAGCTCCTCCTTTCTATAGAGCGATGCTTGCATTGTATTTTCTGCATCGTAAACGCGCAATACGACGTAATAAGAATCCTCCCCTGACCTTCCTCCCTTTTTATTATACGCTATATTACCAGATTGTTAATCATCGAAGTTGCACGCGGACTCAGTCTATAGAAGAGAAAAAGAGAAAGAGATTGTCTCTGTTTTTCTCTCCCTTTCTCTCTTTCTCTCTCTCTATCTTTCTCCCTCTCTCTCTCTCTTTCTCCCTCTCTCTCTCTCTTTCTCCCTCTCTCTCTCTCTTTCTCTCTCTCTCTCTCTCTCTCTCTCTCTCTCTCTCTCTCTCTCTCTCTCTCTCTCTCTCCATCTCTCGAGCGAACCAGGAAAGAGCCGAGGAGCGAATCGAATGTATAATTAATAGTCCTTTCAAAATATCACGATCGACCAGAGTTTCTTAGACCCTCGTATCGTCACTTACATAAATCTCAATCGTTTTCAGTTATTTCGTTAAACGATCTAATATTTAATTTTAGAAACTAATCGATAATAAACTTAGTACTACTCTTAATACTAACTCTTGAATTTTCATATCTATATTTACACACTTAGATATATCTTTAATCAATGTAAAAAGATCCAGAAAATAAATTTTATACAATGTGGACGTAAAGAGTTCTACATAACGTTTTTCTTAGTACACGTTTCTATCCTACTATCACTAGTTTAATTCCCAAGGCACTACTGCGGGAAGCCATAAAGAAGCCGGAGACTTTGTACGATCTTGTAGGATATATCTCCAAGGAAGTATTCTACTTAACCTTTCCTTTCACGTTTATGCACTCATCGTTGACGCATAAATTGGATACTAAGGATCTTGAGATCATTGCTAATCCATTAAAGATGTCAACGAAAAAGACGGATTTTCCATAACGAGAAACAGATTTTTCTCGATTTATAACCAATGAAATTCAACGAATATTTATATGTGCATTAATCAAAGTTGAAAATTATCGATTTTAATTACAGCGATCATGTTCTTCATTTATGATAGAATACTTTCGCGAACGTACTAATAATCAATGCCGTCTCTCTTTCTCTCTCTCTCTCTCTCTCTCTCTCTCTCTCTCTCTCTCTCTCTCTCTCTGTCTCTCTCTCTCTCTCTCTCTCTCTTTCTTTCTTTCTGTTAAATACACCACAGGGACGGGCAAGTAATTAATATCCGCGGACAAAACGATTTCCGTGTAAAGCTCACGCAAAACTGATGGCGTACAATCGATTTCAGAGAATCAATAACTTCTCGTCGCGATTTGTCCATTTTTCCACATACATTTTTTATTCTGCTTCTATATCGAAACACGAACCAGGACATTTTCATAGACAGATGGATAGACATTATCCGATACATCTCGCATTACATCGTAGAATGGCGAAGTGGGCGGTTAACGATCGACAATTTTTCTCTCGACGTTTTCCCAATAATCAGAAACTCATACCTATCTTACGCAAGTATGTATATATATATATATATATATATATATATATATATCATACAAAGTCTCACTTTAAATAGCTGTACTCATGCCGGTATAATTCGAGTGTGGCGGATGATGCTAAAAATCTAGGCCAGAACTCTCCTTCTTTTTATAATTTCTCTACTTCATTCAGGTCGTTGTAAGCCGGAGCTATCCGCAAAGTTCGTAATTGAAGAGAGTCTCCCAGATGGCTCAATTTAATTAACATCACATCCTCGATCTTTCCTCCTTATGGATCGACGCAATATGCAAATCGATCGAGCAGTCCCGACGTACTTGCGATTGATCGATATGCCAATGGTCTACTTTAGATAGATTTCGAAAATCGTTTGGATCTCTTAAAAGAGAAAAAAAAAGAGAGAGAAAATATAAATGATTTTTAATTCACGCACGAGGGCTTCACTTCAGTCTAAAAGCTTTTCTTGTATTTCTTTATATAGCGAAGAAGAGTACATATATACGAAGAGTATTCATGTGTAGTATCATTACGTAATAATTATCAAAAGAGATGAACCGTTAGAGAAATATACGTACCGTTTTTATAATATATGCGAAGTCATTCTTATTATAAATCGAATACGAGGAGCATCCATATATATTATGAGATCATTACGTAATAATTATCAGCTAGATGAACCGATAGAGTATTTTGAGAGAAAATACGTATCTTTTTCATAATATATAAAGTTGTTCTTATTATAAATCGAATACGAAGAGTATATATATTAGAAGATCATTACGTAATAATTATCAAAAGAGATGAACCGTTAGAGTATTTTAAGAGAAAATACGTACCTTTTTTATAACATAAAGTTATTCTTTTATAAATCGCGATAACATTATCGAATTACGAACGCTCGGATTTCGTTTCCCTGGGTTTTTAGCCTTCGGCAATTATTTCAGAACGCATTTCGAACTCTCAAAAAATTTCTTTTACCCAAAGGAAATGCTAGAGAAGAAGGAGAACAACGATGATGACGACAACGAACGCGGCTTTAATGAAATTTTTTTACCAAGTAAAAAACGTGAAGCATGCACGTGTGCTTACGCGGGCAAGTGCGACGAAAGCTTAATACGAATAAAGATTCATTTTTTAGCTCACGGCGAAACCGTCGATGGTTGGAGACGAGGGCGACGCTATCGCCGAGAAATTGAATCGCCGAGATGGAAATTTTCACTCGCATTCGCATAGCTTCGGAAATGTGTATGTAAATTCAGGTGTACGTATATATGTACGTGTGTATGTGAATGAATGCATGTAAAAAACGTGGATATATCTCCATGTCACGTGTATTACATGTGTATCATTTCTCGTATAATACCATCGATTATATTTTCAATCCTTTAAAAGTGTATATCTCATTTTTCGCAAGCCGAGTTTATGCGCTCATACGCATAAATGCAAGACTGATCAATAGCTTTCGGAGGTAATCCTGATGATTCATTTTCCTTTAATTTGAAAGTTTAATAATCTTAAATAAAGGATTATTATGTATTTCACGTTAAATATTAAATGTTAAATACAAAGATTTTTTTGTATTATACTATAACACAAAAAATTCTTAGAACGTTATACTCTTGAAGGCATAATGCCTCTGTGCGTTTACCGTTATTCTCTTGACAATTATTTAGTATATCCAGCATAATAGGGAACCTAGCGTAATTTCAAATAACTTCCCTTTACCGGCGTGTAAAGAACTGTCGCGCGAGGCAGTTTGCCGTAAAAACTCCGGCGACTGCGAGGATGCTCGAGAGAAGGGTAAGAGAGCAGAGCAGAGCAAAACGGAGCGAAATAGAGAGGAAGAGGGTCTTATGAATTATGAAGTCAGGCACAGGCTGATGTTGAAAGAATGGTAATGGCCCGCGAAAATTCCTCCGCTTCGTCGATTTTAATCCGCAAATCCGAAAGGATATTTATTTGTAATTGAAAGTACAATTTGGGTAAAAAAGACAGAGAAATAGATTAAAGCATCTATCTTCTATACTATCTCTCGAACACTAGTTTTTCGTGTGATATTGAACGCTTTTCAATTGCCACGAACATTCCCCATATTGCAGTTTGGAACAGAAATTGATTTGGATCGGTTGTTTTCAGGAGTGCTGGAATTCAAATGCATCGAACTTGGAAGTCTTTTTTTTATTCACTTTTCCCTTTCTCTTCATTCTGGCCAGTTTGGAGCTTCCGAGATTGCTAGGAATGAATAGGGGTAGAGGTAGTACTCCACTCTAGTTATCCGGAACGTAAAATATTGTTTTCTACGCGTAGTATATGGCATAACGTCGACGGTAGAACGCATAAAACAGACAAAAGAACGTGAAGTTACGTGTTCGGACCATGAAATGCAGCCAACGATGTAATGCAAGAAAAAAAAAAATAAAAAAGAAGCAAACGTGGATTTAAACGCAGGGACTTTATGCGTTTGTGTATATGTACGTATGCTGAGTCGTTTCGCACGTTTATCAGAAAATTTTATTATCTCACTTCGCGACAGTGCATGCATCCGCATAGCTTATATTCTCGTACGAATTCATATATTATAATTGTGAGCCATTTTGTAGTTAAAAGGATTGCCTCTCCTTCCGTGTTTCTTAGATTTGATTTTATATTGTAAATTAAATTTACGTAATATCGACCAAACAATGAGGTTAAAATCTGTGAAAGTTACACTTATAACATTCATAAGCATTGTTTAAAATTTATAATTAACATTAGCTACAGATATATAGATACACCCCTAATCTTATGTAGCTATATGCCTAATCTTATATAGTATAAAGATTTTATTTTTATTTATATAATGGAAAATAATTAACGAGATGAAGTTTGCTAATAATATTTCCTAATGATTACGTCGGTATGGAAAATATCTTGTCGACCATGAGCAATTATGTAATTCTTCGATTACACGTACGTAAGACTGAATACAACTACCGCCTAGTTTCATGAGATACGACGAAACAAATTTATTGCGCATCATGAATTTTTAACGTATCCGTATTCGAATATGATTATGATCCTTACGAGACTTAATCAAACGTTATTCGCGACCGTACGAGAATTGCATTATTACAAGAAGAATATGAGAACAAAAAGATGTATATAGGGCTCTTATATCTCCGTCTTTTGACTTGAAAGATTAATACCTCAAGATGTCTACTATGAAAAAGCTCGAAAAGTTGGGTAAACACGCGTAGTTTACTTTCTTTCTTTTTACTCATCTTCCTCTTATCTCGTTGCAGACGTCTCGTAATTCGCGCAATACATTATCTGTTTAATTTCTTTTCTTACGTGCAGAGAAAGACTTTGAACTCGGCACTTCCATTTTAATCTTCCACCCCTAGGGAATTTGTCAAATATATAATGTGCATAATACATACTTTATTAACTACCAACCATAGAGGACATCTTTATGCGCAACATCTCGAAAAACTCGAAATATCTGCACAACGAGATTTTATATTCCTCGATATTCGAAAGATATACGCGCGAAGGGGAGAAGAAAAAAAATAAACAAAGGAATCCCTATATAAAATTCCATTTCGTATCGATCGGATCGTATAAATTCGAAAGGAGCGCTTTAAAAGCGAAAGAAGACATGAACGTATAAAAAGAGTATAGCGAATTCCAGTGCTCTGCGATTATTTTTAGTTTTATTTCCAAAGAAGATCACGAGTTGAATCTACTTCAGAAAAAAACGAACCGTTAATACGACGTTAACTCCGACAAAGAAGAATTTTTCATTGAATTTTTCGAATGATAAATATCTTTAAAATTTCTTGGTTATATTCATGAACGACTTAATAAAAAAATTCTGCTAACAATCGAAAAAAGAAACAATGAGATTTATTCTACAATGACGGGAAAAAATCAATGACTTTGAAAACAAACACGTAGATTACATTTCTACGTGTATTTGATACGTACTACAAGAAAAGAGAACCATTCTCTGATTTTCCAAATTCTTTCCTAAAAAAGAAATATCTAAAGAATCTCGTGGCAACTGTCAACAACGAGGGTACGTTTAGAACGATAACGAGCGTTATGTAGGTACATTATGGAAAACGGACGTATGCATTTTACAAGTAAAAACGTACTTGCACGGACACGTCAGAGATACGAGCACGCGCGACAAATAGAAGATAAACTGTGTCATGCTCGCGGATACGCTTGTACATACCTACGTACATGTATTTAAATGGGTATATGTATATACGTACAAGTACATAGAGCTATATAGCAAAGAGCAGGAGTGGATGTTGGAGCTCAGTGGAGCAACCACGCGGTAATACATCAAGTCCGGTAATTTATGGCAATGCGGTTAACCCTCTATGCGTTTGGCCCGCGGAGAGATCTGAAAGTCAGATCGTCCTACCTCACGTCTTAGACGCACGTCTCGAGGAGCCTACGGCGTAGGCACGCGAGCCTGCACTACAAATTTCATCGAATCTCTTGACAATCTTTGATTCTCTAACGTATGGAACAATTCGAACCAAAGAGTAGAATTTACGTTTTGTCTTGAAGTTTCGATAGACTAACTTCGTGAATTATTCGAAAATAGAGTTCTCTTGATTCTTTTTTCTCTAATTTCCATCTAGCAAATAGGAGAACTCTTTCCGATCTACTACCCTTCCTGGAACAATGAAAAAGCATCGCTATGAACAAACTCGTTAACGATATATTTAACAGCCGTTGTCTCTATCCGAAGGAAAATTATATATAAAATTCGTTTGCCTTAGTCACTCGATTTCCAAGAGATTTAACGCTCCAAATGACCTTCTCCTTCTGTCCGATTCTCTTTCTTGTCTGAGATTGAATGGAAAAAAGGTATTTCATGCCAGTCGCGTTTAAGGTATTTAAGTACGGGCATTAATGAACTCTTCTGTACAATTCGTCTTTGATCTGGCAGGAAAGCGGATCACGAACAGGTTTTATTTTCTAGCGAAGTACAGGATAGTAAGGGGCATTTCTCTCTCTCTCTCTCTCTCTCTCTATTTATCCCTCTATCTCTTTTTCTCTCTGTCTACCTCTGTCTGTCTCTATCTTCCTGTCTACTATCCTTCTTTATTGCTCTCTCGTCAAGCTCGTCTTTTTTTTTCGAAACAATCTTTGCGAAAATAAGCACTTTCTCCCTATCTCTCCTTTTTTTTCAACGTCTAAAAGACGTCAACGTCGCCGATGAATCTTTGAAACGAAGGATGGAGGAATGCGAGAAGGTTGCTCCAGTAGAAACGTCGTCGTCTTTTCTGCTCTCTTCAGCTGCACCGTCCATTGTGAGCTACCAAGTACGTTCGCCTTTCATTGACTAGGCTTCCATTGGTTACTGCTTCCACGCTACCACTGTACGCTTTCTCTTTCTCTCTCTCTCTTCTTTTTTCCACCACCCTTTGCCTCTTCTCGTAGTACATCAAAGTGCGTCCTCGTCGACAAAAAGTAAAGTATCCGGGAGGAAAACGCGCGGCTTCCGTCCACACGTCTACCTTAAAGCTAAAGTATCAAGACAGACGCGATTCTAAAAGCAGATTCCCGTAAAATAAAAGTAAGTGAGCGAACATTTTAAACCAACGATTCGAGTATTGTTATTCAAAAAAATAAATATGTTTATACATAGAAAGAGATTAATGGTATTCCAAAAGAATGTATTCGTATATATGCCGAAATAACATTCACTACTTATCTATTTTCTAAATTCCCATCAAAGGAATTCCATGACCCAATCCGGTCTCTCACGAATTCTTGAGAATCTTGATGAGCAAAGAGCACGTTTCTGGAGGATTCCAAGAAAGAAAATCATGATATTACAACGTCCGATGTCGAGCTTACACGCAAATCGTTGCAGTATTCACGGGAAAATAGCGAAAAGCGAGAAGGCGAACCGTTTTGCAGAGACTTCGATTTTTATCGGCTTTTCTCTCTACGTGTATGCGTGTGTACATATACGAGTATTATATGTGGATAAAGCGACAAAAAGTTTTCGAACGAAATCTCGTTCGGTGTGACGATTCGGATTGCGAACGAAGCTCGATAGAAATTGCTGTCTCACCGTATACCTACATAGGTAGATGTATAACCCGATCGATCCGTCCTCTTTTACACGAGGATTTCTCGCGAGACGACAAACGGTCGAGCGTGAGTATCTTCCAGACATCAAAACTGAGTTTTGACACGTATTTCGGAGCATTCCTTTTGCGGTTGAAACCGCGACGTGAAATCACCATCATCGAGCTGTCGCGCCAGTGAAAGAACGAAAAGAAATGAATGTGTTTTTCTGGATGTATATGTTTAGCGCGTGCGTGTCTGTGTATGGGCGCGTCCATATATGTGTGTGCGTATGCGCGGGCGCGTATGTATACGTGTCTTCGTGTATGTACGTATGAGTGGATTGTGGAAGAGGAATGACGTTCTTGGCCGCGAGTGACGAAGGGTTGTAAAGGAGGAAGCTTCGTCACGGCAAAGGGAGAAAGTGGAACGCCAACGAGAAGGAAAGGGGTAAGGGAAGAAGCGGGGATGTAGAGGAGAGCCGGCGGTCTCTTTGAAAATGCCGTCTACGAACGGATCGCGAACGAGAAGCGCGCCTCGGAAAATCAGATCTCGGAGAAAAGCGCCGTCGCGGAACCTTTTTCCTCTCTCTCTCTCTCTCTCTCTCTCTCTCTCTCTCTCTCTCTCTCTCTCTCTCTCTCTTCTCTCGCCTTTCACAGAATCATCTTTCCGAGTATACCGGTACTCTTGCAAATCCAAGAGAAAGAGAGGGAAAACTTTCGTTTCCTGTAAAGGAGCCGCTCGAACTTCGTCGATGCGAATATACTTGCCATCCCGTCGAGTATCTTTTCTTATTGCTTTCTTTTTTTTTTTTTTGACTTTTTTAAAGAAGACAGAGAGAAGGAGAGAGAGAGAGAGAGAGAGAAATCGAAATACACTTTGAAAAGTTTCACCCTGTTGGCCAAATTCAACAGAGATGGATATTAAAATTAGCATCGTAACGAAGCCCTGATGTACCTATATACATATGTATATACATGCATACCGACTATACATAGGTACATATATGACGAGTTATGCCGATTAAAGCTCGCATTCGCCGTCGAGTTAATTTGCAATTTGATTCGGTCACGTTCCGCATGGAATATTTCGAAAATAGAAAAAATAAAATATGGATTAGCTTCACGCGAACTCTCTAATGTTCTTATCGCGAGCTGCTTGTAAACGTAAAACACGAAAGGATGTAAAAGAAACTGTTAATTTAAATCCTTCGATTCGCTCGTTATCATATATATTCTCGTTTGTTGGATGTAGAGTATGTATCTAAATACGATCCTATATGTTATGCAATTCACTTGCGAACATACCGATACAGGTAATTTATAACGAAAGCACGGCTATACGAAATTCAATACCCGTTCATAAATAATTAGTCATAAAACGTATCGAAATTGTCGGAATAAATGGTTAAGCGGGATAATTCTTCAAACGTTTCGCGGGAGCCAACGACAATCGTACATACGTTATAACGATAATATTATAAAACACGATGGAGGCCGTGTTGGAAAGGATGATAAATAAAAGTCAAATTGAAAATTTGAACGATATTTATTGCGAAGCAAACCTTCGATTCTCTCGAAGGAAAACAAAAAAAAAAGAAATGGGAGAAAAAAGCTGTTTCTCGATACCCAAGAGAGAAAACTTTGTTCAAGGGATAAAAATATTATTCATTCCGCTCTCAATATCTTCAGGAGTTTGTCGAGCATGGAAAATAGCTACTTCTTGCATTGATTTCTTCAGTTTGTTATAAATATATGCAGTTTGTTTGAAGGAACGTTTCGTATCGCAGCGAAAGAGAAACCGCGTGCACGATAAAAATTACGAGGAGAGAGTCGAATCTGTTTGAAGGAGGGAACTTACAGAAATAATCACGAAGGTCTTTACTCGCAAGCGTTTTCGCAATTACTTATACGCCGGCCGATGGCGGCTACGCACGCAGTCGCAGGTAACACGTGTGCCTGCTCGCGCGTGCACGTGTACACATTCGGTTGCTCCAAGAGAACCTCGAGCGAGGTTGGATCGTCGTGTAACAGGAAATGCATATTTCATGGAGAGAATGCAAATGAAGTGGTGCCCAACTCGCGGCTCGCCATGTATGCATACATTTGGCACGCATTGTTTCTCAAGAAGTAAGGAGAAAGAGTGTTCCGAAAGTGGTCTGACCAAAAAACCAATGTCGCGAAAAGAACACGAGGCATACAGAAGGAAAGGGACAAGGAAAGAGAGACGAATTTTTATTGCACAAGAACGGTATCTCATTGAGTATGAAATAAGCAGGAGAACGATGAACGTGACTAAAATTATACTATTTTTTCTTTTTTAATCTACGTTCGCAGACTATAGTAAGGCAGATATTATATGAATAAATTAAAACTATGAAGCATAGGGTACTCTCGGAAGAAGGCAATTAGCACTTAATGTTAAGAGAGAATTAGAGAGATAAAGAAGAGACGGATATGACGATACTCGAGAGTATACGACGATCCTGGTATAGTGAGTGCTTAAGTTTCTACCCAAAATTTTGCCTTCCATCGGCTCAGTCTCCCTCATGCATATCCAGAAACCCGAGGACGACTCGAATGCCGTATGCAAATGCGTACGGCGTCGTAGATATGCCTAGCTCCTCTATATAGACCCCTATAGTACCCTCTGCTGGGTTCTACGCTTGCGTGTTCCTCTCTCTCGCTTTCTGGCTCTGAACACGCGTGTGTATGTACGTATATGTCTTATCGGTGTTCCGAGATTTCGACCGTTTACGGACGTTGTTCCACATACGCGAGCCGCCGTGACGCGTTATATACGATCCCTTAGACTGAATTCACGCGAGGATCGTCCCAATGACGTATATCCGTCGAGACTGACAGCCACTGACTTTGACGTCTCATTGCTATCTCACTGCAAGCATGCTATTTCTTAATCTAGGCTATTGTGCATTATATTAAGATATTTTATCTGATATTGACGTCCATTTTATGATTACACAATCTAATGGTATTAACGTCTATTTTAAGATGTTTACAAACAAAAAATTTTTTTTCTTAAAATATCTTTATCTTTCCCGAACTCGTTCGAGACAGAAAAAAATTAATCATTTTAGAAATAACGTCACAAGAAGTCCTATTAATGCGACAGCAGTCATAACGGGAAACGCAATCGCCACATTTTCAAGTAGCGCTTGAGGGCTTATTAAAGTCGCTGCGAGTTCGTTGAGTCGTTGCGTACAACGTAGATTTGTTTAAATCACACGAAACTTTTTCCTTGTAAGTTCATCGCGAAAGAAGATTATATAAAGTACCATCGCGAAATACTTTTAGCTAGAAGAATTTCTTCGTAGTTTGCACTTTATTTCGCGCATTTATTCACATTTTCTACTATATGCAAGCTTCGCATCATTCGTCCTTTTTATTAGAACTTTTTCAGAGACCGTCAACGTTCATACTGAATTTCGGTCAGCAGAGCGTATGTTTTTAAACTTTTTCAAATCGAACTTGCACGTAGTCGGATACAAATTTCACCGATCTTTTGAAAACAGTACGACACAATTTCAATACTTATTCGTTCTTTCTCCACGCTTTTTCGTACCCAGGGCATTGGACAAAAAGTGATAGAACTTGATGTTTAGAATCATCAGAGCAACGATCGATAATTCGCAAATGGAAATGAAATCAAAATACGTGACCTCCACTGTTTTTTTTTTCATTTTTTCGTGATTAAAAAGTTGAACAAAGGAAAAAGCAAAATAAACTGCAACCACGATCCCGTTTCTATATTTTTATCGATATATTACAATGAAGTTTGTATCATTAATATTTTTAAATGCTTTTTAAACCGAAATCATACTGGATAATTATTTTACAGTACTATAAATCGAATATATTAATTAAATCGCTTATAGCGTTTGATTAGTTTGGAACAAACAAAGATAAAATTAGCGTAATGATTAAGAAAACAGATGATAATGAGATTCAAACAATTCGCTATAATTTCACGCAAATATGTAACTAAAACTATCACATCGTTTTAAATCTATATAATGCATAAATAGTTTGCATTATCGAGAGCAATAGCGATTTATAGACTTTTGCAAACAGAACGATAGGATGAAAATATTGAATATAGGAATAGCGATTCATGAATATCTCTTTAAAGAGATGTCAAATGAAAAGTTGGAAAGTCACGAAAAACGTGGGAAATTAATTTATCGGAAATTCAATTGTTCAAACCATTTGTGTTAGCAAATTCAATTGATTCGAAAGAGAGGAAAAGAAGATTACTGTCGTATGAAACAAACATGTGTTTTTACATATGATCGAATATCATTGCAAGATCATTATCCATCTACTATTCATAAATTTGATTTTCTCAAAACATAATTGTCTAATATCCAAAATGATTTATGCAGTCTGCAAGCGGCGCAATCGTATTCGGTTTTTCGTATTAAACTATCTTCGTTCGAAGATAAAAGTAAAAGGGAAACACGAACGCAATGTATGAAAAAAACTAGCGTGACGTGAAGTAAAGAAAAAGCGAGGGAGAAAAGAGGGGTGAATAAAAGACGTCGAGTACCGTGAAATGATATACGATCTAGAGAATAGAGAGAAAGGAAAATCCAACCGTGAATACCACCTGATGTTTCGAGTTTCACTACGACAACACTGACGGCTCCCACGAGGACCTCACGAAGGACGCTTTAAAGACGGTTAGGTTAGCCATGAGTAGATAGGAACTTTCAGTTGTCAGGTTTACGAACGAGAAGAAAGTCGAAACTCGCACTCTCGAGATTATCGACTTTGGAGGAGTTGAAAATAAAGGAGTCGCGTTTTCGCAAATAATCACACATTTTTTGCGATCGAGAAAAAGTTTCTACACGAAAGCACAAGAGTTATACATTTCTTTGGATAAAAAGCTAAGGGAGAAAGAAAGAAAAAAAGGAAAAAGAAAAAATCTTATTGGAAAGGCGTCAAGTAGTAACCCAGTTTCACTCACAACTACGCTCGTTCATTTACGGTTTATGCAAGGAGCAGTCTGCGCGACGAAGGGTGTGAATGTGAAAGAGGGTTTGAGCCTGGGTAGCAGACGGTTCGAGGTAGATAAACTTTCCTCCGTGTGTCACACCGTGTAAATCAGGAAACACGTAAACTGGTAGTTCGGCACCAAGTAGCGATAGTCATTAGCGAACTTCCAAACGATCGTCCATTACTACTTGCTTCTACCAAAACTTCTCGCGTCGTCACTCGTCTCGTATGTCAACCAAACTGGAAATTCTTTTTCGAGTATTTCCAAAAGCATATATATGTATTTGTGTGTGCATTTATGGGTGTGTATACATATCCATGCATATATGTGTGTGTGTGTGTGTGTGTGTGTGTGTGTGTGTGTGTGTGTGTGTACGTCGAGCAAGCGTACCAATACTACTTTATCTTTACACGAAGTTATATTCTCTGATGAGCCACGGTATCGTCATTATTTAATAAATTGTACGTGCTTCTACGTTCCATTAACGAGGCTATATCGTTCAATATGGGTAGTGTATCTTAAGCTTTGTAACAGATATTTTTTCGTAATAAATATAATTCATGTGGATGTGAAACGGTAATTCACACATATCACGTAGTAATATAGAACTACGCAGAATCAACCAAGAGAGTTTGAGGAAATTCGCTGATGAGATATTCCGAATTGGATGAACTCGTTAGAATATCTTTGAAGTTGAATGTTGTTGCTCGACCTAAAGGTACGAATCAAAATAATTTTGAATTCGAAGAACAACAGTTTTAATTCGAATGAAATATTCTTATTTAAATTATATGCTTGCTTCTCCTATCGATTTATGGATAGATATGAAAGTATAAAAAAAATATATTTCGACATATCACGTTCGATATATTGTTCGTTTCTACGTTCATCGTACGTATTTTTTCAGATGAAAATGAACTCTCTGACGTTGTTAGAAAGATAAAGCGTATATTTGCTTACAATTTAAGTGAGTCTCTCATTATTATCGTATGTGGAATGTCAGTTTTCGCGATTCGGATTATGCGGAGTGCATGAAAGTGACATATTAGTTTCACCGGACGAGAGACGCGCTATACGTTATTGTAACATTCGCTAATTATCAAAGTGTAGAACATTTGTACGACGCCGTCACCACTCGCAGGGATTCCCTGTCTGTCTCTCATTCTCTCAGCTCTCATACTTACTCGTTCTCGCGCAGCTATCAGCGACGGAAATACGTACTCACACCTTAACCACGTATCGGTTTGGCGACAACCGTCTAATCGCGAGAACTTTACATTTTGAATATATATCGTGTCAAGCCAGACTAATATATATATCGCATTAATGCGTTAAGATAAAGTGTTTGACGGAAATACGCGAGTAATATCGCATCGACCACTCTCGAACAGTCTTATCGAGAGGGAGTTGATTGCGTTCATTAACAAAACACTATCAGACTTTTGACGTGACGAAAATTTATAGCTACTACTAACGTGTAGGAAGGATTTAGATATGTATATTAATTCATAAATAAAAGGTTTATTACAATAGCATCAAACTTATTTATGAATCAATTCAATAAAATATACATAAGTGTATATGTTAATTTTGTATAATCTTTATTGAAAGTAACAAATATCGAATTAATCTATAAATAATATTATTCTAATAATATTAATTTTATTGATATAATTTAAATGTGTGTGTGTGTGTGTGTGTGTGTGTGTGTGTGCATGTATATAATATTAATTGTAATAATGTATAATATACAATCTATATAATTTTATTGCAATAAATTACTTATTTAAATTGGTACTTATTTATGAATAAACCTTATACTTTTTAACGATAATTTCACGTCTCGGAATAATCGATTTCACTAGAAGATATCACCTTCAAATTAGTTTTCTTCGCTCGATCGTTCATCGACATAAATCGATTTAGCCGATCCGATTTGTCTCTCCATTCAAGAAACGATCTTTTAAAAGCTCTTTAAAGTATCAAAGTGCTCAACTTAACAAAATTTTACTTTAATTTTAAAATCAACGTTTTTACTTACTCATTTTCTTCGTTAACTTCCGACGAATGAATTTATCACCATTTGAGCCTTGTTAGGAAAGATTGTTCCTTGTTCCTTAACTCGTTCAAAACTAATTCAATTTATCACTTATTTCTTTGAATATGAAAGTTAATATATGGCCTTCATGCATAGTATCGTAGAGCGGCAACTATTTTCGTTTAAAAAAAATGCCATGAAAGTCGACTTCTTAATGTAGGATTCGTGAAAAAAGTTGGGTAATCTGAATCGGGGTTTCGAACCCGGATCTTCCTCTTTCCAGGCTGCTGCTCTAACCATTAAGTTATCCGAGCCCTTCGATCAACCTCTCTACGAATACCAACTTATACGAAATGGAGGTGTTCACTCCCACATTAATTTGCTTTCATAGGGTCAGTTGTCATCCATCAGTCATACTGTAACAAGTACGAGACTCATTTGTGCTATAATACACATTCAGGATTACTTTGACCGATCGAATGGATTGGAGCTTTTTGATCGAGATTTTCGTTAATCCGTATTTTACGATCGCCTAATAAATCATCGTTTTTTATCTTTACGAAATATGTTGTTGAACATAGGCCTTCTCCAATATTTTCCATTTCTGATAATCTTAAGCCCTCTATATCTAATCTCTGTTTCCATGTCGTTTAATATCATCTATCCAATGTAATAGTAGATTTTTTCATGGTCTTCATTCAAACACAGAAACATATAACATTTAAAAACAATCGTTGCCGTTTAATAGTAGGTAAATATTTTGATAAATATCTTGAAACATTTAAAAATGACATCCTTTGAAGTGATAAATTAGTGTCATTCATAAAAATCAAAAAAAAAAATTAAAGTAATCTTAACAGATACAAATTCATTAAAGAATAATAGCACCTTACAAAATATTGTTTCGCAAAAATATTTATATTTGTTTGCAGAACACGAAGTCATAATTCTTTTTCGAACTCGAAACATAGCACACGCCGCTACTCAAATATACACACACGCACACACATACACATTATCTCCCACATATCATGGAAGATTTAGCTCGTAATATTTTATCGGGATAGCCATGGGCCGACTTTAAGAGGGCTGCCCTGCGTCGAAAGCGACCATTCTTCTATCGCTTATACGAGCTTTAGCCAGCCTCCGGACAAGTTCGATCTTCTCGTTTTAAACTTACTTCGCTGACAACGACGAGCATAGAACATTGAGATTCTCTGTGTTCGATCTTATCTCTTGCAAAACTATATCGAAATACGAGAAGATATAGGTATAAGAATAATAAGAAATCTTTTGAGATACATATATAATATGTAATTTTACAACTTTTTCAATCGAGCGAAAATTATTTTTTCTTTTTATGTCGTTTGATTTCATACGTAATTATTTCCTACGAGCTCTTAAAGCGGTAAAATCAGATTTCCGCTTGTACCATGTGTCAAAATCAATTGTCAAGAGTTTAATCTGCTTCGAATTCCCTAAACTAAAATAAAACAGATTTGACGTAAAAGAATCATCGACGTTAATCGTTCGATAGAAGAATCGACCCGTTTTGACATACCTTACAACAAATTTTTCAAATGAACACTTTTTATCATTTCTTTGTTTATTTAATTCGTAACGAACGTGTAACTATGTATGCACACAAATCATCTTTTATTTGGTCCCTGAAAACCAGATCGAATTCCAACAAAATTTTATTACTGGCCGGTGTGCGAATAATAATCGTCGATGGGCGTGCGCGTTCGAGTATTACGCGAAAATTCGGAGTAATATTTTCACGGAATTTGTACGGATCGGCAATATCGAAAATACATACATCGCGCGCAAACGAAAATTCGAGACTAGAAAATCAAGAGAGAGAAAAAGAGAAAAAGAGAGAAAGAAACAGAAAAAAACAGAGAATGCATTTAACTGCAGCGCATTAAACGTGCGTAGTTATATCGTATGTTGTAACAACAACCTGAAACAAAGATGCCATCTTTGAAAGAACAACTGATGGATATGAGAAACAAAACGACGCAGAAAAATCATAGCAGTAAGGTATACGCGTAGATATACAGCCAGAAGGCATTTTGAAAAAAGGAGTGAAATGAAAACATGCAAGATATTGAGAATCAGAGTTACGTAGACATTTGTTAAGAAAAAAAGAAGAAAAGAAAGAAATTACTTCGATCAAAATAATATTGTACGTAATATTTTTTGTAAAATAATGTATGCAAATTTTGAGAAAAAAAGAACAGTTACGTGAAGACACACAGACACGCGTATATACATATATTAATTACAAAAATATTTCTAAAACGTAGAAGTATCACGCACAAATCGAGTTATAGAAATAGAAGTCTGATAAGTTCGCACGAAATATACGAAGGAGAAAATGAGCGAATGTACGTGCACTAAAGTGACGGGATAAGAAAAGGCAACAAGGACAGGCACGAAGGACAAAGCATAGTGCAAGGACCGTCCGCCGGTCAGACAGGCAAGGTAGGCAGGCAACAAGCGAGGTAAGTAAAGCAAGCAAGGCGAACAAGCAAGGCAACGCCAGCAACCAGCCACCCGGCCAACCACCCAGTCGGCCTTCCAGCAAGTAGGGAGAGTCAGGAACGAGTCAGACGGACGAACGAACGCCAGTCTACCGTGGGCGCACGTCGCGACACCACGTGTATTTCTCTGCTCGTGTATCTCTCCGTTCTAGTCCGCTTATTATCGCCCTTTATTCTTTTTCTTAATCGACTCGATGACTTCTATATTTCTCAACGACCTCAATTCATAGTGATCGTGCGATATTTTTTTCACGAATTAACTTTCTTCCGTTCTATCATAGTGTTCGCGAAGGGAGAATTATCGAGTTAATAAAACTTTGTGAGTTGTTTCAGTAGTGGTGTTACTTAAGAGAGACGGTGACGTTGTAATTCTGTTCTCAGCACAAACACGAGGAATCGATCCATGTTCCACGATCGCGCGAGTTCGAGGTAATAAAGGATTACGGGGCGAAAAACGGAAATTATAGCGCTCCTCCTCGTTTCGGTAGACGCGACAGCTTTCAACGGGACAGCTTTCTAAGCTCTTCTGTATTCGTAATTCATAGGATAATTTGCTTGCTACGTCGTATATACGACGTAGGGCATTATTTCTACTAAATCGTTTGGCCAACTAGGTTATCGAAGTACTATTTCCTTGAATGCTAGGGAAAAATAACAAATGTAACCGACCTACCCACCGGATCTCAAATATCTCACAATCGATATTACGCATTTTGTACAAATTATTGCGTATATCTACATGCTCGCGTTTCGACGTGAAAGTTTTTAACTATAAACGACAGTTGTTATTTTTAGGAGAATCAATATTTTATCTTTTTATTTTTGTAGTAATTTGTCCGGCGTAGATTCGGTGTTCCGTCGTATTGTTTTTTTCTTTTTTTTCTTTTTTTTTTTTTTTTTTTTGACAAAATCGACTTCGATCATTGTAAAGTGGACAAAATATTCGATAACCGCGCGTACGTTTTCCGCGGATGTTCCATTAAGCTCACGTCATTGTGACGATCACCATTTATTCAATGTCTCCACGTCGGAAAAAACTCAATTTCAAGGGGAGGGAGCACTAATTTTTTTCCACTCTCGCGCGATATCGCTCGCACCTGACGCTCTTCGTCCTACGGCGTTTGTAAAATATTTGTTACGATCGTTCGCGAACTACATTTTGCACGCAAGTACTCAACGACAGCAATTATTATAGAACTATTCTCGTTCGATACGAAGGAGTGTCGATTAAATACTCTTCTATCTATTATATCGTGAAAAAAGATTTTTTCTTCTTTTTTTTCAGATTCGTTTCTTTCATCCTCTCCGTTTTTTTCATCTTTCATTATCTCTCGTTAACTCTTTCTCGATAAGTTAACTACGAACCAATTCGATTAAAAATGAGAGACTTTAAACGAAAGCATCGAATAATGGAAATCATTTCGATTTATAAGTGAGTCGTTCATTTATTCTAATCAATACGCTCGATAGATGTATTGAAAAAGTCAAGATATGAAATCATTCGTAAGTTATGATATAGTTTATCGGTATGTAACCCCACTGGATAGGAAACTTTATCGATTATTTTAACGCGTTCGACGTTCAGTGTCGAATACGAATTATATATATATATATATATATATATATATATATATATATATTACTTATTCCCGTCGATCTATTCATTAAAATTTTCTTTTCGTATAAACTATCGTTGCTTTTCGAATTTTGTCGTAATATTGGGAAGGAGAGAAAGCGGTTAAATTAAATCTTACTACATTAACGTCGACCTAGAAAGAACAAAGGCGTTTGACGACGTTATTTCACATTAAAATTGACATGCCAATATCAAACTAGTTTCCCTACGATTTCAAAAACCATAAAATCTTATAACCTTCTACCTGACCTTTAATATGTATTCCGGTTCCACGTACATGCAATGCCGGCCAACTTTATATCATTTTAACTATGGTCATGATAGTTGTCAACACTATATGGATATTTCAACGTATTCTCTCGAGGCGTGAAAGTAAAATAGAGGAAAGGATGCATAGAAATAGTGAAACTTCTTTTAGAACGAATGACCTGTTTTAAAAAGTTTTTCTTTTATCCCTGTTCCTTTTTTTCCTAATTACGTGGCATAGATTTATTATCATAGTAATTTTGATTAAGGCATTTAAGAAGCAAAGGAAAAAGCTAATGAAACCTTCAATTAATTTTAACGTGCATCTTTATGCTTTCCATTAATTCTTTAGGATTAAGAGTTCCAAGATGAAGTTAGAACTTTTGGAAATAATGTAAATCGGGAAAGGAATAGTCGTATCTGCTGTCGTAATAAATTGGCAAAGACGTTAAAACGTAAATACGAGAGAGTGACTGAATGTCTACTACTTGCTCCGTCAGCAGTCAAAGGAAAGTTTCAAGTAGGATATGTCCTTGACCACGAAAGGCAATTATAACTAATAAGAGGCTAGCAAAGTGAGACGTTTCTCTCGGTCTCTCTCCCTCAATCATATTAATCGTCAATATCAACGCTTAGGCTAGGCTATACCTATAATAGGTTAACCATTATGTAAACTCCTTTTAATCAAAATTATGGAGGAATGTTAGATAATAAATGAAACGTTTGTTTTCATCGTTGGTTATCTTTTGAAAAATCAATAACATTCGAGTATAAAAATAATAGAGTAATTAACTGAACTATCGCGTGAAAATTTCTCTTTTTCCTAAAAATATAAAAGAGCATCGAGCGATAAAAGAACAATCGTTTAGAATAATTAATCGTGCTTATATCGCGATTCTGTAAAAGGACAATTTGTTCAGTTTAAAATCTAGGGCTTGAATAGTAGATAAGATACGGCGTAAAAGGATTTATTTTTCTAATTTCGAAAATAATCAATTGCACAAGCGATCAATTTCATAGCAATTAATTTTTATTTCCGGCAAGTACAGCAGTTTTTAATCTGATGCAATAAACAATGAACGAAAGGATTGTGGTACATGTTACGAATATAGATAAAAATTAATTACGATCGACATTAAATTTCGATGAGATAATAAAAGAACGAAACATCAATCGTTATATTAATCTATTTGAAAATCGTAATTGAATCGTTCTTGAATCTTTTAGATAATATCTCAATGTCCACATAGCCTCGAAAGTTCATCGAATTTTCGAGGAGACCTAGCTGGTTTCCCGACAAAGTTGTTACAGATACGGGAAGCCGCTTGTAACTTTGTTATGGCGCAGTTTGCGAAAAGCGATTTGTTACGAATCGCGCGTTTCTCCGTAGATTTATGTAAATTTACTAAAATAAAATGAAGGATCATAGAGGAAAAGTAATTCGTCTTTTAAAGTGATAGCTTTATTTATAAAAATTGCGTACGATGCTTGTACGCCTTTACACTTGCCTATGTACGTATGCATGAACCGTTCCTCCTTGAAAGCTCCACTTTAAGCTGCTTTATACTCTTCGAATAGTAGAGGTGACCTCGGTAACCAACGAAAAAGCAAGCTCGAGCCGACTATTAGCGTGCTCATAAGTCTCGCGGAAATTTACTTGAAACATGCCTAAATATTTTCTTGGCCTCGGCCTAGCCTTTGAAACATTATCGTGCCCTCGCACGAATACCCGCTCTCTCGTGAAAGCACCCATTTGGATCGTTAGTAATTAAAAATCTCCCTTTGGCAAATCTTACTTTAAAATGTATCAAAGCTATCGCGATTTTATATTTTACGGCGTTTCTCGAAAATACCATGAATCGCTTATGAAACGATTGCGTATCGAATTTAGATTAAATTCCAACTTCGATTTAATCGTAATGTCGCGTAGATACAAATCGATTAGATCATGCTATAAATATCGAATTGGAATTTTAATTATTCTATGTAGAATTGATTTGCTTAAGTTCGTTGCAATTTCAACTCTTGATAATATCAAAGTTAACTCAAATAAATTTCCTAAGACGATCAACCTTCTATAGCCTGAAAGCTATCACGCTTTCATAATTTGTCGCGTTCGGTTAATTACACTGGATGATAGGTGCTATTAGAAAGTCCATAAAAGTACCGTCCCAGAAACTTTAGCTACATATATGCTTCCAACGTTGATACAAAGAGCTTATCAGGGAAACATAGTCGCACATTATTGGCAGAGGAAACTTTGAGCGAAATGAGGCAGAAAGGAACGAAAAGGAATGGATGCTGATGTTGTTTTACGGCAGTCTCTGTGCAAATACTATAGTATAAATTCCAAGTGGAAATATATAACACGACAAGGTAACGTACGTCACACGGTATCAATTATTCAAACCAATCTAAAGTACGGGCCGTACGTTGACCAACTATATTCGGAACTAATCTAACAAACTCGTAGGCATTCGAAGTCTGGGCTTTCCCTGTGCTATACCTCACCCTCGAAACTCTCCACGCCATCCCCACCACCGCCATTACTATCGTCATCACGCCGACACCCTTCTCGCAACTATTTATTCCTGATAAAAGCTATACTAAACTACAACTCGTTCGCTCCCTCGAGAGCAGAGAAGCAAAGCTTTCTAATGATAATAACTACAACAAACATTTGAGATTGCTTCGCTTTCTATTAAATCATCCTTGTGAGTCAACGTACACGCATTTGTCTACATGTACGTGTTACCACTTATACTGAATGACGTTTGGATGCGCTTAAGTTGAATGAAAACACGCGGGAAATTCATCCTTCGTAAATTTGTGGAAAGCAACATCAGGAGAGTAAGATAATTGTATCGTTTATTTCAAAATAATCTTTGTTATAGTTTTGCTTTCCGGTTCGCTTCGCCGGATATTCATGAACGTAAATGCATTTAGAGATAGCAGAACCTTTTACTATTAGCTGATTTAAAATCCAAGGTGAGAATAACATTTAAGACGACGCTACTATCTTCGGTAGGTGTGAGCAGAGGAGGAAAGGGTGACATAATATATACATAGAGAGCAGATACACTATAAGCGTGTACAGTCGTGAAACTTGGTACGCGCACTTGGAGCTAACTCAACGTGGTAGAACCTTCGTGCTCGATTAACCTCGACGCGCAGTCGGTATAAAATGCTTCCATATTACCACTGCTACGGAATCGTTGAAAGAAAAAAAAAAAAAATGGAAAAAGAGGAAGAAATCCTCAGGGAAATTCAAGAAGAAACGGAATCCACCTCTTCCAGTAGAGAAAATTCGTCGAAGGTGTTACAAAACTTTGGCCAGTGAAACAATTATATCTGCGCGTTTCGAGAAAGGTTCTCTCACGAGAGAAACGTAATAGGTGAAAAAATTAACAAAAAAAAAAAAAAAAAATTAAAAGAAGCGAAAGAGTAGCAAGTTTTTAATGCGAATCTCCCTTTCTCGATAAAATGTAATTTCAAATGATCGTTCACGCCCGCGTCTTGTTGATTTTTACTTAACCGAACCGCCGTCACCCTTGACGCCGTTCTTCTTTCCTACGAAGTCTTTGGGCTCTCGCTGGAAGTAATTTGGTTTCATGTTCACGTACGTTTTCGCAGTCACGCTGAATACACAGTGGCGAATGTATATACGTACATATGTATCAAGCTACATAAAGAGAATTATTCTCTCTTTTTCTTTTTTTCTCGTTTCTTCTATCTTCATCGCTGGACCGAGTCTGGAACGTTTGGATTTCATTCGATTTCAATAAAAGTTCGTTAAGCCGACGTTTAATATCGAACTACGGTTTCATATTTCTTTTTCTCTCTCTCTCTCTCTCCCTATTTCTCTTTCTCTCTCTTTCTCTCTCTCTCTTTTTATTTCTCTTTCTCTCTCCCTCTTTTTCTATTTCTCTCTTTTTCTCTTTCTCCCTCTCTCTCTCTCTCTCTCTCTCTCTCTCTCTCTCTCTCTCTCTTTCTCATTCTTTTTCTTTTACTCTCGATATTACTCGCATAGAAAGAACGCCAGCAGCAGCATCAGTAACACGTTGAAACTTTATTTTTGCTTGTCATTACTCACATTTATCGAGGAGATTCATCAGAGGATATTAAATGCAAAGTCGAGGAAGTATAAATAATTGGATAATTCGAGATTAAGCGAGAGAGAAAGAAAAAAGAAACAGAAATAATAAAAGAAACGTAATAGGTATTTGCATTGGCGAATATCGATTCGAGACACTTCAATATATTAGATGATTATAACATTCCTTTCTAAGAGATTTCCAAATAAAAGTACCTGATTCAGTTTTTGCATTGGAATATTCCATTCCAATTATACAGTTCAGAATTTTACTTTTTGTTAGGATACATATCATATACGATCAATAATGTTCTTTCCGAAAATATGACTTCATTAATTCACATTTAATTTATTAATCTCGATTGCGAACGTTGCAAAATGGGAAAACAGAGTTTGCTAAAAATAAATAAAATCGATTGAACATGTTATTTTCTTTCTCTTCTTTTTTTTATCTTTATTTTGTCCGGCACAAAAATCGCAACATCCTCCACGCTATCTGCCACTTGCAAGGATCAGCGACTTTTTGAATATTTATGGAGAAACGGCGATGGGTAAATCGTGAACGCATAATGTTTCGTTCCTCCACTTTTTACGTTACATTTTATGCTCTCTTTCTTTCTTTCATCTTCTTCCTAAGCGAAAAAAACAAAATGTTAAAAATATCTCGATGTTGCTTACGTAGAAGGAAAAGAGCGTTACGAAGGTAATTAACACTGAAAGAACAGTCTTATGACATAATCTTTAAAAGTTTGAAATGAATTATGTAATTTTTACGGAATTTTCCCTTTGAAATGATTTCATAGAGATTCACTACGAGAAAAAGAGAAAGAGAGGAGGAGAGAAATAGCAACACGTTATAGGAAAATTCTTTGATAGAGAGTTATTAAGAATACTCGCTTTACTTTGATTGCTTAAAGAAAAATATATCCAAATGTTAAATACGATTCCTTCAAGTAAAATTTTCAATTACATTAATAATCGGATGGGAAATAGGATAGTAATTTATTGGCAACGTGAAACGAGGAAAATGGTGCATAAAGCCTTAACGCATAGGCAAAACTAATTAACGCCGTAAACGTCGGTGGAATGTCGTTGAAATGTGCGAACGTTTAATCTATTAGCCAATAAACGAAATTAATTGAGTGAAGGAAACGATTAATACTCCTCCACTGGGACGATCCATCTCTGGGATAATATTAATGTACGATGTACTACTGAAATCGGCTGATATCCAGACTAAAACACACGAATAGCAATCGCATGCGAAAGGTAAATTCCTGACTACGAAAACACCCTCTCAGAAATAAAAAAAGTTGAAAGCTCGATGACGAAAGTTTCTCGGAGAAGGAGCGATCGTCGCTTGCGCCTGTGTGAACGATTTTGACGAGAAAATCCATGGAAGAGGGAGAAACGGTCGAATGGCGGAGTGGTGGCATAATGCGAGCTCCCATTGTAAATCCGTGGAAAGAAGGAATTCGGTGGTTCAAGGAAACGTGTGAAATAAAGACGACGAAAAAAAAGGAAAAGTTGACGAGAGGTAGAAAAGGATGATGTCGGTAAAAGAAGAGACAGATCCAAGGTAGAACGAGAAAGGAAGTTAGAGAAAGAGAGAAAACTACCCCTTCCATATATCTCGGTTATCTACGGGGATTGAAGATGGAATAAAGTTTGGCAGGAGTAGTGGGGGATAGAGGTATCTAGTGGTAGACGGCGAATAATAAAAAAGGGAACGGAAGAATCGCAGATTTAATAAAGGCTCCTTGAAAGCGTGCTAAGCGAAAACCGATTTCATTATACCGAGCTGTCCTCCTCTCCGATTCATTCGCGCTTTCCACGGGATGCTGACTTGCTCGAGATTCCACGTCTTTTCTTTTCCTTCGGACCTTTCTTTAACCATTCCTTTTTTCCCCAGGTACAGAAAAAATGTGCCATCGAGATCACGTGAGTTTACGAAGAACACCGAGAGAAGGTTAATCGAATCGTCGAATAATTATGATGAATCGAGTTTCGACTCCGACCCCTTAGCTGAACTTTCTCAGTTAATTGAAAAATCTATAAATATCCGCTTGGATGATTTTGCCCACAACGAGGGCAATTATTCGTAAAATCGTGATCAGGTATCCAACTACAGAGGATAATCACCATAAATCAGATCGAAGTAGAATATCGAACACCATTTCGTGAGTCACCCTTCTCCACTCCATTTTTCTCTTCGTTCCATTCTTAATTCCCTGATTATAATCGCGAAGTAGGAGCAGTTTTCCAGTTGACATTAGAACGAACTTTTCGAGGTTCCGAGGCAATCATCGTTTTGGGAAATCAAGTTCACTGTAGTACCACTCGTTCTCTCATCTGGAAGGTTCGGCCGATAATTAAGAAACTTCCGTCGTTGCGTCTTGAAGATTTGATCCTTTCTAACGCTCTCTCTCTCTCTCTCTCTCTCTCTCTCCCCCCTCTATCTCTTTCTCTCAATAGCCTCCTCTTCTCCAGTAGTCGAGATTCGTCTAAACATAGTTCCACTCGGAGTTTCCGAGAGTAGGTGGAGAAAAGAGGTAGCCAAAGGGAGAGGTTGTTCTCATGTCAAAGTAGTTTCTCTAGGCTTTCTCTCTCTCTCTCTCTCTCTCTCTCTCTCTCTCTCTCTCTCTTTCTCTCTCTTCCGAAAACTACCATGAGCTGTCCACAGAGACACTCTGCATATTCATGTCACCGAAGGCACAAATCGTACCGTTTGCTGTGGTAAACTGGTTTTGGTGCTTCCTAAATCAATGTCAGACCGTAGACATGTTCTCTTCGGCTCGCACTTCCTCACCTTGCCGTTGATAATTACCAGTTTCGCGGTCGAATGGTTTATTTAAATAAAATGGATCATTTTTATTGGAGACATTTAAACGAAAAAAAAAATATAAAGTCTGAAAAAAGAAAAAAGCGAAAAAATCATGCGTTAAAAGCGCCGGTTCGTTAGAAATATATTTTAAAATTTTGTACATTAAATCAAATATTTGTAGTAAATACGTGTAAAATTTATTGTTTATTCTGAACGATTAAACTTTACATATCTATTCGGCTTTGAATTACAGCGATCTTTCGATAGTCGATTCGAGGATAACACGAAAATCAGGATGGATAAAAGCTAAGCTTCGATCGTGTTTCGCGTTAACGATCGAACACTAATTATACGCGATATAATGTTTTACGATACGCGCAAATTACGGGCTTGACGGTACGAAGTGGAATAGAGGAAGAGGATAGAACAAGGACGCGGCAGTACACTTGTAACGCGACGATATACGCGATAATATCGCGTTCGCACGTGGCCATCCATGCCGATACTGAATTACGATCGGTAACAATCGCCGTTGAAAATCAATTACAAGCGGTATTACAACGTTCGAGCGTGAAATTCACCGTTCCGCCTCGGTCCGATACCTTTCATTCGTTAATTAATCGCTCGTTTGGTATACGCGTCGAACGAAAAAGAAAATATCTTTTTTCTCTCTTTTGTTCCAGTGTTCAAGAAGAAATTGGCGTGATCTCGAGAGAAGCAACGTCGTCTCATCGGATATCGAGCGCTATTATTAGCTACGAATGACGATCGCACGGCTGAAAGATTAATGAAGATGCTTCGATGAAGCGATCGAAGTGAGTTTTTTTCTAATAAACGATCGTTTTAATTGTATTTTCTTATAAATTTCATCTAGAAGAAAATTTCTATATAAATTAATATCTCCCGTAGGTATGTTCTCATATTTATTAGAGCCTCTTTCCAAAAATTTAAAAGAAAAATATTTCTTGTATCTACTACTTGTGAAAATATATGCGTTGAGCGATTTCTTTTTCTTTGGTCAAAAAAAAGGAACATGAAAGCTTAATTAAGACGAAAGTCCGTTTCTAAAAAGAAAACTGAAAGAAAGAAGCGAACTATCGATTAAAAACGACGTAGCAATGACCCAAGCTCAAAAATCATTGTACAAACTTTGTCGTCAAATTGAAAAGTCTTCTTTCGTCAAGAGGCAACGTAAAGGCGTCGTTTTATCTCAAAAAGTTTCGAAAAAAACGAACAAGATCCTCTTTCTTTCAATCTCTTTCCTTTTCTCACATTGCAATGACTGAGAAACCTTAAAATTCTACGGACTAATTGCAAACAGCGTAGATTATTCTAAAGATCTACTTAAATATTCTTAAATTTGGAATATGTAAATCTAAAAAAAAATAGTTTCTTTCTATACACACAAAAGTATATGTATATGTATATGTGCATATATATATATATATATATATATATATATATATATATATTCACGTTGAACGCTTAAAAATTTGATTCAACCTCTTCTTCGTTTTCGTGGAAGCTTTTCGTCGCTTGGAAATGAGCTTGGAGAAGTAAAAAAAGAACAAGAGAAAGAGGGAGAGAGACACAAGAAGAGAAAGAGAGAGAGAGAAAGCTGGAAGCTCGTAGAATAAAGTAATCGAGGAGTTACGTGGTGTCGCTTAAGTTTCACGAAGTAATAACAATAATGAACGAGTCGGCGACCGTGAAATTAGTTTTTGATTGAATTATACTGTTTGAACTGAGGCGACCTTTCTCCTACTCTTTAACCATCTGTAATTTTTTTCTCTTTCCCTTCCTCTATTTTCATACAACGTGTATGTCCTAATTCCGTAAATAAATCGCGAAACTAACGTGTAAAAAAGAATTCGCAGTGTCGAGTATTCGTTTATCATTAGTGATTATTTCGCCTATTAAAAAGGAGAGAGATACGATAAGAAAAGTAATGAAAAAGAAAGAATCCTTTGTAAAACAAAGATACGATGATAAAAAGAATTCCAAATTGGCATAGCACATCTTATGAGATACGTAACACTTTTTCACTGATAGGAAATTCAATGAATGGTATCAAATGTTTATTAACAGGCTTAATAACTAATTAGTGTTCGCCTTGAAACACGTTGCAATACGCATTCATGGTATAGCAAAGTGCGTAAATCCACATAATGCTCGCAGGTGCACACTTATAAACGTGTATATACATGTATGTATTGAGCGTGTGAATATAGATATATATATATATATATACACATATATATATGTATATATATATATACATGTATATATGAATATTCGTTGGTAAATACGCGCCAATTGCATTAGCCTCGTTTCAACGATGGACACTTCCTCTTACCACGAGTTACCAAGTCCACGAGTTACATCCGGCTAAACTATCCACGTCCGTCCGCTCGTCTGGTCTCTCTCCCGAAATTAGTTCTGCTTTAGTGCGTAGAGCGATTTAACAATAAACGACAATAGGAGTATAAGAAACAAACACAAAATCTTCAGTAAGAATTAAGAAATAAATAGATTCGTCTTTTCTTTCTTTTTTCGAACGTAACACATATGTTAACATGGGAAAAAAATAATATAAAAGTGAAATTTTTGAAAAATTTTTATTCATTGACAATACATTATCAAGTGTGCTTTTCTTAAAATCTCTTTTTCGTAAGAAGAACGTGCTTTCTATGTAATTAATTTAAAATAACAACGGAACGTTATAAGAAATTGGAAAAAGATAACGGTAATCTCTTAATAGACTTTTAAGGTACGTATCAAACAACGAAATAGGATTCTTCAACAGAAAGGAAATCGAATGGGTTTTCGAACGTCTTTCAAAGTAAAGAAAGAAAAAAGAGAGAATGAAAGGAGAAAACATTTGATTTCACTGAAAGAGAGACAGCTCCCTTTCAAAAAACGATTCAACTTTGGCACGAGCTTCTTGGCTCGATCTCGCAAAAGGCTCTCCATTTTCTCTAATCGAGAATTAACCCTCTTGGCCACGATAAATTATCGCGATTATTGGAACCCTTCCAAGCTGTGGCACGCGGACATTCTCTTGGGGTGGTTCTTAATGCACAAAACGAAACGCCCCTTTGCTTTACGGCGACGATAATAGCGTTCGTCCAAAATATTATCCGTCGACCACACTTGCCATGAATTCGTCGCTAACATAAAGGATAGCATCGCTTCTGAAAAAGATCTCGATAACCGTACTCTCTTTTTATCACTCTTACGTTCATAATCTATAGCACTTTGTACTTTTCCTCGCTTTCAGGGTACAAGCAACGACCATTCTTCGTACCCGCATTTACGGAAAATCCCTGCGAAAACGGCGAGAACTTTCCGACGATATCTAACATGTCCACTCTAAAGGAGCAAGAAAGAGGGAAAAGAGAAACGGGCAATAAATTCTAGAATAGTGTTAGTCGATATCGCGTTAACTTCGAATCGAATAAGTGGGTCAAGGCGTTCATAGACTACTACATATTCTAAGACCTTAGAAAGTTGTAAGAGATATATTTTTATTACGTAGGGAAGATTTGATAGACCGATATTTCTCGTATTATCCCACAGAACATAAATTTTATAAACCATTTCATCGAGTATCCTATGTTCGCACGAAATAATATAGATTATAGAGTATCGAGGTTGCGTATTTCACATGTAACAGCAAGCACAAATGCTAGCAGGTAAATTCAAAACTCATATTAACGCACAGCCGACGTCTCCCGAGCTTTACCCATGATCAGAGCTTCCAATTATCTACGAATTAGCAATTATAGCTGGCCGAAACTACGGCTATTAAACGTTCCGTTCAATTTAATGATAATACCGTGCATTGCTATCTACTGTTCTAGGTCGTTCGGATTCGAAGGGAAGGATAGTAGATTTATGTTATCCTCTTAAATGACGTTGCTCGTAGTTCACACTCCGATTTACAATCACCTATCAACCGATTCTAATCGAAGATTCCATTTAATTCTAACGCTATTAATATATCCAATAAAACTTTTTACACATTGTCATAAAATAGAAGGAATATAAAATTCACAGTTCGAAAAAAAATATAAAAGTTTTTTTCTCTCGAATCGATATCCTTTTTGTAAATTTTAACAATGGTATCACCACAAGAGAAATAAGAAAGAAAGAAAGAAAGAAGAAGAGACGATTTCGATTTCCATTAATCATCTTCGCGGTTATCTTTGATTTCTTCAAGCACGTTACGTCACGGTTCGCCGAATTATTACTTCCTTCTTTTCCCTTTTTCTTCCTTCCTCTCGCACAAAGAACCAACTGAAAACAACGTCGGTAAGAAACGAAGCTGGTAAAGGAGACAATATAGCTTTTCCCTTCTTCCCGTACTTGTTCGAGTGGGCTCCTGTAAAGGATGCGATTACCATTTTATCGAGTCTGATTTGCGAGCAATTTACACGAAGCCTCACTTAGAAGACGATACTTTTCTCCCCAAACAAAGAGATCCTTTTCCCTTCCTTTTCTCTTCTTTTTTTCTTTTCCTCGTGAATTTCGATGAATCCGACTAAATTAATAATAAAAGAAAAAAGTATTGCTATGTTATTAAAATTATTCGCTACGCGTATAGGAACGATCGATTCAGCTTAAAATCTTTACAAACGAATCCGGAGAATGTACGGACCATTAATATCGCCCACGATATGTATATTTACTGCTGATGGTGATGGGAGATAACAAACGTATGGTTATCGCGACACGCGATAAACCCACCCCTTCAACTCGCCTTCGTAATACGTGTCCTCGTTACCCCGAACTCGTAACAAGAAAAAAATGTATAAAACTTGTCGTTCGAGTACAAAGAACGTAGGAAACTCGTTAATGCTTATCATTTAATACATTAAAAATCATTCGAGTGCAGCTTTGTAAATCGTTTCTATCCATCTGGATTTGCCCATTCGTTTATTCGCTCATTCGATAAAAACCATGAAATCATAGAGTTTAAAAAAAAAAAGATACGGAATTCCGACGATTTTTTATATTTTAAAATATCGACAAAAAGAAAAAAAACAGAAGGAAGTTATATAGAAAATTACTTCACCGAACGCTTCTATCATTCTCAAAAAATATTTTAATTTATTTCGCATTGTGATTTAGTGATATATCATGAAGAAAAAACCAAAGAATTTTATTCGAATTTTTTCGTAGCTTTGTGAAATCAAAACGTTGATTACAAACGATCTCCATTTCGAGCTATTGCAATTGTTTATTACTTAAGATTGAAGTATATAGGATAATAAATAGAATAATATTATTGACAATCAAAGCTTCTTAAAGACTATTGATCGAGCAGTGAAGGAGAAGATATGTCAGAAATCAAAATCAGAAGAGTAACACATATATATATATATATATATATATATATAGAGAGAGAGAGAGAGAGAGAGAGAGAGAGAGAGAGAGAGAGAGAGAGAGAGAGAGTTCTCCAATGATTCTGAAATGGCAATGCGTGCAAACAGCGTCGAAGTGACAAATTTCAATTTCGCGCGGCGATCTTCCGATGTTTACCGGTATCTCATGGTTCACATCGATATCACGAATTTCATTAGTACTCTCTTCTCTGTTTGCCGCTAGCCTACGGATGTACGATAATGTCCACATAAACCAATTTCGATCATAAACAGTAATCGAACTATATACATACCTATATATGCATACCTGTATGTATATGAGTGTGTGTATGTGTGTGTGTTGAAAGAAAATGTCAGCAAACAGGGGATTTAATTATTTTAACGCGAAACGCGTCAAACGGAAAACCGGTTCCCTCCGAACGATGCGATGCGATGATTATTCGAGCCAACAATCGTTCCTATCGAAATTAATCGGAAACGGGATTTCGATAGAATTATATGAACAGCGCAACCTCTATGACTTCAGCACGTTTATCATTTTTTTTCAATAACTACAAATCTTACAGATAACATCGAAATAATTGTGAAAATATCTTAGTCAGAATATTCGTCACAATAGTCTTAATAAATAAATTCAATTTAATTGAAGATTATATAGCGACCGAACATTTTCCATCTCGAACTAACGATCCCGAACTAACGATCTCTCAAACGACGAATCATTCGTACGACGCTCGAAACTCAACTGAAACTCCCAACCTGCCAGTGGGTATTATAAATTGATTTGCTCGGCTACGGCGATGATTAAGTGGCGTGATTTGAACGCGTGGCTCGCGTGAGAATCCGATTAGGCGAATTTAAAAGCGATGGGAAAGGTTCGTTGCAAATTCGGAACGTGACACGGGAGATAGTCGGAAGGGGAGCCGTATGGGGGTTGGGAGTTAGGGGTAGGAGATAGTCCGTATATCGGGAGTAAAGGGCGGGGAATTCGAAGAGAAGGGACCTGGAAATCGCGTGTTAGAGGGTGCGATGGACGGACGTGCTAGCCGGTGGCCTTGCAATTACCATTCATTACTTTGTTGGGGCCAATTGACATAACTGATTGGTATTCGGCACCCACACAAGCCTCAAAGGACCACCAGCCTGTCTCCCTTCTCCTACTCTCTCTCCCTCGCAATGGCGGCTAGGCTCAACAAGGCCGAAGGGAGCTAATGCAGTTAGCCATGTCTGCATCGCGAACTCTATACGATCCTGACGGTCTAACCACCATTCCCTTCGTCTCCTCTTGTACTTCGCTCCACGTACTTGCTCTGAATGAGCAAGTTCACATATTTGAATCAGTGTACCTGCTGGTATGTAGATATACATAGTATCTACTTTACGTTTAATTAACGATTTACCTTATGTACGGAGAATGAATTATATTTCTTATTAAATTTCAGATATAGAGAAATCTATAGGATAAACTGTAATTATTTAGAAAACATAGTCGTACGGGGTGCTATCGTCGATTTATTCCACAAGCGACGTCATATAAATTACATCAACGAGGAAGTTCGCGGAGACTTTCTTTTCAGGATGGCAAGGAGACCGAGGATAGAGGGTTAGGTTGGAGAGTAAGAGAGAAAGAGAAGTACGACTTTCTTTATACCTTAGCCTTCACGTTTTGCCACATTTTCCCTCGGCTCTTTCCTTCCTTCCTTTTACCTTCGTGGCTAGCTACCATCGCTAGGCAGTATTTCCGTTGGTAAGAGTTGGGCGGAGAATGGAAAGTTAGCAGATAAATAGTGGCTAATACTTCACAAGAACCGGTCTTTCCTTCCGTTACTACCGCCATTGCGATATTCCTTTCGCATACCTATCTTCGCAACAATTTTAGACCCACTTATTCCATTCTTTGAGAGAGAAGAGTTATCGTAGAATTTGACAATATTACTGGCAGTTCTAGTCGAAATTCTTGGAAGGAAAAGAAAGGAAGAAAGGTAGAGAGAGGGCGAGAGATACAAAGAAAACGATTCAACGAATAAAGAGTGTTAAAATATGAAAAAGAAGAATAGAGAGGGAAAATAACATTTGTTGTTCCATGAAGTTGTACAAAACGAACGAAATCAAATAATATTCCAAGTTGATTCACGATTTCCTTGTTAAAAAGATAAAAAACTAAAAACAAAAATTAATCCTGGATATAGAAATAGAAAATTCCTAGAGGAAGATCATTATATTCTCACCTATTTGTAAAGCATACAAAAAGTCGGTATTAAGCTAATCTGAGGTAATGAACGTCATAAAAAAGTATATCTAACATGGAAAACTGTTGTAAGAGACGACACGCTAGAGTCTACTTCTCATTAGCAAGGCGATTTTCATTTCTTCGTGTAAACTGGATCGGACGAATAAACCGTTTGGTTACCTATTAATACGAATTTTTGGAAGTTTGCCAAAATAGTTTGTACTTTCTAGCAAACGAATGCTTTCTTTGAAAAACGAAAAAGAGCAAAAGCAAAACGCTCGTTTTATTCTCCTCTATTTTCTCTTTCTCTTTCTCTCTCTTTCAACTTTCCCTATTTGCAGAGATAGCATCTTTCTATTAATTGTCGAATAAATCCTAATTTCTTTGATCTTTACTTATACTGTGTTAGTCGTTTGTTATACTTTACTTATACTGTGTAGTTCGTCTGTGTAGACGAATTTATATACGTTGACTTGAAAAAGGTTGAATAAAACCGATTGTCACATTTAAAAGATTAATCGTAGATATTGAATCTGCAATTAGAAAGTCAAGATCTTCTTTCGCCTCTTATCTATCGCTACCTCTCTCAATATCCACGAGCAGCGTACCAATTAACCGTTGACAATCGGTACGCCGAACTCTCGGACCATTTTCCCTCTAGTATTTCGATCGGTGCCGATAGCACTTTTGAAAAGCCCTGCCTAATTCGAGCCGATGTCATTAATGTCCGTGATTCAGCTATAAATTATTCAGGGTAATTGGATTCGGGCTACGCATAAAATCTACCAGGCAATATCGTTCCTATCCGTGACAGAGAACAACGATCTCTCGCCTCCTCTCTTCCTCATGTTCTCCGTACTACGCGAAAGAGAACGAGCATACGCAGCAAGCGAAACCAGAGCAAAGAGGATTGATCATGTTTTCTCTATCTTTCTCTTTCTCATTCTCTTTTTGTCTCTGTTTCTTCATGCGTCTCTCCCTCTTATATCGTTTTTCTCTCCATCCCTATCTATCACTCCGTCTACCCGTTTTTCTCCCTTTTTCTCTCAGGAAGTGTGGCTTATGCCGTGCGTCGAAGTACAATGTAAATCGCTACTACCACTGGCTGCACAATTAGGTACGGCAATATTTACTATTTGCCAATATGGCGATAGCTTAGCGTCCCCGTTAACCCTCTTCTCTTCCGTCAACTCCTTCTCCATACCAAAGCTAGCAATGCCATACTATTGCCTCTACTATTGCTGCTGTAACACGCGATAACAATCCTCGGTCGTATGTTCGGCACAATCGGAGATTGTCCAGCCGAATCAAACGCACGATCTGCTCGCTTGAGCGAATCTTGCTTCTCTGAATGCAGTATTTCCAATGATTCGTGTCTTAATGAAGCTTACTGTTTCAAACTATAACTCGACGAAGTTGAAGGAATTAGATATACTCGTGAGAGTTAGTTCGTTAGAAAATGAAAATCGATTGTAGGTTATTCGGAAAGAGCGTATAACATTAACCAAATAAATGAAGAAATGTATTAAGTGTATTATTTGACTCGTTAAAAAAGTATATCTCTTGGATATCCTAAAATCGATAAGTTAGAAAGAAAAAAAGAAAAGGAAAGAAATAAAAAGAAAAGAAAGAATAAGTTTTACAGTTAAATATTTTTTAGTGAACGCAACAACGAACAACCCTGACTCGCAGCGGTATGTTCTTTCGAGCAAAACGTTGCCAGCATTTCAGTCTACAGCATTGTGCGCCTCGACTACGTTTCGTTGCGATACGTTTTACGCGTAGAATAAAGAAAAAAAATTTTTTTAGTCCAGCGTACTACTGAAATTTAAAAAAAGGGTAGGAACAAAAACAAGATCATCGAACGAAACGAAAAATATTACATTGTTTCTTTTCGAATTTCGTCACGTCTTTGCTCGCCATCAAAACTAATGAAATGACAAAGATGACTGTCGTGTCAATTAATGAAAGGAAAAGCTACAAATGACTCGAATGAAGTTGCTATATTTAATCATACGTTTTATTCAAAGTTCTCGGTACGAAGAAAGCCCTTTGATACGGTTACAACTCTTACTAAGGTTTTCGAAGGGTGACGAAATGGTGTTGAAAAGGAACGAGTATAAGGAGAGAAGGAAAAGGAATAAAAAACGAAAGAAAGAAGAAAACGAAATCTAGCGAAGACCGTTAGAAATTCGGTAGACATGAATCTTTTGCTTTAACACGGCTTCGGATCTACGGATTGTTCGCATGGATATACGAGCAAAGATTAAAACACTAGTAATTTCGTGCTAAGATATGGAAACGCCATGGAGTTACGAAAGTATGCGTAGTCGGATTTCGTGAAATCGTAGAGTTATTCGAGAATGACGGCGGTATACAGTTAAAAGGGTATCCATAGCTACTTTCGACGAGAGAAACTACCACTCTCCGTGGATACCTTCATTATAAATATTTACGAACCGAGGATTCTCCTGTTCGAAGCTGGAAACGCGCATATTATGCGGATTCGTTGAATCGAAAAGTGTTTCTCTTAGGACGACTTTGTGACAAAGGATAGGAATTCAAAGATTAAAACGATTATATAAACAGTACATTATTCTATTTATTTGTAAAATAAGACAATTGACAAGAATTGATTAATATAATGAAATTAAAAAGTAATTTTGCATTAAAAGACATTTGGAGATACGAGAATAACGGAAGCAGATCCAGGCAAAACATAAGAAGATGTTTTGATTTTGCTACCATTGTTGATGTTAGATCCAACACTGGCAGTATAAACAACCAGTTGTTCGGGTATGTTCAACCACGTTCTGGCATCAACTTGAACAGCGGAGTTTGAGAAATTGACTAGTAAGACTACGGTTGATCCTGAAAGTCTGCGTACAACGCCCAAAACTTTCTCGGTAACAAGGATAACTTCGAGGGATCCATGCGCGATAATAGGCTTT